>NW_021703775.1:86402405-86602905 GCF_005190385.1 Monodon monoceros
CTCTCTCCCTCCCTCTCTCCCTCTCCCTCCCTCTCTCCCTCTCCCTCTCTCTCTCTCTAATTCCACCACAGTTCTGTGAACAAGCCCAGGCGGAGGTCCAGTTACACAAGCCGAAGCCACCCTCGACCAGCCAGTCCCCAGCTGACACACCAGCCAGCACAGATTCGTGTGTGAGCCCAGCTGAGAACAGCCCAGCCTGGCCCTCATTAGAAGAACTGCCCAGCTGACTCATAGATGCAGTAAGAAATAAGAGCTGGTTGTTATTTTGATCTTCTGAATGTTGGAGTAGATTTTTAGGCTGCAGTAGCTATTCCGTCCACATGGAAAAGAAATAGGGATACAGTAGTGAGAATTGTAGGTCTCGGTAAGAGTTTTATATTTTATCTTAAGGGCAAAGGGAAGCCAGCGAAGGAGCTCATGCAGGGAAGTGATAGGATTAAATTGGCGTTCTAAAAAGATAATTTCTGACCACTCAGAGAGCAGCAGCTGTGCAGGAGGGTCTCATTCTTTAGTTCGTGCATGACGTCACCAGTGTACCCGAGGAGGCGACCCCTGACCCCTTGTCTCTTCAGCTGCCTGGGCGTTCATTAGCCACATTTTATCAGTCTCTCTAGGTTTTAGGTCCTTGAGCCCTCAGTGCACTCTGGGTGAGAGGCAACAGCTAAGGTCCTGGAGCCCACCAAAATGAATTAATAATTAATTGAGTATTAATGAATTAATAATTAACCAATCACCCATCCAACCATCCATTCATTTACCCTTCCATCCATCCATCCATCCCCCCAGCCACTCACCCATCCATCTACCCACTCATCCATGCAACTGAGGATGGTCTCTGTGTGTTTAGCCAAGTACGCCCCCTCCATCACTCTTTAGACCCCGCATCTGTCACCTCCTCAGAGATGTTATTTTCCAGACACCCTCCACTCTAACTCCTATATTGTCAATTTCCCCCTCTCTACTGTCTTATTTCCAATAGAAGTAATGAAATAGAAATGTGATTTGTTTCTTTATCCTCTGAAGAACCTCCCTTGACTTTTCTTTGTCCTCCAGCTAACACCCCACTTATCTAGTTCCCTGGAAAGAGGAGTCTACATTCATTACCTTCCTTTTCTCCCCTCCCGTATATCACGAGGAAAATGCTTTTGGTCTATTTTGTATTCTAGATCAGTAGATCTAAGTATTTAAGTATCCAGTAAATATTTATTGAATGAATAAATAACTGAATGACTACACATACATTTGCTGAGCACTTACTGTGTGGGAAAATCAAATTTGTCAGATTCTCCTTGCCTGGGAATCCCTTGACCAAAACTTGAAGCGGGAGAAGTCCGAATGGCCACGTGTAGGATGGAGAACCTCCAACACGACTGATGCCAAGGGGGCTGCCTGGCTGTCCCTGCAAGAGGTGAGCTCAGGGCTCTTCCACTCCTTCTGTTATCTTGCAGGAGAACTGAGAGGTTCAAGTCTCAGTCTCAAATCACTTCGGTAAAGAAGTGATTTCATTTTTACTTAGCATCCACTTTGTGCCAGGGACTATTTTAGGCGTTTGTGAAGATCTGGGCTTGTTGTTAAGAGGTGTGGGCACCGCTCCCCATCAGAGCATGAGGAAATGGGCGACTCCTCCAACGAGGGCTTGGAATAACCTCCAGCTCCATTGGGTCCTCATCCAGCTTTGGGCCCAGGACGACATCGGTCACCTGCTGGCCTCTTAGCTTCATGCTCTGTTCCAAGGCCCCTCCACGTTCCTCATCCCAGCCTCTCAGCCTCTGTGCAGATCAGCTTTGAAATGCGAGATGTTGGGAGCTCCCAAGCCCCAAATAGGGCCGGAGGGAGGCCCACACTGAATATTTAATTGCTTCTCTCTTGGCTTCTGCTGAGCCTGCCCAGGTCAAGGTCAGCTCTGAGACTGGCTGAGTTCTTTAAAAATCACTACCTTTACCATCTTCTCCAAGGGTTCAAAAGGAGGCTCAATTTTCGTCCCATTAATATTAATTCCTTTGCTATGGGGGCTTGTACTGATGACATACTTTCTTGTTAAATATTCATTGCTGGAGCCAGCAGTGCACTGCAGAGTAATTATTACTGGGAAAATTGGAGCAAATCACCATTAGCTGCTATTGACAATTGTCCCTGATTTGTCTCCCTGCACTCTGAGAGATGGCCTCCTTGTCAGGAAAGGTCTGGCTGGTTGTCCCTCCGCGTCCTTGGCTTTCCCTTGGCTGTGCCGGAGGCCACGGGACCACGGCGGTGCTCGGAATTGAGTGCAGGCTTCCTAAATCCCCACGATCCAGGCTCTGTCACATCTTACTGCCCACAGTTTTTGTTGGCTTTGCAAATAATGGGCTGTTCAGGTGGGAGGGATGAGGAATGAGACTGAGAGACGTGAAGGGGTCAAAGTCACACATTAGCTGGAGCCGGGCTGGGAGAAGCACCCGTGACATGGCTACCTGTGCGTAAGAATCAAAACAAGGAATCTATGTCCTAGAGATAGTTGGTTCTATGACGTAGCAGTTAGATCCCTGCAAAGACCTTTGAGGTCAACCTGCTCGTTCCCCAGCTGTCAACAGGACTTGACTGAGAGCCCTCAGGATTTCCAGGCCTGGCCAAGGAGCCCCTGATGTCTGTGTCTGCAGAGCTTCCGAGGGAGAACCAGGCACAGGTATCAACACAAGCGTAACACTGTTCACCAACCTGCAGACCCTCCAAAATGCTTTCAGTCAATTCTGTGCCTTAAATGAGGCAGAAGCAGACTCTACGGCCTGCCTGCAAAGACCCGGACTAATACCAAGGCTTAGCAGGAACGAATTCCTTCTGGCACAGACTCCTGCTCGGGGATAAATTGAGGGTGTTGGTGCTAAGAGTCTCTCTGGCTGGAGACCCTGGCCCACTGCCATCCCTGGTGTTGGTCTAGATCTTCCTTTGTTGGTCATTCTTGTTTCAGTCCATCCGTGGGCCTGCAGCCACCTGAGCTGCACGGAGGGAGGTCAGGCCCAGGTGCCCAGACCGAGCACGCCTATCCTTTGTCTGTCTTTCTCTCTCCCATTATTGCTGCACACATGCGAGGCCAGAGCAGTGAGACTTTGCTCTGTGACAACCAGTGAGTTCCCTTGAAATAGCTCCTGCTGCCGCCACTGTTGATGCCACAGCATGGGGGTAATGACCCCCATGGCTGAAAGCAAGACTAGGTGTGATGTCTGAGCTGGTTCTTGACTTCCTGAACTTTTCTCATGGCTCAAAGTCTGTTTTCTCCAGGATTATTAGCGACTCTGCTGGACATTTTTCTCATAAAGCCTCTGGTGTTAATTATTGTCCATTGTGGCAAAATTCTGTCTTGGTCTGTTAACTGAGGATCTGCTGTTTTTCTGTTTTATTTCTAAAAATGACCTATATATATGAGGGATGAATGATTCTCCATGTCTTTAGGGCCCTGGGACTTCAAATGCCTTTGCAGTGTAGGCCCCATCTGTCTTGGTCTCTGCTCTAAGCTCCTCCCTGTCACCGCCCTGCAGGTCCTACTGTTCCCCGTGTATTTACAGGGCAGATGTCTATGGACACACTCTCTGCTCTCGTCAATTGTTGGCCCAGAATTTTTTTAAAAAGCCCAAGGATGAGATATGTCCAGGTTGCCCAAATTTCAGCAGTGACTTTATATCTCCAGTCAGTAATTTCTCTGGAACGTGCCTCCCAAATCAGACCAGAATACCTCTTGGCAGCTCCTCCTGGGCAGGTATTAGCACTCCATCTACACGTGTTCCCTTTAACCCAGTGGACTTGCTCTTTGATTATTGTAAATTACAATGGCAACCATTTCTTCAGCACCTATTATGTTCTAAACAATTTCCAACATGATAGCATAGCAGGGGATTATTTTCCCAACCTTACACATGAGGGTCTCTTTTTCTTAAAACGTAGTAAAATACACAAACATACAGTTTACCATCTTAAGCATGTCTAAGTGTACATCTCAGTAGTGGTAAGTACACTGACATTGTTGTGTAACTGATCTCCAGAACTTTTTCATCTTGCAAAACTGAAACCCTGTCCCCATTAAGCAGCATCTCCCCATTCTCCCTCCCCCGGCCCTGGGCAACTACCATTCTACTTTCAGTTTTTAAGAATTTGATTTTTCTAAGTACCTTCATATGATGGAATAACACGGTTTTTGACTGTTTGTGACTGACTCATTCCACTTAGCATAATGTCCTCAAGGTTTATTCACATTGTAGCATGTGTTAGAATACTATTTCTTTTTGTGGCTGAATAATATTCCATTGTATGGATGGCCCACACTTAGCCATTCATCTGTCCATGGACGTGTGGGTTTTGCTTCCACACCTTGGCTGCTGCGAATAATACTTGTACAAATATAGGTGTGCAAATATCTATTTAAAATCTTATTTTCAGTTCTTTTGGATGTATACCCAGAGGTGGAATTGCTGGATCACAGTAATTCTATTTTCAAGTTCTTCATGAACATCTATACTGTTTTCCACAATGACTGCTCTATTTTATATTTCCACCAACAGTGCAGTCTGAGAACGCATGACCCACTCCGCCCACCAGCGGGCTGGCACTAGTCCTGGGAACCAACCTCACACACCAGTCGGTGGACATCAGCCCCAAAACCTGATGGGTCATGGCCCCATCCACCAGCAGAGGGACATCAGCCCTGGACCGCTGAGACCCTGTAGCCAGCTGTGTCAGGTTCTGGACCCATCCACCAGTGGGCTGAAACCAACACCAGAACCCCAGGGCCCTGCAGTCAGAAACCCAAAGACCTGGCCCCACCCACCAGTGAGCTGGGATTAGCTCAGGGATCACCAGGCCCGGCAGCCAGAGAACCCAGGACGTGTCTCTGCCCATCAGTGGGCCATCATTAGCCCCAGGACACAGCCTCACTCACCAGTGGGCCGACATCAGCCCCAGGACCACCATGGCCACCAACCAACCGTGTCAAGACCAGGTCCACCCACCAGCAGGCTGGCACCAGCCTGGGTCACCCTGGGCCCTGGCCCTGCCCAGCATCAGGTTGACACCAGCTCCAGGACACCTTGGGCCTTTCAGCCAGCTGTCCTGCAATCTGGTCCCACCCATCACAGGGCTGTCATCAGCTATCGGACACCCTGGACCTTGTAGCCAGCTATGCCAGGACCTGGTCCTGCCCGCCAGTTCATCAATGAATTTGGTAAAGTTGCAGGATATAAAATCAATATACAGAAATCTGTTGCATTTATATACACTAACAATGAACTATCAGAAAGAGAAATTAAGGAAACAATTTCATTTACAATCATATCAAAAAGAATAAAATACCTAGGAATAAACCTATCTAAGGAGGTAAAATACCTGTACTTGGAAGACTGTAAGACACTGATGAAAGAAATTGAAGACAACACAAACAGATGAAAAATATACCACGTTCATGGATTGGAAGAATTAATATTGTTAAAATGACTATACTACCCAAGGCAATTTATAGACTCATTGCAATTCCTATCAAAATATAAATGACATTTTTCACAGAACTAGAACAAATAATCCTAAAATTTGAATGAAAACACAAAAGACCCCAAATAGCCAAAGCAATCTTGAGAAAGAACAAAACTGGTGGTATCACACTCCCAGATTTGAAACTATGCTACAAAGCTATAGTCATCAAAACAGTCCTGTACTGACACAAAAACAGACACACAGATAAATGGAATGGAATAGAGAGCCCAGAAATGAACTCACACTTACATGAGCAATAAGTCTATAACAAAGAGTGGAAGAATATACAATGGAAAAAAGTCAGCCTCTTCAATAAATGGTGTTGGGAAAACTGGACAGCTACATGTAAAAGAATTAAACTGGACCACTTTCTCATACCAGGAACAAAAATAAATTCAAAGTAGATCAAACACTTAAATGTAAGGCTTGAAACCATAAAACTTCTAGAATAAAGAATAGGCAGTACACTCTTTGACATCAGCCTTAGCAATCATTTTTTGGATCTGTCTCCTCAGGCAAGAGGAACAAAAGCAAAAATAAACAAATGGGACTATGTCAAACTAAAAAGCTTCTGTACAGTGAAGGAAATTATCAACAAAATGAAAAGGCAGCCAACCAAATGGGAGAAGATGTTTGTAAACAATCTATCTGATAAGGGGTCAATATCTAAAATATACAAAGAACTCATACAACCCAACATCAAAACAAACAAACAAACAAATAATCAATGCAATTAAAAAATGGACAGAGGACCTGAATAGACATTTTTCCAAAGAAGACATACAGATGGCCAACAGACACATGAAAAATGCTCAACATCACTAATGATCAGGGTAATGCAAATCCAAAACACAATAAGATACCACCTCACACCTGTCAGAATGGCCATTATGAAAAAGACAATAAATAACAAGTGTTGGCAAGGACATCAGGTAAAGGGAACCCTCCTGCACTGTTAGTGGGAATGTCAACTGGTGAAGCCACTATGGAAAACAATATGGAGGTCCCTCAAAAAATTAAAAATACAACTTTTATACAATCCAGCAATTCCACTTCTGGGTATTTATCCAAAGAAAATAAAAACACTAATTAGAAAAGATACATGCACTCCTATGTTCATAGCAGCATTATATACAATAGTCAAGGTATGGAAGCAATCTAAGTGTCCATTAACAGATGAATGGATAAAGAAGTTTTTCATGTATACAATGGAATATTACTCAGCCACAAAAGACTTGAAATCTTGCCATTTGTGACAACATGGCTGGACCTAGAGGGTATTGTGCTTAGTGAAATAAGTCAGAGAAAGAAAAATACCATATGATTTCACTTAGATGTGGAATCTAAAAAGCAAAAAAATTACACATAACTAAACAGAAACAAAGTCATAGATACAGGAAACCAACAGGTGGTTGCCATAGTGAAAGAGGTGAGGGAGATTAAGAGGTACAAACCTGCAGTTACAAAATAAAAGTCACAAGTATGAAATGTACAGTGTGGGGAATACAGTCAAGAATTGGATAAAGGGGGTAAAAAGGTACGAACTTCCAGGTATAAGATAAGTAGGTACTAGGGATGTAATGTACACATGATAAATATAATTAACACTGCTGTATTTTATATATGAAAGTTGCTAAGAGATTAAATCCTGAGTTATCATCACAGGGAAAATATATATTTTGTTGTACTTTTTTAATATTGTGTCTAAGTGAGATGACGGATGTTCACTAAACACCGTGGTCCTCATTTCATGATGTACGTAAGTCTAATCACCGTGCTGCACACCTTAAGCTTCAGCAGTGCTGTAAATCAATTATAGCTCAATTGAAGTGGAAGAAAAAATAATAAAGCTGATGCATATGATTTCCCGTAGTGCCGTTCTGTATGATTTTAAAGTAATTATGATAGTCTGTTACTTTAATCTGAGCCTCTGTGAGTGTAGCCTTTCAAAGACAAGGGACTGACTTCTTCCTTGGGGTGGGGATTATAGACCAGTTGTCACAAACGACACTGCCGTGTATATTTACAAAGCACTGGAAAGGCCATCTGTACACACAGCCAAGCCACCGCCCCCGTACATTGTGGAGCTGTTGTGCCCCCGCTGGGCTTGCCTCAGTGACACCAGAACCCTTGGCGGGGGTGGACTAGGGGGACGGACACAGCCGAGCCGTGGCGGGTGGCGTTACTGTCGAGGCCCAAGCGGACACATGACGGGTCGCCCTGGGCGTGTATGGCCCAGAGTTGTTCCCGGGGGTCCATGGAAGGGAGTGGGTTTTCCAGGGGTTCAAATGGCTCAGAGCTGCTAGGACTCTGGAAGAATTGGGAAAGAAACAGACTCTCAGTGAGACCCAGCTCCCTCCTGGGTGCAGTGGGGACAGAGCGGCAGCCAGGGTGGAAGTCGCATCCAGGCTCCTTTAGAGCAGGGACGTGGCACCCAGGAGCACGTGCACACAGTGGAGGCAACGTTGCACACACTTGGAGGCATCTCCTGAGAACAAGGTGAGCGCTCGCGAGAAGCAGCACGTGGCACAGCACCTGGCACGTGCTACCTGTGTGTGTCTCCCGTTCACGTGTGGCGGCTTCACTTCTAACCCGGATGTGGATGTGGGACTCAAGCCCTCCAGGTCTCACTTTCACCTGCACAGAATCTCGGGCCAAGGGGTGGTCTGTAAGGACACTTGGTTTTATTTTATGAAAAATTTATTTGCCAAACCGCCTGCATTAAATGGACTCTCACAATTAGCTTCTTGCTGTCCCTGTAATGAAGGAGCGGGATCTTTGCTTCCCTCCTCACTGTGGTACGGCACTGCCCACGGTAATGGATGGAGCCACTTATTCTCAGGTAATGACGCAGAGTGACATAAGCTAATTATGCACTTTGTAACCTCAAAGCGGCAAAATCTCACAATATATCATGATAATGCCCCTGTATTTCACAGAGGGAACGGCTGCTGAAATACCATGTTAATTATGCATGCAGTTAATAGGATCATGGTGTGGGGAGGGGAGGGGTCAGGGGAGACCCTGTGGAGTCAGCTGCCTCCACCCCAGTGCTGAGGGGACTTAGTTTCATCTACTGCCTAAGTTGCATTTATTTGTACGATTATAAAAAGCCCTTACTGGGCAAAGCAACTTATGCTACACGAACTGTATTCCTTGATACTGCCTCATACGATTCACCAAAAAACTTAGGAATTAGTAGACAAAGAAATACTGCCTGTGTTTTTTACAAGTAAGGAAACTGAGGCTTGGATAGCTCAAACCTTCCTGCCAGTTATGAAGCAGAACCAGGACTCAAACCAAGTCTTTGAACTTGGGTTCCTTCCAGGACCACGTGGCCTGGAGGGGCTTCTTAAACACGGGAAGGACAGAGGCCACACTTCATCTCTCCCAGACCACGCAGGTACCACCTTCTCCACTGGTGTGGGTTTTCCCTCTATGACCCACAGTGCGCTGTTTACTGCGTTAACCATTTTCAATGATTTCCAAGTTTGGTTGCCCCTCCCCTGGCATCTTTCATGGCATGCATGAGTCATAGCTCACCGTCTTGCTGTCCGAGACCATGGTTGGGAGCCTCAGTTATTGGGTGAATCTGTGATGCTCCCGGGCATTCGCTGTTAGAACGTGTTCCCAGACCACCGGGATCCAGGTTAGGTTCCCCCACGCCTCCGCCCCACCGATTCCATTCTCGTTTGTCTTCCACTGTCAGTTGTTTTTCTTGCTGCTGTCGGTCTGTCGGTCTTTACACTGCTGTGTGTCATCGCAGTCTACCTGGGGACCAGGCACGCAGGTGTGTGACAACTGCATGGAAACCGGCCGTCAGCGGGGATTCCACACAGGCCCAGGAGTCTCTCCCCGGACAAGCTGCCTAGCTTAGTTCCCTTCCGACTGCTCGGAGCCCCCCTTTCTCGTATTTTGGGGCTCAGCTGTGTCTTTCACGGATGAGGTCACTGAGCGTGGACATCGGTGTCATTGTCACCAGTGTGCCGTGACCTGCGAACAGAAGCAGCCGCTTCGCGGTAACGGGGCCCCGCCGGTGGATGCAAGCTGCGCGGCCTGCGCCACGCGAGCCCTCCTGCGTCAGTGCCTGGAGGAGTCGCGTCTGAGGGGTGGGGCCGGAGGCGCTGCCGGCTGGCGTGGATGCCTCCTCTGCGCTGGCCTGTTGTCAGCCGCGCCATGTCCCGCCCTCCCGTAACAGGGTCGGTGGCCGGGAGGGGTCCCCAGGGCGACAGTGCGAACCGGGGCCGAAGGCAGGCCCGGGCCGGTGAGTCAGGGCAGCGGCGCCCAGCCTCCCCCGCCCGCCTGGGCAGCGTGCGCCCAGCTGCGCCTCCCTGCCCGGGGACACCAGCTCTATCAAGGCTGGAGCCGAGCGAGACAGGGAAGGACACACCCGCCGGCCCCGGAGAGCACGGAGGCAGGAGAACACTAAGGCGAGCCCCGGACGTGGGACAGGAGCCCGGCAGGGAACTTGTCGGACCAGGAGGGACAAGGGAGACAGACGAGGGCCTGGGGGGAGGCAGGGCCGGCAGGGCCTCCTGGGGTCACGGCCGAGCTCCATGGATCGAGGTCTCCAGGTTCCCTAGATGGGGTGCTCACCACAGCCCTTCACTCCGGGGATGGGAAACGGAGGGAGGGGGGTGGCCACTCCACAGGGGACGCGTTCACGCGCCCGCTGGCGCTCACCGGCTTCTCTCAAAGACTCCTTCCTCTTGCAGGCGACAGAGCAGGGTCTGGGCGCCCGAGATGGCACGACTGGGTAGGAGGGGGCACGGGCCGGGCCCAGGGTGTGTTCTGCTGCGTCAGCACAGGCCTTGCTGAGCCCTTGGAGTGCACGTGACACAGACGCCCTCCCTTCTTTGGCCTCTGGCCGCACCTAAGCGCTGTTCTTAAGAAACACAGGCGTGAGTTAATTACACCACACAACATTTGCTCTCTACTTGAAAATGTTGATTAATTTCTCTAAGCCCCTGTTTCCTCATCTTGAAAACAAGGTAGTAACAGCCAGTCACCGAGCTGTCGTGAGATGGGAAATAAACTCCATTTGTAAAGCAACTAGGGATTGTGCCCGTCAGCCACCTCTGGTCGTCGTCCCCTACTTTGTTCCCACGGGGGGGCAGTCACCGCGCGTGCTCTCTGGGGAAGGGAAAGAGTCCTGGCAAGTCTCTGCCGTCTTTGTGCCTGAGAGTCTTTCTGCGGGGCAGTGACACCTGTCACAGAGGGAGGTAGAAGAGGGGGAGAATGCTCTGGGAGCAGTGGGAACCGTCTACAAATGCACCCGCTCATCACTTCAACATTTCAGTTTCTTGGGTGACCTTGGAATCTGTGCTTTTCACTAATTGCATCTTTGCTCTTTCTTCCAGATCATTAATAAAATGGTAAACCCAACCTGATGGTCTGTTAACACGTTTGCCTCTGAGCCCCTCTCAGCCTCACGGTGAAAGCATCATTGCTTTGATACTGAGGCCAGTTCACAAGTCATTACACTGCATTTATTTTAGATACAATCATGATCAGCTTCATGGAAACTCTGAAAGGTTATATAATTGACACTTCATTAGAGTCCAAATATGTGATATTTACAGCTATTTATCCTGCTGCTTGATGCTGTTTGGAAATGCCTCATTTGTCCAGCTTCAAGGAGTGGCAAGATGCTGTAACCAACTGAATTTTGCAGATAACTATAGTTTAACAATATGGGCAGCACACACCCCAGTCTGAATTTTGTTTTATTTTTATTTATTTATTTTTTGCGGTCCGCGGGCCTCTCACTGTTGCGGCCTCTCCCGTTGCGGAGCACAGGCTCCGGACGCGCAGGCTCAGCGGCCATGGCTCACGGGCCCAGCCGCTCTGCGGCACGTGGGATCCTCCCGGACCGGGGCATGAACCCGCGTCCCCTGCATCTGCAGGCGGACTCCCAACCACTGCGCCACCAGGGAAGCCCCCAAGTCTGAATTTTAAATTAAAATATTCCTAAAATGGATTGCACACTTTCTTGTATACAGAATATGAGAAACGTAATTTAACCTTTCATTGATGATGTCATAAATATCACTTATTCCATCCTATAAACAGAGGTGCTCTAGTTAGCAACTATGGAACTGTGTCGGCCTAGACGTCTTGTGATTTTTGAGTTTTCAATGGGATCAATCTCTCTTCTCTCATGACAAGCTGTAGACAGTATTGGGTGGTAGGTTTATGGGTGATATACTTTCTTTTTAAAAAATAAGTAGGGTATGCACTTTTCTTTCGTGGGAAATATTTATTTTAAATTAAATAAATGCTAATGGAGGTACAGGAAACCTCTGGGGAAATAGAGGAAATATTTGGTAGTGGAATAGGGAGACTCTGGAGAGAACCATGAACCCGGAGGGGCTTCAGTAAGGAAGCCCCGTCTCAGAGGCTGACATTGATGTTCAGAGATGCAAAATTTTGGGGTGAATTCCTCTAAGAGAGAGAAATGTGATTAGGGAACAGGGTCATATTCAGTGTGGGTTTCAGAGCCTTGAAGATGAATCTCCATCCTGGCTCCCCGCTCAGTCTTTGACCTTGGATAAGGCCCACCTTCATCATGTGTATATTGCACCAAGGCTAGCAGGCTCTCCCTAACCCTTGCGTGACACCCTAGGTGGGGGGAGGCTGCATGGTTCAGAGTTCCAGGCATCGAGAGCCACTGCAGATCCCCCAGAACTGTAATTAAGGCGAGCTTAATAGGTGTTATCCACGAGCTCAAATAACTGTGATAAATCTCAGGAACACTACAGGCACACGTGGGGTCGAAGATGAGAAATCTTTCAGCTCTTCCCTTTGGCCGTTAAGACTTCAAAGTCATCATTTTTATATATCTTTTAGTAAATTCCATACAGTCATCTCGATAATTCAATACTTTATATTTTTAAGTATAGCTTTAGTCCCTTTAAAACGGTTCCCCTGCTGCAAATAGAACTTCATAACCACATCTATTTCTCTGCCCCCCTCCTTTCCCGTCAGTCCCGGTCTTTCTTCTCGGCCCTGAACTCCCTCACTGCCTTGGTTACTAGATCTTCTGTCGCCTGTGACGGACCTTGGAAAGTATTTGATGTCTTGTGTGCAGATGTCAGTCTGTCTCCTCAGTTAATGTTAATATTCTTGATAGAACCTCTTGGTCATTAAAAACCAGATTTTACTGTAGTATTTTTCTGCTGACGCTGCATAGAAACATTTTTCCCAAACTCAGCACAACGCTTCAAACAGATCATGTGCCGGGGAAAGTCTCAGGTGACACCCCACATACAGCCCGTGCGGGGTCAGCTTCGTGCGCAGGTGTCCCTGGGAGACCTGCGTTTCTCAGGAAGTCACTGGTGCTGGCCCTGCTTGCTGACGCCATGGTCACCATTTGTGGACATGGAATTACGCTGTAAGCGTTTTGTGTACCAGTGTGTTCTTTTGTTACTCACATGTAAAAGATTTTTGTGTTTTCGTTTTGCTTTGGAAAATCAATCAGGAGTTTTGGATCAACAGGTAACACATATTAAAAAAAAAAAACTTAAAATAATTGAAGAAAAACTTTTGGTTAGTGTCTTCACACAAACCTGATGTTCAGAAATCAATCACTAATGCTAAGCGGGAGATGCCCTGCGTGCCACCCAGGAGAAACCGGCTTCTACTGCCAGGTGGTGTCCACACGGCGGGTGGCGTGTTACTCGCTTCATACCCCCTACAGGTCAGTGGAGGGAGCAGTCTGCCTCGTACAAGCGCTCAGGGTCCCCAGCTAAGGAAAGAGCCACCATTCTGTACCTGTACCATCTCTAAGAAGTCCTTGTAATTTATCTTCCCAATGAGGCACTGATTCGCTTACCTATTGCTGTTCAACAAACCACTCCAAACAGCAATTTAGATTTCGCATCGTTTCTCCTGGGCTGGAATGTGAGTCTGTGTTCATCTCGGGGATGGCGTGCGCTGGGGAAGGAGTCGCGGTGGCCTCACTCCGGCCATTGTCTGGCTGGTGCTTCTGTGTGTTGACTGGGCGACCCGTTTCTCCTCTGTCTGGTCTCTCTTCCTCTGACTTGGGCTGCTTTGCAGCGTGGTGACCCAGGGCAGCAAGAACAGGAACAGAAATCCTGGAATGCAGACCCCACAGGCGTCACTTCTGCCGTATCCTGTGGGTCAAACCAAGTGACACACCCAGGCCAGATTCAAGGGGTGGGGGACAGACCCACCTGTTGACTAGAACAGCTTCAGAATCTGTGATGTGTGCACTGGTAGTGCTCCAGGCACATTTGGGAGCAATGCCTCAGGCGGGGCACACGTGCGGGGCACAAGTGTGAACGGGGATGCTTCAGGACACTGAGACCTAAACCTGCGACACAACCTCTGAAGTCATTGCAGCCGTGGACACAGAGGCTTTCGTGCTGATTTTCCTATGTTTCGACCAGAAGTGGTCAGAACAGGACTCATGTCCCCATGGAGCTGCAAAGAGGCTGAGAAATAAGAAAATGTAGATGGAGGTTTGGCGAATAACATCTGTTTCTGTCTCTCCCACAGTGAGCTCGTGGGTCCACATGGTTTTGCCCCATTACAGTTCCAGTGGGATTTATGAATTCCTTCAGGTAAAGTCAATTTATGTACGTGCCCCTCATAGCCCCTAACCTAAATATGTGTTATTGGGCAAATCACTTACCTCCTCTTAACTTCAATATCCTTTTTTATCTTTTTCTTTTCACTTTTTGGCTGCACTGTGTGGCATGTGGGATCTTAGTTTCCTGACCACTGGAAGCGCAGGATACAGACTCTCTTCTTTCCATCTCCCTGGAGGAGCAGGTAGCCATTTGCTGGGAGGGAAATCCCCTTTGCTGGAGCTCCTGTGTATGGATTAAAGACCGGGAGGCCTCAGAGAGAACAGGGCATCCACGCTGGAGTGGGGTCAACCCTGCCCATTTCCTTCCCTGTTGACCCGTCAGCCTCTTTTCATTAACTGAAATCACAGGACAGGAGTCATCTTTCAACAACCTCTCTCTTGTTGCTCCCAAATTCTAGTTAAACATCTCTAGCAGACCCTGGGGAAACGCACAGCTGCTCCCAGCCGAGAGACGAAATCCATGGCAAACCCCATTCTTCTCTGCTTCATGGCTGATTTGAAACACCTGCAAGGCAAGCAGGTCCCTCCCCCCGGAGTGGAGGGTCGGAGGCCCCCGGACACATGCAGGCCTCTCTGTGCAGGCTCGGGCACTGCTCCCACCAGAGAGATGGGCAGCAGGTCCCAGAGGCTCCGCTCAGGAAGGAGGCCGTCCAGTCCCTCTAAAGGCAGCAGCTGGGTGCAGGCTGGACGCTGCCGCTCAGGAAACAGCAGGAGGGATGGGGCCCCGAGGGCCGGTCGTGGAGCCCACCCTTCAGTCGACGCCACAGGAAGCAGGACGCGGAAGTGGACTCGGGGTGCTGAGCGGGCTGACCCTCCCCGAGCAGGCCTGGGGAGCGGGTGCGGCTGCGAGAAGATGCAGAGACAGATGAGATGGGAGGTATGTCTGGGATGGGAGAGGTTAGGTGCTCACGGCTTTGCCTGGGCTGTTCACAGTGTTGAGCCCCAGGCTCTGCTTCTCCTCTGACACGCGGTCGACCCCTTCACTGCCCTTCTGGTGGCGTGGACGTCCTTGGAGGGGTGGCACAGTCCCTGAGTGTCCCCTGGCCACCAGGGGCCCAGCCCCCTCCTCGTGTCCCTCGGGGCCGACGGGGCACAGACGACACACAGACGTTAGGGAACGTTTAACCAAGGGCCACATAGAAGGGTGCTGGGGAATGCAGGTGACAGTGGTTGACCGACCGCAGGGCTGTTCGTGGCACTCGGTTAGCGCTGCCGGGCCTGGAGGGACCACGGGAAGGAGCAGGTGTCAAAGTCGAGGGTCTCACAGGGAAGGCCGCCTCTGGCTGGGTGACGGTGTCCACGGAGACCTCGCAGGGATGCATCCGGGGGACAAAGACCCGCTCCCCACCCCATCTCTCCCCACGGTCTCCTGCCAGGGCTCCTCTCCGGTCAGACCCAAGGAGAAGACAGAGAACAAGGAAGCCCACCGCCGCTGCGGTCCGTGTGGTCAGCCCTGTGGGCAGAAAGCGGGCGGGGTGGGGGCGGGGCCATGGGATGAGGGACCCCCAGCAAGACCTGCCGTCACCGCTTCTCCGTGAGCTTCATGAGCTGCACCTGCAGGTGGAGATAAGGTGCTGCTGCCCTGGGCACCCTGAGGGGCACAGGCAGAGCGCCAGGCACAGCGGTCCCCAAGCCGTACCTTCCCCAAGCTGGGCCCGGGCAAAAGGCAGCACCGTGAACTTCCCAGGAGTGGAGCAAAGGGGAGGGGAGGCTGCAGCAGCAAATGTCCTGCTCCTGAAATGCATGTCCTCTGCACAGTCCCCGGAGCACTGATGCTAGGAGGCTGGGGAGGGAGAGGCACTGCCTCAACCGTGCAGATGGAGATACCGAGGCTCAGAGACGCCAAACCATGTGCCTGAGGCCACACAGCTAGCGGACTCAATCCTTGATCAGATTCTGATTCCGTGAGTGTTTTTCCTCCCTCTGTGATGATGGTTCCTCCACACGATTAAAGATGATAAATAAGTTAGAATCTGAAAATACATAGCAAGGGTGAAAAACAGTGCAGCAGGAGGTACCAGCCATGGCAACTCTGTTTCAGGTTCCCCAGGTACAACCGCTATTCCAGGGAGAAGGAGGGATGAGAGGCATCCCGGTAGGACATAAGCTCAGCGTTGGCAAGGCCGCGCCCCCCGCCATCACCCGCCTTCTTCCCAGAACTGGTGTGACTGTCCTTTGAAAGACGCATCAGATTTCCGCGGATGTTCGCGGCCATCCCTCTCCTGGACGCCTGGTGCAGCTGGCAGGCAGATCAATTGGTCCAGCAGCTCCGCCGCCCAAGACACAGAGCTGAGCTGACATCTTCCAGGGAAGCCCCAGAGCTTCAAGCCTGGGCACCTGGGTCTGTTCAGTACAGAGCAACAGGCAGGCGCTAGGCGTGCTGTCAGCTGAGCGGTGAAAAGGGACAAGCAGCTATGTCAAAAATGACACGCTGGCTTCTGCTGGTCTTGCAAAAGATATCTGCAGTGATGTGACTGCCGCTGACAGCCAGCAACAGAAGCGGCTGGTTTCTGTGCTGGATTGAAATTCATCCAGCTCCCTGCGTTCACAGCGATGACTTCCAATGCTAATTCTCAGCGAACCAGGCATGAAATATATGCACAGGCGCTACTCGGTTAGGGCCCTTTGGAGTTATTTGAGGTACCTGTGATGGAAACATCTGTGCCACTTGCTTTTGTGCACTTTCGTTCCCTCGGTTTCAATTATGCAGTCAAAGAATATTTGGGCAAAAAGGGGGTGAGGAGAGAGAGAGAGAGAGCGAGAGAGAGGAGAGAGGAGAGGAGAGAGGAGAGGGAGAGGGAGAGGGAGAGGGAGAGGGAGGAGGCTGCTGATGTAGTTCTTTTCCTCCCTGTAAGAGCGGGTGCCTGGCCAGGTGTCTGAATTGGGGAGCAGAGGCAGAGAGAGGCAAACTTTAATCTTCTGTGATGACACAGGGATGCACTCTGCGTGATGCAAATGAGGTTGTTCTCAAAGCATCTCCCCACTTCCTGCCAAGCTGCCTGGGGTCGCTTAACCATTCTCCCAGCGTGACAAGTAAAGGGTGAGATTACTGAGAGCACATCTGTGAACATAAGTAATTGATAGGGATGCCCGCAGTGGAAGGGGTGGGAGAAGGATGCGGGGGAGGAAGACACGCGGCCGGGGGCTGTGTGTGCCAGTGTGTGTGTGCTTGAGCGTGTGCACACGTGCGCATGTGTATGTGATTTCCCACTGAATCATTACCTGTGTTTCTAGCTCCTCAGCCTTAGAGAAGCCCCATCTTGCCCTTTGTCCTCTCGTGGGGAGGGGGACCGAGCTTAGCGTGCTGAGGGAGGCTTGGAGAAGGGTCGGAGGTCACGCCACCAGCGGAGAAAAGCTTAGGGCGCAGGTCCTCTGGTCTCCCAGGAACTGTGGCTGGAAGAGCCCTTCATCCCTCCTGCCCCCGGGGGGCTGCCCTCCTCGTGTTGACGAGTTGGTGGGTCACACGTCTCTGGGGATCCAAGCGTGGCTGAGGCAGTGCCCCGGGCTCTGCGGTCCTCTCTTTGGGGCTTCAGAGTGTGCCCTTGGCTTTGCCTGTCTGCAGACACGCCCCGTGTCCACCCTCAGCTCTCAAATCTAATAGCTAATGGCTTTGCAAGAAATGCCCATTGATTCCTGGAGCTGCCTTAGAGCCTACTTATTATGGGAAATACTGAAAGGTCTGTTCCCCGTCTCACCACTCCCTGGGTGAGAAAGGCTGCCAGCTGGACATGGAGAGGCAGAAGCTGCAGAAGTGGTGTTCCTGGAATTCCTGGGTCTCCTTGCAGCATCCCCAAGGTGGAGCATCGACTCCCACTCTGGAGAGGATGCACGGCCGTCCCACTGCTGAGAGAGGAAAGGCTAAACGCTTAACCCCACATTCAAGGAGCAGCACGGTCAGTCTGAGCCCAGGCAGTCTCCAGATGGGTGCTGCCCCTGGACCACGTGGGTCCCCCACTCTGTCCTCTGCACGCTGGTGCCTTTTCTCTGCGCAGCCCAGCTCCATCTGTCCCACCCCTGCCCCCTTGTCCACCTGCTCTGCACCTGAGCCTCGGCCCTCCCGGCCTCGGGCTTCTGATTGCATCCACCGGCCGGGAGCTCTATGAGGGGTCGCTGCCAGGAGCGCCGCTGCGGTGCTGGCTCCTTGCTGTGGGGTTTCCACGTCTGCGTGCTTCAGCCTCAGGGCACAGCCCCCAGCAGCGCGCTCGCGACCCCTCGGTGTTACCTTCCTGCGGCTGCCGCGGAACGTGAACACAGGCTACCTTACGGTCTGGAGGCCACAGTCCCTACGCAAGGCGCTGGCAGGGCTGTTCTTCTCCCGGAGCCTCAGGGGAAGATCTGCTTCCTGCCTTCTCCAGCTTCGGGAGGCGCCTGCCTTCCTTGGCTTGTGGCCTCTTCCTCCATCTTCAAAGCCAGGCGTGTCTTCAGATGGCTCTCCCTCCCTCTCTGTGTCTCTCACCTTGGCCTCCGTCCTCACCTCGCCTCCCCCTCGTGAGGGCCCCGTGACGGTACCTGGTAATCCAGACTCTTCTCCCACCTCAAGATCCTTACTCACTGCCATCAGCCAAGTCCCCTTGGCCGCAGAAGTGACCATATTCGACAAGCCCTGGGGATCAGGGTGTGGACACCGTCGGGGCCCTTACCGTACGCCTGCCCACCTCTTCCCTGCGGTCTCAGTGGTGGAGCTGCCCCATCACTAGCCCTGAGGGCTTTGCTCCCCCTGTTTCCCTCTCTCCGCCCAGGCCTTTGGGGTTGACCTTCTCCCTAAGCACTTCTCAAAAGACCAGTTTCTGCTGGTTTGACAGCTCTTTCTCCTTCCAGCCCGTTAGGAACCCCCATGGCATCTTCTTATTGGAGTTCAGGTCTGGACCCCAGAGGTGCCTCTCTCGTCCCTGCTTTCCTGTTCAGAATCCCTCCGCGTGGCTCCCCCCGGATGGCACCCACCCTCTGTCCAAAGCCCACTCTCGAGGAGCTCGGAGAACAGTGCAGACAGACCCGCGCATGGTGCCCTGGACGGGGAAACGGCTTCGCTCCCCTGACCCCGAGGCGCTGACTGCACTACCGCTCTTGCTGCCCACTGGCCCCGCCAACGGGACCCCAGCGCCGGTACTCGTGTAACTGTCCCCTTAGGGCTCCGGTGCCAAGACCCGGTGTCAGGACCCGCGCATCCTTGGAGCCTGGGGCCCACACGGGACGTGAGCCATCTCTTTCTCTCCTCCCCGCTTGGCTCTCCGAGCATTTTGTTCACACTACGTCCTTAGCAGCTACCGCCTTCTCTGAGTGTCAGGGCGCCTGCTGTCTCCCCGAGACCCGGAACCACGTGCGGGCCAGCTCTGCACCCACACGCCTGCTGAGAAGGACGACAAAGCAGGTGCAGGAGGGCTGGTGGCTTCAACCCGAGCGTGGTGAAACCCACCGGTTTCCATCAGTTGTTCCTCCTCCTGGGGCCATCACCCTCTCGCTTCTCCATCGCCAGGGGACACCTGCTGAGGAAGAAGCCGGGAAGGGAGGGTGTCTCATGTTAGAAGAAAAAGGGAGGAAAAGGGGAATTTCAGCCCAAGGGCGTGGGCTGTGAATGGAGGAGGTTCAGGCCTGAAGAGTGAAATTTGTGAGCTACGGGGTTGGTTGGTTCTGACCAGCCGGCCCCCCCTTCCATCCCCCATCCCCGGCCTCAGTGTGCTCAGGGATCAGGGGTCCCGGCAGGGGGCCGGGCCTGTGGGAGGCCGTGGGGACACCCAGGTGGGCTCTGTTCCTCCTCTAAGGATGTGTGACCTCAGCAGCTCTTCAGGTTCCTTGTCTGTAAAGTGGGAGCATAAATCCCACCAAGAGCAGTGCCCGACGTGTGGCAATTACTCAGAAATGTGCATTTTACTTGCACCCACACCTTAGGCTCATCTTTAGTTCTAGGTAGCGCTACACACGCTGAGGAAGGAAGACCCCAGCGGAGAAGGGGGAACGGGGGTAGGAAATACCTGCCCGCGAGTGGTCAAACCAGCCTCTGCTCCTGCTGGCCAGGACCCCAGGCCCTCCCGCCAAGACGCCAGCCGCTGGGGGCAACACAGCTGTTGTTAAACGTGTGTGTGAGAGAGAGAGACAGAGACAGAGGCGGAGAGACCGGAGGCAGAGAGAGAGGAGGGAGAGGAATGGCTGGCGTTTCAGAGAGGAGGGGACTGGAGACTCTGCCCCTGACCACTTCTGCTCAGCTGGCCGCCGCTTTCCTGCATCCTGTCTTAGCTGCCCCGCTCAGAGCGCCTCGGACTCGTTGCGGCTGGTCTGAGAACCCTTGGAAGGAGCCAGTGGGAGCCGAGTTAGCTGCCGAGATGGATAGAGTCTGGCGTGCTGAGCAGAGGCCCAGCCTGGGGTGTCGACAGCCCCGCCGTCCTTGTGGCCTGGCGGGCACCTCTGTCTGCGCCGCCCCCTCTCTGAGCAGGTGCCAGGGCATGTCACGCACTTGATCTTCAGAGCTGCCTGCGGGGTGGTGTCATCGCCCTCCCCTTCTCCCGAGGGACGTGAGTGCAGGGCCTCTCATCTCAGGGACGGAGCTGGGTCCCTGGCTGCAGGCCGGGAGCCTTTCCCCAGGCAGCCTGGATGGGGCGGGACCCCGCTGCAGGGCCTCCCGGGCGCTGGGAGTGGCATCTGGGAGTGAGGTTTAAGTGGCCTGGGCTCCACTCTCAGAGGGGCGGGACTTGGAGCAGAAGATCAGGGCTGGGTCACCTGTGCCACGTCACCAGCTGGGACCCTCGCCCGGCTCTCCTGGGCTGAGGTGCAGCCTCAGGGCGCTGTTTACCCGGCCCCTCCCTGGGGAAAGGGGGACGTCATCTCAGGCAGCTCTTTGCCGTTTCCTCCAGAGTCAGCCCAGCCCCCAGACGCCTGTGGGTGGAGGTGGGGACGGTGCCAGTGAGGGCGGCAGGGCAGTGGGCTCAGTGCCGAGAGCAGAGGCCACCCGGCAGGGCTGCTGCGGGGTCCTGTGGATGACGCGCTGTCCTAGCGCTGCCCCTGTGCCGGGAAGGGCCAACACAAACGACGCTGACATCAGCCTGGTGGTGGCAGAGGTTAGGGGCGACGACGTGCAGGGGCGTGTCCGGGAGCCTTTGTTTGCCCAGCTGTAGGGCAAGGTGTGTTAGTGCCGTCCTGGGCCTGTAGAGCGATGACGGGTTGGGGTCAGGGTGAGGGACAAGACCCTGCCAAGGAGCTCACGGCCAGGCGAGACCACCCGGTGGAGCCTGCCCCCCTGTGGGCCCTAAGTACATGCCTGAGGCCTCCCGGGGGCAGCAGGGAGACCGCGCGGAGGGACCTGCCTTTCCCCACCCGCCCAGGGGGAGGCGCTCTTGTTAATTCTGGAGCCCAGGAGCGCGCCACAACCCCCCGCCCACCACAAGTCACAGAGCCTGTGACGGAAGGTCAGCTGCAGGCTGATTCTGACAGCCTCAATCCACAGCCCCCCTCCGGCCTGCTGCCTCTTCAGAGGGACCCTACTGTGGTTTCTCTGAAGGAGGGAGATTCCGGGCAGAGGGAGGGAGGGGAAGCTCAAGGGTCAACCTTTCCTTGCTTCCTTATTTTCCAGTAAATGCAGCACCAGAGTAGGAAGCGGGGAGGGGGCGCAGTTAGGATCCTAGGGTGGCTTTTGGTTCATGCCATCAATCCTAAGATGCATAGTTTATGTTCCTCCAAAAAGATGGCATCAGAAACTGGAGATGCCTTTGATGTTAACCTATGGAAAGGAAAATGTGCACCTGGGACTCGATGAAGTACCTCCCCAGCAGTACGCTTCTGGGGCAAACCAGCGCCCTTTTGGGTAGACTCTGCTAGGTCCCCATTTCGTCATCCGTTCAATGAGAGAGACAACAATATCCCACCCTCTGTGGATCTCACAGGTTGTGAGATGTGGTCTCCCAGGGCATGAAGCCTTTGGGGGTGATTGTCACCACCCCCACCGAGAGCTCTCTGTGCTGGAGGGACCCTGTGGCCACTGTCGGGTGGGCAGACAGCGGGGTCTCCGGGGGGCAGTCACAAGGCCCCCGCCGTGCTCTGGCCTGGCAGGCCCTTACTGTCCCCGGGGAGCACTCCCGCGAGCCCCCCAGTGCCTGGCGCCTGGGTTCACCTCTGTCTCCAGAAGAAAGATCAGAGAATTCAAGAAGCCGCTAAGTGCAGCTGCAGGATCGGTAGGTTTCCAGCTACTTTCTGGGCTGGTCTGTCCCAGCGCTGGGGCATTTAATAATGCAGACAGAGGCTCTTGTCCTATTAATTATTAATCGCCCTTTTTGCATATCTGAGGGCAGCTCAGAGATGAGCTCTGAGGCGGAAGAAAGCGGGACTGAGGGGGAGCAAGGGAGGAAGTACCCGCCACCAAACCCTCTGAGAGAGACCTCTGGGCTCATCTTTGTTGCATCACTGGGGGGCGGGCAGCAGCCTTCTCCAGCCTGGAAGCTGTCTGTGCGTCGTGCGTGGAGAGGCCCACATCTCCAAGGGTCCCAGGTTCTCTAGCAGGAAACGTGGGTGGGCTGTCTTCTTGAAAGGACCTCCCCTGTGACTGGGCCCACCTGCCCGCCCACCTGCTCACTCGGAGGTGAAGCACAGCCTCCCTTGACCCAGACGCAGCAGTTTGCCTGCCAGCTGTGGGGGGTCGCTCTCCCAGTTCACTGCACTGCATCCAGGGGGTTTCAGCCTGCCCACTGGCCTTTCTGAGTGGCCCTCTCTCCTGCCAGCCACTTCCCGGTCCTGCATCCCCAGCAGGCCGGCGAGGGACGTGCCAGGCCAGCTCTCGGCTGTCTCAGCCCCTGGATCTCCCTAGAGCAGGACGTGCAGAGATGGCTCCGGCTGTTGGGGGTCTCCCTCTCCCTGGCGACCAGCAGCCTTTCCTGCCACCACAGATCCTGCCCTCTGCTCACTAATGCAGCCCTCGGCCTTGGGGAGTAGAATTAAAAAATAATAACAAAAGGAAAAACGGAAAAGAAAAGAGAAACATTCCACTTCAGTTGCACATGGTTTTGACTGCGTCCCTTCGGAACCTGTGGTGGGGTGGGTGTGTCACGGCGGTGCTCGCTAGACTCTTCTCTGGGTGGCGCCGAGGACAGCAGGGCCAGCTGGGGACGTGCTCACCGGGCTCTCCCTTTGGACCAGCTCCCTGGCCTGGCGAGAAGAGGAAGAGCAGCCAGCATGTTCTGGGGCCTGATGAGAGAAGAGCTGCCTGGACAGGGCTCTCTCCCCTGGCTCTTCACAGACGCCGTGCGGGGGGCCAGGACTGAGTATCAGGGAGGGGCTCGCGGGGGGTCCCCAGGCCAGTTTGTAACAGAGCAGAACACATTCCGCTCTGTTGGGATTTACCTGACTGCGTCTATTTTCCTTACAAGAGTATAAGCACCTGCTTGTGTGTGTGGTTCCCTTGTGCAAAGAGGGCGGGAGTCATCTTGTCTGCAGAGGGACCAGCTCCCTTCCCGGGGTGGGGTAGGGGTACAGGCTCCTCTGACCCCTGGGCAGGCGCCCCGGCCAGAAGAGCCAGCTGCGAACCCTGTGTGCTTCCCTGAAACCAGAGGGCACGGCCTCGCACCTCCTGGCACCTGACACTGTGCCCGGCACACAGTAGGCGTGCGAGAGCTGTTGGAATGAGTGAAGCGTGATGGGCCCCTCGAGGGCGTGGTGGAAACAATTAGAAATCTCTGAGCTGCACTTGGGTTTCTCCCCATCGTGTCCATGAGTGTCTGTCTGCTGCTGTCACCGAGCACTGAGCCAACCCGGGAAATAACATGGGGACAACACAGCCACCACTTCCAGCTCAAGGTCAGTCAAAGTAGCCGCGGGCACATGTGCACCAGGGAGAGATTAACATGCTGGTGTGTGTTGAGCTGTCTCTCCGTTTCCCATGGGTGTGTGGGTCTACAGCCTGGAGGGCACTGCCGTCTGGGTCCAGCCCCGACACATCCCCAGGGGCTCGGGGGGTCCGGCCACCGCAGGACAGCCAGTGGCTGCTTCTCCGTCGCGGCACCAAGTACTGTCATTTAATTAATCGCTTCCCTCACTGTGGACACTTGTATTGTTTCCATTTTTACTGCCATGAGGAGCACTGTGATAAATGTCCTGGTTTGTCTACGTTCTCGGTTTAGATTTGTATAATTAGGAAAAGTTGCCAAGAGTGGGCCAAAGGATATGAACGCTGAGTTCCCTGATACCTATTGTTTGCCAGAAATACTGTTTTATTTCAAATTTTCACTTCCACCGGGATGTTCGGGAATGTCTTTATTGCTACACTCTCATTAGTAACAACTGGTATTATTACTTCTTTTTAATTTGATTGGTGAAGAAGAAAGTTCCTCTTTTTAAAGCACACTGCTCTCGTCCCAGAGCGTCCTGGGATGGTTTTGCAGCTCCACGAGCCTTCCCTTCTTCCCCCTCGGGGTCCTCTGCCCCCCGCAGGCAGGAGGGCATCAGAGACTCAGCCCCACAGCCAGTGGACATGGAACTAACCAGCTGCTCCAGGCCTGACATCCGAGGCGACAAGATCCCAGCTGCACGCGTCTCTGTCCACTCACGTCGAACGTGTCCTTCAGCCCAAGGTCACAGAACTGAATCTTTGCCCCCACTGCTGACACTGTTTGTTTTGCAGTTCCCTGACCCCTCGACTAGCTCTCCCGTGCCCCTCGCCTGAGGACTGGGACCCTCACCAGGGAATCCATCACTGGATGGTTTCCATAGGGATGGCTCCATCGCACCCCTCATGCCCCACCATGTGCTCTTGGACCCTGTGGACCGGAAATCCCTGGTCATGTTGGTTCTTCCAGCCCGACGCGTGCCCATGGACTCAGCCGCTGATGCCACATCACGCCTGCGGGCTGAGCCGCTCGGCTTCAGGACAAGAGGCCTTAGCCTTGCCAGCCTCGTCCAGTCCAGCGGTCACAGGTCCGCTCGACACACAGGCCAGGCCGACCCCGCCCCAGCGGCTGACATTGGACTGCATCCAAGTCTAATGTTTCCTCCTGGCTGAGGCAGAGCGATGTTGTGAGAATGAAGCTCTTAAGGGGCGTTTGACCACTTGAGAAAAAAGTGGATATAAAAAAATGCAAAGTTATTTACACAGAACTTCTTACCTGTGCAGATGGGCTTCTATAACCATAGGAGAATTCGGATCTAAGGAAGAAAAATTCTCAATTAATTCTGAGTTGGAAGTGAAGAGAGAGATTTAGAAATCAGAAATCATGTGGTGAAAACTGTCATCTGCGTGTCAGTTTAAGATCTGGTGCTGAAACGGGGCATGGAGCCCAGCCCCGGTGATCGCAGCTATGCTGCCCTATCTCTCGGACTTACGGGTGACAGAGACAGGCACAGCCACTGGGTGCAGGGCTGGAGGCACAGGCTGGGGTCAGGGGCTCAGGAGATTGTGGGAGGAGCTCTGGGCAGAGCTGTGCTCTGGGAGTGACAGAGGCAAGTGTGACAGCAGAGTGTTTCAATGGCGCATCAGAGCCACGAGGCAGCATCCTTGTGTGGTGGTCATTCACGGCAGCCATGGCTGGTACCACGCATCACTGGGCTGGAAGATTCACACGTCTCATTCCAAGTTCATCCCACGTGAGGGTGGACATTCCAGGCAGAAAACGTGTCTCCACCTACAGTGCAGATGGTTTGGGTGATGGATGGTTCCGAGAACCAATGATTTTGCACAAAGTTTCACAAAAGCTGAAAAATTGGCTGAATCCGTCCAAGAGGACTTTCTGCTGCTGTGGAAACCCCCGGGAGTATTGAGGCAGAACAATGGTGAGGAAGGAAACTGGAATACAGAGGTATCCCTAGACCTCCCAAGGTGGATGAGGTCAGATTTGCTTTTCACCAAGGGGAGAGAGTAAAGGACAGAGCCACTGTGTCTGCTGGGTTCCAACTCTGCTCAGCCAGTTGGGATCAGGCCAGGCATCTGTGTCTACGTAGATGTGTGTGCAGGGTGGGACCTGCCACCATTATGGAAGGCATACGGGGGAGGAGGACAGGTACGTGAGGGGAATCGCACCCTATGTCTTACTTCTGGCAGCCCACGGCATCCGGCTGCCTGGAAGGTCTGGGTGTTGAGAAGGCATCCGCCCAGGGGAGGAGGAGGGAGGACTCTGGACAGGCCAGGTTGGGCACCTCCCTCCGCGAGGTGTTCCCGTTGCCACGGAGACACCTTCCCTGAGCAGCCCAGACCTCAGCAGGAATTTCCCAGGAGGCCTCGCCTAAGTTTCCGGCTCCTATTGGTCTCTTCTGGGTTCTCCTTTCCTCCCCGTTCCTTCCTTGTTTCTGTTACATAATCTCTCCTTCTGGGACAGACGTGTAGGAGGCAAGTGAAGGATTCCTGCTTTAAACCCGGGGAGGCCGAGCTGAAGGAAGTGTCAGGACAGCTGCCTTGGCAGCAGCGTCTCCTAAGAGCCCGTATCCTGGCAGAACAGCTGCTCAGTGAGTGCGTGTTGAATAGAATCGCAGGAGAGTGTGGGCATGAGCGCTCCTTTCCTGTGTGTTCAGCCCACACTGACGGCTTTCTTGGTCTGTTTCCCCAGCAGCGTTCCTGATCCAAGGGATACAGGCAGAGAAACCCAAGCCATCGCTGCGGGCTGTTTCTCCCCATCCCTGCTGTGCCTGGGGTAGAAGGTCGCTGTTTTGGTTAGAAAAGAAAGGCCAGTCTAGCAGATTGACAGAACTCCCCAGCGGACGGGCCTGAGTTTGGGGAGAGAGACTAACCCCGGAGACTTCTCGTCCCCAGAGCCTGAATGATCTACCAGCCAGTCGTCAAGTTCTGATCATGCGTTCAGAGTGGGGCTCTGGGCCAGGAGGATGGGTCACACGTGGGGTCTCTGCAGCTCCTGTTCACCCAGGAAGGGGGCTAAAGTCAGATTCTATCCGGTAGACGTTTGCTCAGACACACAAGGAAAAGGCTTTGGACAGACAGTGCTTCAGGTGGGGCCCTGGCAACTGCTCTCTCATTTCTCCACCCCCCTGTCTGAGGTTGAGACTGAAAAGGACTCAAAAATCACTGGGAACCAACCGTGTCCTTGGCTGTTGTCCTGGCAACTCATCCCTCAGACATGTATTGAGCACCAACTCCTTGACGGGTGCTGAAGCCGATGTGCAGAGGGACACGTGAATGAATGGGTGTGACGAGTTGGGGGCCAGGCGGCCCAGAGACCTCAGCGCTGGGGCCTGCCCACCCGTCGGATCGGGGCCCAGGCCTCAGTTCGGCTCCCCAGGCGAGGGCACCGAGGGGCTCCTGGCCCTGCCTGCAGGACATTCCCCTCCCCACCCAGTGCCTGTCCAAGGGGCTGGACCCCAGCAAGGATGCGTCGGCCTGGTCTGCACCTGAGCACTGGGGGGGCCTGAAGCAGCCGTGCGGCCCTGTCAGTCATCGGGGACCCTCGGGTCGGGCTGTGCCAGTCTGACTAGGAGACCCCACTGAGGGGAGACCGATGGGGCAGGAAGAAAACCCACTGCACCCTGAGATGTGGGGCCTGAACCCAGAAACAGGAGGCAGGGCCCTGCTCTGAGGCTGCCGCCTGGGGTGGCCAACGTGGGCCCTCCCCTGGGGTCCCCGGCCAGCCCCCTGCACCAGAGCCACGCCCTGGGTGACGCTGTCTGGGAAATTCAGACAATGGGAGTTCTGCATCAGGTGGGTTCGGAGGGTAATTCCTTTCTCCAAATACCCACTCCGAGTCGGGTCATGCGGGTCCTGACACGACCCTTGCTTTTTGTAGATCAGGGGGCTCCGTCTGCGCTGCCACCCATCTCAGGTCCCACGTTGATGTCTGCTTCTGCACAAGGACACATGGGAGGAAACGCCCGTGCGCAGAAGGGACACTTAGCAGCACTGCTGGAGGGTTAGGAGCATCTGCCCACCCAAACGCTGACCCACAGGACCCGGCTTTTAGGAGGAGCCATGGGAATAAGTAATAAATACTAACCCCTGGTTTGGCTGACAGTGGGACGGGGTCACACACACTAGCAGGACACGGGAGGGGCAGGGCATCACTAGGCCGGAGCCGGGGCGGCGGGGCACGGCTGGAGTCAAGGGTGGGAGCGGAGGGGGATGGCTGTTAGAATAATCAGCGAGCAGGGCGGGGGCGAGGCCGCCCGGCGCTGAGGCCTCGCTGGGGGGCGTGCGGCTCCCGAGACAGGGCACCAGGCGAGGCAGAGACACCAGACGAGGCAGAGACACACGTGCTCCAGGGAACACTCGCCCGGCAAAGAGCCACCGATGATCTAATCCTCCGTGCCTGGGGCCCTCCCTCTCTCTCTGTCTCTCTCTCCTTGTTCTGTTGCTCTGGAGAATCCTGGCTCGCTTGCTGTGTAATGAATCACCACAAGGTTAGTGGCTTCAAACTATACACGTTTATTGTTCAGTGCGCATCGGTCAGGAGTCTGGGCCACAAATCCACCTCTCTTAGCTGGGTCACCTGCTCAGGGTCTCGCAGAGCTGCCACCACGATGTGCGTGGGCTGCATTCCCACCCGACGCCTGACGGTGGAAGAGTCCACTTCCGAGCGCCCTCGGGGAGTCGGCAGAATTCCTTTCCTTGTGGTGGGAGGACCAGTGGCCTGGCCTTGTGCTGGCTGTCAGCTGGAGGCCACCCTCTGCTCCCAGAGGCCATCCACAGCTTCTAGGGGTCACCTGCACCTCCTATAGCGCTCGTCTGCAGCTCCTTGCTGTGTGACCCTTCCCCACGTTCCCTCAAGTCGGCAAGGTCAGCCTCCAGAGGGTCTGCCAGAAAGGAGTCTTACACAGGTGATGTCCCCCCACCTGCAGCATCTTGCGTGGGATAGAGTGGAGGGTCTCACAGGGCGTGAACCCAGAGGGGCTTGGGCCAAGGGTCCCGCCTTGAGCCTGTCCACCCATCACACAGAATGGCCCAGAAAGTACAACTCTGAGGCTCACCTGGGTCACATCCAAGTCACACGATTATGTTTTTACTTGCAATACCATATTTCAAAACTTCTGGTTTCTCTTGACTTTTACTCCTAAAAAATCCAGTTTAAACAAGTTTATCCTTGGTCGTTCCGTTGGTTTTATTTACTAACATTTGTCCCAAAGTTCTTTTCCATTCAGCTCGTTAAGAAAGTTTCCCTGAGACCCTCCTGTGGGCTTTGTCCTCCACGCACTCCTGGCTCTCTGTGCAGGGTGGGCTCCACCCGGAAAGCCAGCTTCCGTCTTAGAAGGGGGGGCAGGCGGTTCTCGGGGGGGTGACCAGTGAGGGCCGGACCCGAGGGCTTAGAAACGGTCAGGGGAGTGTGAGACAGACGCACTTACCTGTAGAATGCAGTTTGGAACCTACACTAACTCCACCACCAGGAGTGCAGAGGGGGGTGGGTGGGCGAGCAGTTTCCGAGGGCGGCATCCCCTCTGTCCTGGGCCAGGCCGCCTTCCTGAGGCCAGTCTTCGCTCTCCCCTGCGCTGCCTGCTCCCAGGTCGGAAGCATCCCTGCAGCTCCCATCGTGTTTCTCACGGGCCCCCAGCACCTTGAACACTGAGGATTTTTCTGGGTCCCCGGACCCCCTCCACCTGCAGCCGTCTCTGGTCTTCACAGCCCTGTTTCCTGCAGGGTCCTTTGCTCTCTCGTCTGCTTCCTCCCATCCAGTCCGGCCACCCCCTTCTTCCTCCTCGCAGCTCCCCTGCTGCATTTTGCTGAGCCCGCCACGTCCTCGACGACGGTAGAGACGGCAGGTGTGTCCCAGCCTCAGTCCTGCGGATCCTCGCCCCGCGTCTGACAGCTGACCTTGAAACGTCCTCTTCTCGCACTGCCTCTCTCCCGCCTCTGGCTGCAGTGGCCTTGTTGTCTTGGTGGCCCCCCACCCCTGGCCGCTGTGCTGTGACAGAACCTCTCTCTATGGATCTGTTGTTCTCTTGCTGTAACTTTCCTCGTATGGTCAGACGACTGGCTGTTTGTAGTTTTTGCTAATGTGAAGCAGCGCACGTGACCATGTCTGTGTTTGCACCTCTGATCGTTTCCTCAGGATGAAATGATCCTGAGCCTTCTGCAGGGTCGGAAGTCTCCGTACTTGCCGGTCTCAGTTCGTCGTCTCTGTGCTCCCAGGCCCTGTGCCCTGGCAGGTCCCCCTCTGCATTTCCGTGACCCTTTGTCAGACTCCTCAACACCCTGCAGCCTGGTTTCCAACCTCATAAGCTTCCCAGCGACTGTCCCAGGCCCATTCTTCCCTGTGTTTCCACGTGACCCAACAGGGCCCTGGGTGAGCTGCACTGCAGCCTTGCTACAAGACTGACCCTTGGTTTCCTCGTGTAGAAGATGGGAATGTGACCCCACTCCCAGAAGCCACGAGCTCAGAGGTCACCTGCATACAATTCCCAGCATGAGGTCTGGTTATAAGAATTCAGCAAACATGGCAATGGCCCTGTTATCACCAGCAGTAGGAGGAGTGTTTGATAAATGAATAAATGGAAGGATGGACGCATGGCTAGATGGACGAACGTGTACGAAGGAATTCCTTAAGATAGGAGGAAAACAAGGTAGAGCGAGCAAACAGACACAGCCTGGAATGTAGCTGTGGCCACTTCATCAGCCACTCATTCCCTCTTGCTGTGTGACTTCAGCCACGTACTAGCAGCTCTTAAAAACGTCTACGCACTAAAAGTAAAAGTGTCCTATGTTAACCCGTTCGGGAGTCTTGCAAAAGGCTTTCTGTAGATTCCCTTCATCTTTTTACTCCCCTAAGGAAGGAGGAGACGTCAAGGCTTTTAGGGGTGATGTTAGAGCTTTCAGAGTGTTTAAAAATGAGAAGGATTAGAAATTACCAACATTTTTAAGTTGAGAATTATGTCTGTCCATTTGGATTGAGATTTGAATCTGGACTTGCAAATTAAAGGCTGTTAGGTGAAAGGATTCACACTTGGCATTTTTTTTTAGGACATCCACCTTATGTGCACTCGGTAACACGGTCAATAGAAAAATCTTCACATGCTGGTTGGTGCCTCTCCCCGTGGGAACTGGGCCATGTGTCCCCTGTCACTGTCCTTCCCAGTCCGTGCAGGCCGCAGGCCACCTGCATCCTTTCCGAGTGTTCGCCTGTGAAAGTCCGAACCTGGTTCCATTCCTCATTCCCCTCCCACTCTCAGGGCCCGGGTCTGGGAGAGAGAACAGCAAAGGGGAACCTGCTTCCAGGGATTTGCCCTCGTTGATTGTAGGTGAGGACAGTCCCCTCTCAGAGTCTTCCAGGTTGCTGAGGAGGCTGTGAGAAGTTCAAAGGCAGGATTTGCATTTTATGTCCCCAAATTTATTACAGAGGTAGCAGCATGCTGACGTGCACGTCTCCTTGTACTCCCCAGAAACGAATTTCCTGACATTTAGCTCTTAAACAAAATGTATCTGTGTTGCCTGTCAAAAGCAGGGTTATTTACACGTCCTGAGATTCACGGGTTCCAGCAGCTAATCTTCACGAATATTACTTGACGGGCCATTATAGACAAGATTTATTTGATGTTTGTCCTTTTTCTAAATCAGCACATTTATTTAAAATAGCGTCCTGGGCTCTCTGCTGAGGAACCGTCTCTAGACCTAGCCGGTGAGCACCGGGGCTGTCACCAAACATGGATTGTTCAAAAGATGGTCCCGTCCGCAGAAGCCACTTGGGGCGGGGCGGGAAAGAGGAGCTCCTGTGACTTCAAAACGAATAAGAAGGCTGCTGGCTTTCCGCCGAGGAGAATATGGAGTGAACACAGATAAAGCAGATGGAGAACAGAAGACAGTTCAAAAAATCTCTGCGTCTCACAATATGCAAGACATTTCCATGCGTTATCTCTGTCCATCCTCTCCCGACGCTGGGGAGTAGCCAGGGAGGGTGTTGCTGTCTAAATGATGAGCAGGGAAGTGGGGGATGGGGGAGCCAATTCCGAAGGCCCCGGAGTCTGGGGCCAAAGGAACGTTTGAGTCCGAAGTGGGGGCCTGCCCCTCAGGGAACCAGCGCGGGGAGGCTTCTTCCCTCCAGCAGCCGGCACACCGGGAGTCGGACTGGAGCGCCGAGGGTCCGCGCGTTTGACTGTCCGGCTGTGACGCTGGGGTCAGAGCTGTGATGTCGTGGTCGGGGCCTGGGTCTGAGCCATGGCTCCTGTGTCGGCTCAGCCAAGCTGCTTCACTCCTTGCCCTTCGTTCTGCTGGTGCAGCAGGTGCAGGGGCTGGGCTGCTTGGTAGCTGAGGTCTCACAAGCTTCCAGGCTGTGAGCTTCACTCTTCCAGCCCGTTTCCAAGCACCCGCTGGGTGCCGACCGGACTCTGGGCTCTAGGAGTAACTCCCCTGGGCGTCTGCTCGCCCGCCCTGCGGTCGTGACCCGAGGCCTCTCCGGCACACGTCCTTCCCCGGCTCCCCGGACTCCAGACCGTCTCGGTCTCCCTCCCCCTCCTTGCTGCCCTTTCTTGGGGTCCTTACTGGTCCCTCCTGACCTTTAGGACCTTCTGACCTTGGGCTCAACCCCTGCCCCTCCTGTTGTCTCCCCTGGTTTGAAAGGACGACTCTGACGAGGATTCGTGAGCCGCTCCCTTGGCTCCCAGGCACCCTCCACTCTGCCAAGCCCAGTATCTCTCAGCATCTCTGCTGGGCTGTCCTACTCTCTGTGCCCCAGGTGGAGCCCCTGCTCTCCCCTGACCGAGCACTTCCTCCAGTCTCCCCACCTCCGCCGACCTCCCTGAAGCCCAGGCCAAAGCCGGGGCGCTGCCTTCTCCCTGGTCTGTGTCTCGCACCTGGAACCCGATACGGGAGGGGATCCTGCGGGTCTGTCTTCAGGCTGGAACTGATTCCGATCACTCCCCACCTCCTGCCCCGGCCCTGCCTGGGCCCAGGCTCCAACGTGTCATGCCGCGTCCCGGCAGCAGCCTGCCCACCTCCTGCCCGCTCTGGCGCATCAACCGTTCTGGTCTCAGCACAGCGACCGCTCCTCAAAAGGCCAGTGAGACCATCTCACTTCTCTGCTCAAAATCCTCATGGCCTTGATTTCTCTCTGAGCAAAAGCCAAAGACCCGTAGTGGCCTCCCAGCCCCTGGCATTCACCTTCCCACCCTCACCTTCCGCGCTCGTCCCTGGCCTCGCTGTGAGGCCACGCGCCCCCCGTGGGGCCGTCCCTGTGGTATCTGTCTGCCTGGCCCCTGTCCCGACATCCCCCAGCTCGCCCCTTGCCCTCCCAGCCTCTGTTCCAGGGTTGCTGTCTCACTAGGGAAGCTCTGACCACCCTAGTTAACGGGTCCCATCACCCCACGTCTGCGTGCCGGTCCTCTCCGGCTCTGTGTCTCCTTTTCCATGGCACAAAGTGCCTTCCAACAAACGCTGTAATGTTCATGTTCATTTGGTTTATGGTTCGTTGTCTGCCACCCCCGGTATGTCACCAACTCCGTGAGGCAGGACCTTTGTGATGTGCACTGATGTGTCCTGAGCAAGACGGTGCACGTGGCTCCAGCGTTGGACAGGGTTAGACCCGCGGTGACGGGAGAGGGAGTGCACACAGGGAAGAGGCAGACTTACAGCAGCCTTGCAGGGCACAGAGATGACCTTGAGGCCAATTCTGAACACTTGGGAGCCTGTAAAGATGGTGAGAGGGGGCTTTGGGGGGAGGTTGGCTGGCCGCAGTGGTGAAGGGACGGACGCGGGTGGCAGACGGGACCCAGGCAAGGGAGGCGCGGTGGTGGGCAGGTGGATGCGTCTCTTCACGGGGCAAGCTATGGTGGGCCTTGGTCCTAGGGGCGACAGTGAGGCTGTCCCTGCAACGAGGGCTAGGGGGACACTCAGTCAGGGCCAGGATGCCCATTTCCATCCAGAAGCCCCTTCCTGCGGGTCTGTCCAGCGGCCCTGGTCTTGTCCACTGTGTTTGCCTCGCGCAAACTCCCTGTTCTCTGTCTGTCTCAGGTTTGCTTTTGGGGTGAGCTCAGAGCCGCAGCAGGTGTGACTGAAGGGCATGGATGGCGTGTGGAGTCCAAGGTGGGGACGGCGGCCCATGGCCTCGGGGCGGGAACTGGGGATGGAAAGCTGGAGGGCAAGGACCCTGCTTCTGTAAAAGCAAACGCACAGCCCCATGGCAGGTGAGGCGGGGTGCGTGCAGGGGTGTGTGTGCGGGAACACACTGACCAGGCAGGGCAGACCCTGCGGGCTGCGTGGATGTGTGACTTCCGGTCCTGGGCGTGGAGGCCCCTGGAGACTGAGTCATTGACCAGTTTCCTTCCAGCCTCTTTGGGATCATTGGGCATTGTTTTAGGAAAAGTTTTATGCTGTCAGAGGGCCACCCTTTAGAACAAGTGGAGATTCCTCTGAGCAAATCCCATGGTGGGCTGCGCACTGTGACGTGAGCTGAAGGGTGGCCTTTGTCACTGAAGAACCCTGTTCTTGACAAAACCTTGGTGTGGACAACGGTGCAGGTGGCCCCTTGGTGCTTCTCCAGCCTCTTCACTTGTGTGGCTTCTCTCCAGACAACAAGTTTAATCGGGGACAGGCATCGCCCAGAGGGGGCTCCAGTCATGTTTTTCAGGTGACCTAGAGCTCAGGGCACTTGGCATTGAGAGGGGAATTAATCAGGACGTCAGTTTTCTCTCCTGAGCCGCTGAGCTGCCCTCAGCCTGACCTGTCCTCTCTTCCGGAGGATGACTGGGGGCCTGTACCCAGCACAGCTGCAGGGCCTAATAGGGTGACTCCAGAGTCTCCCAGATCTTGGTCCTTTAAGGGTTTTGTTTTTTAACTTCCTTGAGATTTCCGGCTTCGCCTGTGGTAGGCTGACTTGGGTAGAGCCAAGCACTTAATTCATTGGATGTCTAGATTCTTCTGCACGTGACAATAGGCCACCTGGTACCCGGACCACAGCCATGGCCCAGGGGACAGCTTGGCTAACCAGGCTGGTGGGGCTCAGGGCTACATAATGGACCAGGATGGTGCAAAGGGGCCAAGTCTGAGACAGGGGCTCTACCCAGTGGGATGCCGCCCAGAGTGGCCAGGTGTGCACCTGAGCTCTCTGTAAGGAGAGGATGTTGTTGTTTACAGAACTTCTCTGGTGCAGCAGGCACGCGGCTTCCTCGCAGTTAATCTCAACAAAGACTGAGTGAGGTGCTTACCTTCACGGCTCACAAGACGGCTGAGACCCAGAGGGAAGAAGCTCTGGCAGCAAGGAGGTTCCAAATGCAACATCCTTTGACCCCAAAGCTGATGTTTCCCCCTTTCCGGTGTTATCTTCCCAAACATGGGCCACATAGTTCCATAGCAGGGGCTGACGTTGAGCACCTATGTGGGTCGGGAATTGCACGGCACATCTGCATCCAGGGAGGATGCTGGCCTTACTGGATGTGGCCTCAGACTGCCTGTGGGGCTCAGAGCACGCCCTTGCTGGAGGGTGTGGGGATGCGCAGGTGAAGATGGGTTTCCATGTAGTCTTCACATAAGAAGAAGAAATATCGAACAAGTTCACATTTTTACACTCAGCTTTCCATCAGTTTTCCATCGGCTTCAATGAACAATCCACACTTCACTGAAGTGGGCCAGTCTCAGCTCAGACTCTTAATGGTTATTCCAAAAGCCAGCAATGGTAGAAGCAGCTCAAGTTCAGGAGAGCAGCTGTGGTCCTTGAGGTCAGGCACCAGGCCAGACCCTTGGTGGGGGGCCTGCATCCCTCTCCCAGGAGGAGGGATACCTTTGCAGGATTGTGTGTCGTACATTTTCCGTTTGAGATTCAGACCATTCAGGGTGTGCTATAAATACACCCCACATCTGGCTCTGGGGAGAATCTGGAGCTTACATCTTGGAAGATAAGTAATAGAAATCTTCCTATGGCTTAGCTGTGTCTAAAATATGCCATTTGAGGATAAATTAATGGAGAAAAGAAGAAGGAAATAAGTGCAGCAGGTACAATTTAGAGTATGAATAACAGTGGGAGGATGGGCACGTCCAGGTGGCCTGGGGAGAGCCCGTGATGGAGGGAGTTAGACCTTCCCACCTCCTCAACATCCAACTCAGATTTTAGGAGGGGACGGGCTTGGCCTGCAGGGACAGTGCCCAGGTGGAGGTTCTCCGTCCTTGGCTCTGATCCGAGTCACTTTTCCTTGGTTGGCCCACGGAGGGGGCCCTTTCTTTTATTTCCATTGAAAGAAAGTGGAGGTGCTGAGTTTCAGGTGGAGCCGTATTCACCCCCTCCCACCCGTGTGGGCGCAGCACTAGGGGGATGGGCACGTGGGAGCCCCCAGTCCACGGGGAGAAAGACGCTGGTGGGGCGCTCCTGAACCGGAAGGTGACTCCCCAGCTCTCTGCACGGGCGTCAGGAGAGAAAGTCCTGGCTGATGGCGACTGGCCTGAAAATGGCTTCCTCTCCGAGCAGAGACTCCGAGACTCTAGGGGACCTGATCTGTGTCCCACTGAATGCAGCTGTTTGTCCCCTCCCCGCCCCCTGAATGGAATTCCAGAGCTTGGGGAGCTGCCTGAAGAGGGAGGGGTTGCCAAGGCTGCAGGAAGCACTGTGTAGGGTCTGGGAGCATGTGGACAGTGTCTGGGAAAGAGCTCCCAGGTGTGGCCTCTGCTGGGATGGGTAGGGCTGCCTAGTGGTTGGGGACAGCAGTGGGGGACCGTGGCCTCTGGAGTTCAAGACCCAGGAGAGGATGGGCGAGGCCTGCTCTGCCTGGGAGATTCCCTGGGGGCCTCCCGCCTCGTGGGCTCAAGCAGTTGAAGCCGAATCACCAGGTGGGAAAGTGGGTCCCTCCTGAGCTGCTTCCACTCCCGTCACACAAAAGGTGGGTCCCTGGCGGGGGCAGCCTCACTAACAGGGCTGCCCCTGCCCTATAAGGGTGTGACCGCTAAAGACTGGAAGGGTGGCTGTGGCCCCGACGGTGAGTTCCCTGGGGACGGTATGGTCAGGAGAGCCGGCTCTTTTGTGGAGGGTGCAGGTGTGAGCTTGGGGGTGGGAGAGGGAGGGAGATAGAAGCTGGACCCAGGTAAATGGGAGCCGTCACCCTCGCCAGGGTACCCAAGTGGACGGTGCGTCTGGAGTGGCCTCTTCGTGCTGAAGGAGTCCAGGGTGGCTGCCCACGGCCCTCCAGGGGGATGGAGAAAGGGTCTCCTCCAGAGGCGGCCAGGGCAGCATTTAGGCCAGGCCTTGCTTTCTGGGCCGTGGTTTTACTCTAAATCCTGGGTCAGGAGGCTTCAGAGGCAGGAATGCCAGGCCTCAGTGAAGGGTCAGCAGACCCTCAGCTGGACCACGAGGAGGCCCTGGCTGTAAGGGCTGTCTGGCAGCTGGAGCACATGAGCCTGAAGCTAGGGCAAGACACACGTTCATTCCCTCGCAGTCTGGGAGGCAGCCTCAGTCCCCAGTGCAGGCTCTGTAGGGATGAGCCCGCTCCGGAGGCCCCGTGGGAGAGACCTTCCTGCATCCTTCTGCTCCAGGGTCTCCCGGCTCGTGGCCACGTCACCCCAGCTCTGCCTCTGTCTCCCCTCTGTGCATGTTTCCATGTCTCCTCCTCTTGTAAGGACGCACCCCAGGATTTAGTCGCACCCTAAGGCTTATCCTGACTACGTTTGCCAAGACCCCATTTCCAAGCAGGTTCCCATCACAGGGTCCGGGGCCCAGGACCTGGTCATACCCTGGGGACACGATTCAACCATGAGCCCGGCCGAGCTCCTGTTGCTGGGGGTGATTTGGGGCGGGCGCTGGGAGCCTGGGCTGGAAGCGGGGAGGGCAGACTCACAGCACATAGACGGACAGCAGCATGAAGATGATGGGGCCTTGAGCGCTTGCCGTGAGCCAGGCACCCCGCCCGTGCTGCTGTCTGTCCCTGCTCTGTTGCCTGCCCCAGCCCTTCACATGGCCTGAAAAGCTGGGCTGGAGCAGCGACCCCCGGCCCCGGCCCTGCGCCACCCTGGGAATGACTCCCCAGCCTGTCCTCCGGCTAGGACTATTTTCTGTGTTCTTCTAGTGTTTCTTTGCATCGCCCTGGGCAAGGGGCACGGGCCCGGGCTGGGCCCCCACGTGAACCCTACGTGCCCCGGAGAGCCTTGCCAGTCACCAGCCCCTCTGCTTGTTCCAGAGCAGACCTTGGCTGCGGGTGCCCCTGGTATGGCTGGTTCTCTGTCCAGTACAAACGCCGGTACATTTCTGACTCAAATGGGCAGATCGGCTGCGTTCTTCCCGTTGTATTTTATAGAATTGGTCTCTGTTAGTCTGACCTATTTTATTATTCACCATCTTTGTATTTTGGGTTCTGCTGGGTTTTTTGGTGCAAGCCGCTTTTCTCTTGGATTGTTAAGCCTTCCTATTTTGAAATGACTCTTTAAACTTAAGCATGTTAATAGATCACGTTGTCAGTCTTAACCCTCGTCGTCTCACTCCCCCACAGTGATGTGCAGCCAAAAGCCCCCGGACAGTTGCTACTATTCTCCCCTTTGTAGAGACTGTAATCCCCCCTCCCTTGAGGCCGCAGTCGGCACGTGCAGATGGAGCTACGGTCACCCTGTGAACAGAGGAGGAACCTGCATCCGGAAGGGATAAGACGGGGTTTCGACCGTTCGGCTCCAGAGCCGTCGGGCCTTCTCCATGCTCAGCTCCACTAACAACAGGAGTAGGTGGGTGTGACTGGCCCGGGCACAGGCGAGACTGCGAAGGGGGCCTGGGGGCACAGGCCGCTGGGCACGGCGGTCACCGTGACGATCGCAGAGACTGCAGACATCAGGGGAGGTTCCTGCTCTGTAAGCTTCTTCCCCTAAGAGAGTGAGAGGAGGAGGCTCAGAAATTGGGGGGTTTCCACCCGGGTCTGAGGCCGGGCTGGGTCCCCAAGTGCTCAGGCCACGTCCCCTGGCCCAGATTAGCCTCACTGGGGGAAGCGCAGCCCCCGCTGAGTCCTGGCAGGGCTGGGTGGGCGTGGGCTGGGGAACGGAGGTGGCAGGGATTCGGAGGACGGATGCCACGCTGGCCGCTTTGCTCTGCGACGCTGGGCAAACATGCCGGTCTCTGAATCTTCCTCTTGGGTGGGTGGCTGTGAGGACTGAAAGCGGCTCCTGGGAAGTGGGAGTGGCTCAGGGGACGTGCTGAGCTGCAGCTGGACTGTGGGGCACGGCAGGCAGCGCCGGGCTATTAGGAGGAGGCGGCGTGTGTGTGTGTGTGTGTGGCTCCAGCTCCATGTCCTGAGTTTGAGCTGATCCCGGTGGAGGTGGCCGAGGACACAGAGGTCAGGACCGCGGGGGGTCCAGTCTGCACTCAGAGCCCTGTGCCGCCCATGACTTTCCCTGGCGTCCCAGGCTGGACGGGCTCCTCCAGGCATTAGTGCAGAAATAAAAGATTCAAGAGCCAGAGGCGAGTCTGGAAGGCGTCCCACGGGCAGAAGGACAAGGGCGGGGCAGAGGGAAGGAGGGACCAGGTTCCTCACAGGCACTGCTGGCTGCCTCCCTGCAGCTCAACTCGGCCTGCATGCTTTCAGCACACACACTTCCTTACAGGCAGCCCCAAGGGCATATTGCATTTCCCCTCCTGCCTTTGCAAGGCCATCGAGTCTTCTTTTCCTTTGCAGTGTCTACAGCCAGTGTTAGGAGTCACCTCCCACCAAGTGCTAAAAGCAGCCGAGGTTGGCGGTCTTCCACGGCCTCTTGCACAGCACTGGGGCCAGCGGGAGGGGGGCGGGTGGCAGGCAGCCCCACCCAGGGAGCTTCTGCAATCGGGGTCCATGGAGACGCAGGGTGAGAGGCGAGCCCTTCTGGAGGCTTCCTCCTGTGCACAAGGCAGGGATACCCCGGCTTCAGATCCATTTTCTCAGGATCTCACGCCGAGCCCCGAGAGGCCACAACTGAAGATTTAAAATGCCAGATTCAACCCTACAGGAAACAAAAGCACAAGGTAAACAACCGTCCGCCTGGCACCTGGACGCTTCTTGATCTGTTCTTGCTCTTAACCCAGCACCACCAGACAGGTCCTGGCCTCCAGCGTCTATCACTTTGCAGCCGCATAGGTGCAAAGAGTCAGGATCCCTGGGGTAGGTGCCCCCTGCAGAGTCTCTGCACCTGCACTGCTGTTCGTAGATAAATCCAACTGTGCGTGTGCACAGCTAGTGCGAGCGGACGTGGTCAGACAGCCGAGGTGTTACTAACGTCTGGAGGGTTGGGTGGACAGTCTCTTCACGTGGCTGGGCTGTCACCGCACATTCATATTTCCTTAAAAGCCAGGCTTGTCTCCATCAACATGTTTTTCATAGTTTTATGTTTCTGCAGGCTGTGCAGCGGTGCAGTACAGCCAGCTTTGAGGATGCTCTTGGTGACCCACGAGTGAAAGCTCTTTGGCTGGGGCTGTTCTGAGCTGAGGTCGAGCCACAAGGACCCCCTTCCTGGACCCCGAAGTTGTGCGTGATCCTAGCATCTGGGTCCTCTCACCGCCTGCCGGGTCCTCCCAGGCATCCCGCAAAGGCACGGCCTGTCCCCAGGAGGGACCGCCACCCCTGCCCTGACGGGGCCTCCACAGCTGCCCAGAGGTCTCTGTCTCGTCTGCTCCGCCTGACAGACAGGTGAAGACGCAACCTCTCAAGCTGTCCCCTCACCTCTGGCCTTTCAAGCTGTTCCTTCTGAACCAACTCACACAGCAGTGCACACGTAACAGGTTCCTTAGAGAAGTTTATCACAATTTGTGAAGTAACCTGAGGTCTTTTATGGGCTTATTTTCCCCATTTCCACAGGCAACTTGAAAATTCCATGTGAAATGTGAAACACGTATGTTTCAAAAGAGGCGCCATCATTGGGAAAGCACACAACCTTGGAAAATACAGGAAGTAGCTTTGAAAGAATCACACGCAGTCTCATCACTCAGAGCTAACGGAGCATTTCAGTGAGTGTGTCTCCTGTTTGTAGAGTTAGTTTCTGTGTGTGTTTTAACGCGATCATCATAAAGTTTTTGCTTCACAATCTCCTTCTATATCTTAAAATGTCCTGGGCTGCTTTCTGTGTCATTATTAAATAGGCTGTATGATACTATTTTTGTGGCTGCCTAGTATTTCTGCTAAGGAACAATCTCGTCTCGCTCCACCTCTTTTCCTTTTCACGTTTTTCTTCATGGTGCTATTTTACGGTGTATTTAGCTGTTTCTCATCTGTGCCCTCAGCTGAAAGAGAGACCCCAGCAGTACAGACCACAGCCAGGCTCTCAACTGTGGTGTCCCCAGAACACAGAAATAGAAACTCAGCGGATACTTGTTGGATGAACGCATGGATATGACCAATCTTCCACTGGCACACGTTTTAAGTGCCATGCACCAAGCCACATGTACATACACCTTTGGGTGTATTTTTGGTGTTAACTTAGGGTACATTCTTCAATGCAATGTTTCTAGGCAAAAAAGTATGGGTATTTACATGGCTTTTGATAATCATTGCCAAATTATTATTCAGAAATTCTATACTAATTTATAGTCTCACCACAAACATCCAAGAGAATTATATTTATTTTTTCACTTCTTCTGAAATACTCATTTGCATTTATTTTGCTCATTTGCATTTATCTCTATCAATTTGATAGGTACAGGGTACAACTTTTATCTTCATCTGATTTATATTTCTAATGAATTTGAATATTTTCACATATTTATCGCCCATTTATATTTTCAATTACCCGTTTATTTTCCTTCTCAGTTATTTGTTCTTATTTGTTCGTCAGATTTCTTTATATTTTAAGGACATTGATCTGTTACATGGAGCAGATATGTTTTCATTTGCCATTTAATTTTGTCACAGTGCTTTTGATGCTCAGCGTTACTGCCTCTGTTTACAGTCAGATGAGTCTTCTTCTGTGACGTCTGGCGTTTTATACGTAGGCACTCTGTTCTGATACCTGATTACAGCCCAGCTACACCAGCGGGATGCTCTCCAATGGAGTTTCTCCCTGAATTCAGGAGCCTGAACATCCTGCTGAAAAGTGGGGAGGGAGCCATACATCTCGGAAGGGATGAAAGTTCAGCCTGTGATGCAGACAGGATGCAGTGCACAGCTGTAAGGGCACATTGGACAGAGGGCTGGGGGATGCACCTTGGGATCCAGCCGGCAGTGACATATTACGGAGGGAACGCGTCTCCGACTCAGAAAAGGCCACTCTGTCCTGCATACCTGTCCTCTGAGAATCGATCTTAATCCCACATCCTGATGTTCTGCCATCTGTCGGTGTGCCTCCCTCCCTGGAAATAAGTCAGGGGCTCGGGTTCATCTTTTGCTACATTTGTCTCTTCTCCTCATTTATCCCATATGCTCGTTACCTCTGACGTGCAGCCTCTCCGCCTTCAGCATGACTCCCTCATTTTTATCCCTTTACCTCGGTCTACAAAATCTGCTTTATTGTCCTTATTAATCCCTCTATTGATATCACCTCAAAGTCTACTATTTTTCAAGAAAATTAGAGCAATTTAAAAAAGCCTCATTATTTCACACACGTGAAATAAAAAGAGCTATCTTCCAATGGGCCCTGTCCTCCCCAAATTTATATCTTCGCCAAGTCTCACTGTGATGAGATTTGGATGTTTCTGAAAATGTGAACTTGTGATTTCACTCAGTAGTAAATGGAGCTGTTGGAGGGACACAGAAAGGCCACAGAGGCAGCGACTCTGGAGTCGGGAACGGGGACACTGGGACTCCAGTCGCTGGGTCTAAATGCACCTGGAAGGAGGTGCACCTGGATGGAAGTGCACCTGGGTTCACTTCCTTTCACTTTAATAGGAAATTGTTCGGGACGTCAAGGGGGAGACCCTTAGGCGGGACCCCCTTGCCGAAGGGGCAGAAATGCAGATTCCTGCTCTCGTTGGCATTTGCTCTTCAGCTCAGCCCTTTAAGGTTTCCCCGGAAATGCCTCTGTGTCTTCAAGTCTTTCATTTAAACCTAATGGACTGCAGCGGCCATCGGAAGGTGAGGGCAGCATGAATAAGGCTCCTTGGAGATGCATTTGTACACAGGCTTCTTGGCATCAAGGCTGGGCCGATGGCTCCTCTGTTTCAGGAGATGTTGACTGGGGTTTTGTGGTTCTGTATCAAAGGGAGGGAAAGTTGCCAGAACACGAGCTAAGATATAATAATCAGGGAACACACAGCCTAAGTTACTGCCTAAAATTTAAGTTTTGAAGAAGTGTCATTGCGTTTTCTTGCTTCTTTTAGTTCCTTAAACTGCTTTTGGAACCATATCCGCTGGTGAGTCACTGCCGCTAACGATGGTTGGCAGAGCTCCTACTTCACCCATGTCATCGCTGTTGCTGGACGGCAGGGTGTCTGTCTGGACTCTGACACCCGGTGTGGGATCCGGCTGGGGTGACAGTGTTTTGCGGTGGAAGCTCAGGGTCGGATGGTTGAGAGCGGCGCTGAGCTGCAGCCTGGAGGGTGGATCCCTGGTGGCCAAGCGACTTGGGAAAGAGGCTCAGACCGCCTGGCCTCATCCTTCCTCGGTGGTACCTGGAGGCCCAGGTGGAGGACCGCATGTCTGCTGGTCTAAACAGAACTTGCTCCGAGTTGGAGATGCCTCGGAGGCCCCATCATCCCTGGAGTAACCTGCGTCTGGGGCCAGAATCATGAACACAGACTTGCAGAGCTCCTGCTGTGTGCTGGGGTGGGAGTGAGGTGCAGGTCGTAGGCCTGGAGCATGAGCTCAGGGAGCTCCCGGCCGGGTGTCTAGTGAGCTGCTTGTCCCGGGAGCCCGGACTTGGCTCCCAAGCCTGAGCTGTGGCCCAGGCTACTAGGTCAAGGGCAGGGAGAAGCCTGCCCCCTGAGCCATCGTGCTGCATTTCCCATTCTGGAAAGGGGTCTCTGTGCCTGAAGTCACTCCTAAGAGTAATAAATACGACCAGCTTATGAGCACAGGCCAGTTCCTACCAGACCCAGAGAAAACACACGCTGCAGGGTCGGGACCCAGGAAAGCGTCCGTGGATCCTGACTGCTCTTCTGAGGGTTTGCCCTGTGCTGACCCAGTGCTCAGCATTGTGTGGTCATGGAGATGAGCTTCTCCTCCCATCCTGTTGAAGGTCAGTGGTGAGGGGGCGGTGAGAGCGTGGCACCGGGGGCAGAGGGCGACCTGCCATGGGGGACCCATCCCCAAGGTGTCCACATCCTCCTGCCTGGAACCAGAGAACACATGGCCTCATGTGGCAAAGGAGAATTTGAAGTGCGATGACATCCAGGATCTTGAGATGAGAGACCAGTTAGGGGCATCACGGGGTCTGTTTTAGGAAGGCAGGAAGCAGGAGGCCCAGATCAGATGTAAGGACAGAATCAGGACTGAAAGTCAGAGATCTGAAGATGCTGTTGGTTTTAAAGTTAGAGCAAAGGACCATAAGCCAAGGAATGCAGGCGCCCCTAGAAGCTGGAAGGGGCAGGAAACGGATTCTCTCCTGAGCCCCCAGAGGGGAGGCAGGACCTTGATTCATCCCAGGGAGACCCAGTTTGGACTCCTGACTTGCAGAACCTTGAGGTGATAAATGTGTGCTGTTTTAGCCCTCGAGTTTGTGGCAATTTGCTACAGCAGCAGTGGGAGAGCCACACGGGGCTGTCTGGGGTGGGGAGACCTGGAGGCGGGTGGCAAGGCACAGGCAGTGCCAGGTGTGCCTGGGCAGGTGGAGATGGGCTGGAGGAGAAGACAGGGACAGATCAGGGGGTCTCACTGGGCAGCTACAAGGTGGGTCTTTCTCCTGCGTGTAGTGAGGGGAGCAAAGGATGTCAGGAGAGTGGTCTCACACAGGGGCTGACATGCCGTCCAGGTAGATCAGCTCTGAGACAGGGTTGGGAGGGGAATTAAGGCCCAGGAAGCTAACTGGGGCATTAGAGGTGCACGGAGGTTGGCAGAGGGACGACCGAGGCTTAGACACGCACTGGGCCCTCAGAGGTCAGCCCTTGGGCCTCAGATGCTCACAGCTTCATGTTAGAGTTTTTAAAAACTCAAATGGTAGACCCAACGTTTCTAGAACGACCTGTCAATAAAAAGTGGGTCTCCAGCTCTCCTTTCCCATCAGTGTCCTGTGTGGGCCCTGCCCCATGTGCAGAAAGGTCGTGCCGTCAACAAAGGGGGTCCAGGCATGAACCCAAGAATGTCGCCCAGTTCTTCACTCTGTCAAGGTCTATACTGAGAGCCTGCTGCCTGAGTCTCTGGCTTGAACTAAGAAGTCATGGCTCCAAACGCCATCTCTGATCTCTGTCTCATAGTCCAATGAGCAGGCAGATGGGCAGACGGCACAAGGATGCAAGGAGAAGAGGGTGACAGAGGCGCACTGGGCGTGTGTGGGAAGGACCTCCAGGCCTGTGTGGGACCTCGGGGCACAGTGGGGTAGCCAGGCTCCGGCCCCGACTCCTGTCCTGCCAGGGCTGACAGCCCAACGGCTAGGCTGACAAGCTCCTTTCACACAGGAAATTAATTACAGTTAGAGCAAGGACCCAGATGAAAAGGTAAAGGAAGTTTGATGGAGGAGTTTGAACTGAATTCCAAAGATGAACAATGTTAATTAGAAGGACGGTGGGGAGAACCTCCCAGACAGAGGGCAGTGCGTGTGGGGAGAGAGGCTGTGATGCTCCAGGAAGCCCGGGTAATGGGGAGGTCTAGGAAGCGGAGCTGGGGACGGTGCAGGCTGGACGGGTAGGGGCAACGTCCCACAAGCTCCTAAGACTGGATTCTGTGGGTAACGGCAAGGCTTGTCCCCAGAGAGGTGGCACAGATCTCTGTTAGGAATGTCACTTGGTCGAGCTTGGATGGACACGTGAAGGCCGGGAGGGCCTGGGGGAAGGAGCTGGGGCATCCACAGGGGGGTTAGTCAGCGCAGATGCGTGAAAAAATAGAGGCAGACGTAGGAAGTAAGTAAGAGGAGAAATGAGAGAGATCAGTACCTGGTTGGGTGCAAAGTGAGGACCCAAAAGAAATCTCAGGTACCCTGCACAATTGTCTTTGATATTTGCACAGACAGGGGTCTCTTACTAAAAGAGGGGAGCAGAGAGCTGGGAAGGATTGAGGGAACCTTTGGGGAATCTGATTTTGGGTCCTGATGAGAAATCTGCCTGGTACCATCTAGTCGAGAGCTGCACTTCCCTCTGGACTGGATGGACCGGAGGGGATGGACCGGAGGGGATGGACGGGAGGGGCATGTGGCAGTTACAGTCCTGAACTTGAATGAGATCTTCCTAGAAAATTGTCTGGAATGAGAGTAGAAAGCCCAGGATGGAGCCCTGGGGAGCATCAACATGCATGAGGAAGGATAACGAAGGGGAACCCACAGAGGAGATGGAAAAGAAGGGGCTGGAGAGGTAGGAAGTGAATCAGGAAAGAGCGGTTTCCTGGAAACCAAGAGGAGAGAGCAGGAAGGAGCAGATGCTGCAGAGGCGAGAGACAATAATACAACTCAAAATGGTACGTGGAGTCTGGACAGAGAGGCCTCGGATGCTCTGGCCAATTTCAGGGCCACTTTGGGGCCGCATTGCCAACTCCATGAGCTGGAAACAGCACCAGGCGAGGAAGCGGGTATTCCCTGCCTACCACGGTCTTGAAAAGGAGGGGGAGATCGAAGTTTATAGCAGGAGAGGGGCAGGGGCTCAGGAGAAGTTCTGGTGTCTGTGTTTCACTCCTGAGAAAAGTGAGGATTGGTCAGGAGATGTTGAACATTCTCAATTACTAAAAGCGTGAACGTAGAGGTTGGTGGTAAGCACAGCTGAGGGAATGGGAGTTAGAGACAAACTTTGCTGACTGGGTGCAACTTCCACTGGAAGGGGCATGTTTTTCTGAAGTCAGGGCGGGGGCGGGGGGGAAGGAAAATGAGTAGCAACAGCCGGACGCACAGCTGGGCAGAAGTAGAAGTGAATGATGGGAATCTTCGTTGTCTGCTTACGTTCAGTACAACGCAGGACAGATATGCTATTCAAGGTTTACGGCGGCTGCCGTATTCTCTGAGAGTCTAAGTAAGCCTTCACTTTGGGGAGGTTTCACTTATTTAATACACTTACTTTTCCACAGTTTCTTCTTGGGTGCCAACTCTGCTTGGAGCTGGTGTGCACTGCTGAGCCGACCCAGGGCTTTTCTTTCTACTAGTAGAGAGGGTCAGAGACTTGTTCTTTCCCCCATATCCTTTTTCTCCCTTCTTCCTTAATTGTAAAACAAATTCTTAGCTGGACACATGGCATCTGAGATAAAGTTCGTATTTCCCTGCCTTCTTGGTGCCAGCAGTGGTCCGTGGCTAAACTCTGACAAAGGCACAAGCAGAAGGGTTGTGTTCAATTCGAGATGGAGCCATTTCAAGGGAGAGGACGTATCTGTTTGAATATCTTCTTCTGTCCTGCTGGAATTGAATGTGGTGGCAGGAGCTCAGGCAGCCTTCTCACAGCGTGAGTTATGAGTCATATGTCGGGGATGGTAGAGCAACATAATCGAGGGAATCCAGAGTCCCTGACATTTGGGGAGTTATCAGACCAGCCCTAGACTGTGTAGCTCCAAAATAACTTTATTTAGATAAAAATAAACTTCTGTCTTATTTAAGCCCCAGTTATTTTGGGTATTTTGTTACACATCTGAAACTATCCCAAATAATACAGAGAGACAGACAACAATCACATAAACAAATATGTTGTTACAACTTGCGATAAGTCATCTGTTGGAAATGAACGTCATGCAGTGATACAGACTTAAAGGGGTCCATAGAAAAGACTGTCAGAAAAGGCTTCATAAAAAAACAAGCTTTAAAGGGAAAAAGGAGTGACAGCTACCTGCGTGACCAGTGGTATCAACCTGTGCTCTGGTCCAGCCTCCCACGGGTCCCTCTGGTCACCGTACCCACCGCCAAGGGTCCACGCAGGCTGGAGGAGGACCCCAGCCTGGCCTGCCTGACTCTGGCCCTCCTGGAGTCGCGTGGCCCTGCAGAGCTGACTTCGACTCCAGTAAGGTGGTCCAGCATGACTTCCTGGGCACGCTTCGGACCTCCCTGGAATTCCCTGATGCCTGCGTACAGCCAAGAAGAGGCTGGTCTGAGCCCCAGGCCCCCTCCCAGGACAGGAAGGGGCCACACCCACAGCATGGCCAGCCCCAGCATCAGAGAGCCCCAGGCAGAGGCACGCTCGCCTGGCGGACGTTCGGGGCTGGGCTAGAGGCAGCTGAGCTCGCTCTTCTTCTGGAGGCAGAAGCCAGCCCAGTGGGTGGAAGCGGTGGTGCCCCGGCCGAGGGCAGTTTGTACTGGTCGCCACAGGCTGAGCTCCTCCAGGACAGGATCTCCATCTCGCGCCGAGGAGCTGATCTTGCCTGCTCAGGAGCCACTGAGCATCAACCCCGACCTCCCGCCCGGCAGAGCCCACTCCCACCGGCCAAGGGCGCTGGGCTTTGGGTCTAAGACTAGTGTCCTGTGTCCTGAGCTGCCCTGGGACCACTGGGACACAACCTTCCCTAGACCCACCAGGGTGACCCGTGGGGGAGACCGGCTGGGCTGCACTCGGTCTGTCCCGGGCTGCCGTCCACTGCTGGTGCTGTACCCAGAAGCTCCTGCTCTGCGTGGCGCAGGGGCTGCAGGGGCTGCAGTGCTGGTGGGCCGGGTCCAAGCCGAGAGATGCTGGGCGCCGGTACAGGCCAGACGGCGAGGACGGAGCTGGTGTCGGGCGGCAGGAGGCGTTCACACGGGAGCCCGTTGCTTTCATTTCCTGGTTGTCTAGAAATGTGCGCTAAGTTTTATATGCTTCCTAATACGTTTTACAAATTTGAGCGAAAGAAAAATTATTACAGAAATTTCTTATTCCCTAGGCTCATATAAAAACAATCTGCATGTAAGGGTGTCTTAAGAGGTAATATTCTTCCACCTATTATTACTGGCTGGGCTTAAATTGCATGTAAATTAAATTGCTGAAATGAGGATAAATACAGTATAGTCAGTAGTAACACTCGTTCTCTGTAACTGTACAGGAAATATTTTAATTTAGAATTTTCCTCAGTGAAACCTTGCTTTTAAGGCATTACATCAGAAATTAATGCACTGTAGTCTCTCTCTCTCTTTCTCTCTGAAACAGACTTTCTAACACACCAAACTTTTTGGCACATATTTCTAGATTTTTCTAGACAGGTGACCGCTTTCCGGATACTCTTGTTTGATTTTGAGACACATGCCTGTGATTGAACCCTGAGATAATATTGGCTTGCTTTCAAAGGTAAAGCTATTTGATGTTTATTCTGGTTTTATCAGGCCCGTGGAGGTTTGCCACCCTTTGCAATGATTAGAGAGAGAGCATGAAGCCTGTGCAGCTAAACCAGGGATGCTGGAAGCGGGAATGATATACACATTCTTGAGAGGAGAGACTTGCTGACCTCGGCCGGCCGCTTGCAGCTGGGCCCAGGCTCTCCTAGGGAGCAGACACATAGCACAGAACCATGTGCCATGTCGCATGAGGCCACCACCTCCCCGAGACATCGTGACTGACTGAAACCGCCCGTGCAGACCACACATGTGACCCACAGCCCTCCCTGCCTCGTAGGGATGACGAGGAAAGCATTATTCCGGCTCCTTCTTCCTGCCCCCGGCTCAGGTTCATCACCAAAACAGGATTCATTACCCCACTTCCTGGCAGCGACCAATCCGGGACAAGCCCCTGATTCCTCCCAAAGCATTCCACCGTGACCCTGGGATGCATGAAGGCACACACCTGCTGTGCATACGATGGAAAGACAGGGTGGCATCCACTTCTTTCCAAGACTGTGATTGAACTTGCACTTATAGGAAAGAGTCGGAGGCTAAGCGCTAATGACAGAGCGCGAGATTCTCTCTCCACGAGAATCGAGGTCAGGGGAGGACCTTGGTGCCCACTTTGGAGCTGGAGCCGCGGATGCCCCCTCCCCCGGGTGCCTTCCTGTTTCATTTACTGTGATGTTTACAGCCCGGGACGGCCTTTCATCCCTGTCCACACGGGGACTTCGAGTTCTCTGTGCTCCAGGAATGTCGGTGACAGGCTCAAGGTCACTGAGCCCAGCATGGGACTAGCAGGGAGGTTCCAGCTTTCCAGGAAGGCATCAAAATCGCACACACCTCTCTCTCAGGTTTGGAATTTTCTCTGTCTGCTGTGATGTGTGATCCTGGAAAGAGTCCGGGCTCTGGGACAGGTAGGACGGTCTGGGTTTCTACCGCACCATCCACCCTCGCTGGACGGGAAGGATGAAAGAAACAGCGGATGCAGAGCCCCGGCCGTACCACCTCTTCCTCAGGGACAGTGGAACCCGTGCAGCTCTGCCCCCTCCTCTGGCCTCTCAGCCGGTTCCAGCAGAGGGCTGATGTTGGTGAGGAAGTCTCTCCTCGCTGGCATTTCATCTCCACCTGCAGAGATCTGTTTCTCCTGGCCCGGAATAGCTCAAGTAGGCTGTGACCTCGGCAAGCACCCTTGAGAGGCTCTCGAGGCGCCTTGAGAAATTGCACAGAAGGCGCTCTGCATCTGGGCTGGATCTATTATTCATGCATGCATGTCTCCGAGAGCACGGTAATTTAGAGTCTCTCGGAGAGCGCTGTCTGCAGCAGTCATAAACCACGTTTCCCGTGCTCCAGGGAAAGATGCTCTTTCCCTTGCCTAAGCGAGGGGCCGTGCGAGGGATTTGCACAGATGGAGCAGAGGGGCCGGGCGGCAGGGGGAGGTGGGCCGGGGCTTCTGCCAAGGGCTGGCAGACCCCACGCTGGGCGAATCCTCTCCAGCCGCTCCTGGATGACCTTTGGAGTGTCGTTCTGCTCAATTATGAAACGAGGCTCTGGCTTGAGCTGTCCTGACCGTCACGGGCTCAGTCTCCCCCACTGCAAACCCTGCTCCCTGCATGACCCACAGCAAGGACCTAATGTCCCCCCAGATCACCCCAACGTGGTGATGGATGTCTGGCTTTCCTGCTCCAGAAACCGGAGTCAGTCCAGGCACAGCACCTGGCAGGTTGAGCCGAGAGTATATTCTCTATGTATATTTATTCCCATCTTCACAGCTCTCATGTAAAAGAGGCATAGCTTTTATGTCTACAGAGAATATAATAAATACAGGAGCACAGGTTTTCCCAGAAAACACAGCCCTGGGTTGGCAAATTGACAGACACTAACATGGACTACTCTTCGAAGTGGGTGGAGATGAAAATGAAGATCAGGGAAGAGACTAATGTCTACTTTCAGATGCTGGAAAGGAGATTAGGGAAAAGCACAGGGATCTGGGAGGTGAGGTCAGGGCCGGTTTCCCATTTCACGCCTTTGCTGGGATCAGGTGAGAAATCCGGTGCACTTGCTCCCTCCCGCCTCGGGGCCAGACTCTCGTTTCTACTCCCCCAAAGCTCTGCTCCTCTCCAGAAAGTGAGGAGCCTCATTCTGCACAGAGCAGACGGTGCTGTGCGTCAGCCCGGCCGCTGCTCCAGCAGCGCTGGAAGCCAGGGTCCTCGTGCCCGCCCAGCTCCTGTGGCCTCTCCCGGGCTCTGCAGGGGTTTCCGGTCCACGGGCCCGGCCTGCAGAGCCATGTCTCCTCGCCACCGGGCCTGCAGGGGCCCTTCCTCGAGTGCTGGCTGATCATGAACGCGGCCCAGCAGGGGAGGAAGGCTGGACCACGGCCTGAAACGGAGCCCCGTGGGCGGAGAGGCACCTCAGGGGAGCGGGCGATGCCCCTCACAGGCTGCTGAGCGCTCTCTCTTGCTGCACTGCCGCCTGCTGTTGGTGGTGGGAGTGAGGGTCCCGTCTGGTTGCTCAACGTCGTGAAAGGACAGAGTGGCTCCAAAGTGTGCGCCTCAGACGGGTAACTTTATGTTGTATGAATTTCATCTCAATAAAAATAATAGTCCATCAGTAAAGCCACCTTCCAAAACCCTTGGACCTTTATAGCTCTGCGGGATCTCGCAGGTGACCTTCACCATTCCCTCATTTTGCAGGAGAAACTGTGGCCCCCGAGGTCATACGGAGGGAGGCTCCATTCCCTTGACCCAAATCCAGGCCTTACCGGGGACCTCACTGAAGTCAGAGATTGGACTCCAGCCCCCATCCCGCATTTCCCCTCCGCTTTGGGGGAGGTTGGAATGTGGGAGGGGCTGAAACCTCTCCCACCACAGTGGGTGCAGGAGAGCGGGGCTCGGGTGACCTGTTTACTGGGCTGGGCCAGGGCAGCAGCGCCAAGGCAACGCCATCCCGTGGTACAGTGCACGGAAGTCCGAGCCCCTGGATGGTTTTCTGATTCTGGGATTCACAGGCCTCAGCCTCAGCGGGTCCCCTCGGCCCTGCAGCTGCTCCTCCGGCGAGCAGTGGGCGTCAGGACCCTGCATCCCCCGGCCAGGTCCCCCAGGTGCAGCCCTGCCCCTCTCCCAGGTGAGCCCCTTCCAGCCTCATTCCCTGGCTGCACCTGCTCGGGAGGAGAGCGGGGCGTGTGTGTGTGTGGCGGGGAGGGGGTCAGGCTCCCGCAGGGGCAGCGCAACCCCAGCGAGGTGAGCTGGGGAGGGCTCGGTGAGGGCGGACGGGCCCGAGTCCCAGCAGGATGCTTCCAGGGGCCCTGGCGAGACCCAGCCAGCCCGCCCTAAAGGAGCTCTAAGCAAGTCTTCACAAGGGTCGTGGAAGGACTAGCTCCCAAGCAGCCGAACTGGCCGCAGGAAGCTCTGTGCAGCGTCTGCGAACCACGCGTCCGCCGCCAGCCACCTCCTGGGGACGCAGAGCCTGAACAGGGACAGTTGAGGCCGGGCTGGGGTGCTCGCCCACCATTCGTTGAGAAAAGGCCATTTATCAAGTGCACGGGCTCCATCCCGGGTGACAAGCTCTGCGGGGGTGAGTCCAGGGTGGATGGGGCCCACCGTGAGTCCTCTGGGAGGGCTCTGGAGGACCACAGGACGAACAGGCGGTGGAGGAAGGGAGGATCCATCATGGGGGTCTGGAGGGAGAACCAGCACAAGCTCCCGGGCACACAAGCCAGCGATGCCAGGCAAAGGCCTGGACGCCACCAGGAAGGAGGGCGGGGCCCCGGGGGGTCTTCACAGGGAGCCTTGGGGTCCGAGCTGCCCTTGAGAGGCTCTCTCGCCCCAGCGGGGAGCCTGGGTTGGGGGTGATGGACAGGTCTGGAGGCAGGGACGCTGCGGGGCGAGCAGGGGGCTGGTGGGGCAGCGGGATCAGCAGGGGTGGATTCAGGAGCTGCTGAAAAGCCTAGCCCACAGCCTCTGATGTCCCACTGAAGGCCGGGAGTGGAGGGGTCGCTGCTGTGAGCTTCTGAGGTCGCCTTTCCCCTGGGAGGGCTGAGCGGGTGCACAGGCCCACGCCAAGGTGTGGTGTGCACACTTGGGATGGGCCCCTGTCTCTCTGGACAAGCATCCACGACCAAGGCCAGGATGGTCTCAGAGACCCTCCGGCTCCCCACAGAGCACCCCTGCCGCCTTGGCAAGTTTCCCATTTGCACTGAGATGCAGTTTCTTGTCCATAATCTCAGGACATGCTGTTCCGAGTGGCAAGGCTGATGTGCAGGTGGAGTGATCTGATTATGTCAGGGGGCTCGTAAGGAAGGCTTAGGTCGGAAGCCACTGGGTAAATGCCTGTTTTACTTCCCAGGCTCCACCCTCTAATTTGACATTTTTGACCCGTGATGTTCATTTACATGTTCCATCCACTTTGAGTGATTGTCTGTCTCTGCAAGTAAGTTTCTGTTACGGACACACCCCAGGGCAACCCCAATGAATCCTGCTCTGTGGTCCCCTCCCCTCACAGAGGCAGGTCCTGTGACGCCCTTGAAACGAGCAGGCAGAGCAAAGGCAACGGGATGGAACTGTGGGTTGTGACAAAGGTGAAGGAAAGCCTCAGATGTAATATGACCCCTAAAGGAAATCAAAAAGCAGACACCCGGATGGGCCTGGCCCAATCAGGAGGGCCCTTTCAGAGGGGCTGTGGGCCTTCCCGGGTGCAGAGACCAGAAGCAGCTGGGTCACCTGCTGGCCTCAAGGAGCTGGCTGCCGGCTCGGGAGGGGCCACGTGACAGGGACCTGCAGGCGCCTGGCCTCTGGGAGCTGTGGGCAACGCCTGGCTGACATGAGCCAGAAAACAGGACATCAGTCCTACAGTCATAAGGAGCTGAATTCTGCCAATCCCACATAGACTCGTAGGAGACCCAGAATCCAGAGAGGAACACGCTGCAGCTGAAACCCTGACTGCAGCCCGGGGAGCCCTGAGCCGAGGCCCAGCTCAGCCAGCCCAGGCTTCTGACCGCTGGACACCAGGAGATAATAAACGCAGGCTGTTTTAAGATACTAAGTTTGTGGTGATCTGTTTCACAACCAGAGATCCCCAGTACACGTTTTTGTTTTGTTTTGTTTTGTTTTTTTGCGGTATGCAGGCCTCTCACTGTTGTGGCCTCTCCCATTGCGGAGCACAGGCTCCGGACGCGCAGGCTCAGTGGCCATGGCTCACGGGCCCAGCCGCTCCGCGGCATGTGGGATCTTCCCAGACCGGGGCACGAACCCGTGTCCCCCTCATCGGCAGGCGGACTCTCAACAACTGCGCCACCAGGGAAGCCCCCCCAGTACACTTTTTGAGGCATGTTTCTTCTGATATTCCTTATTCATTGTCCTAACAGCCAGAATCCTAAAACTGTCTCCATCATCTCCTTGAATTTCATGGATACATGTGGTTAGAAAAGAGAGACCAGCGTTTGTTTTTCCTTAGTCTCACCTCTAAAAATAGGTTGAAGACCACAAACCCAGACCAACTCATCTGAGACCCCACCCTCAGATCACGTAATTCTCTTTCAGTCTCGAAGGAGCTGTGAGAGCTCTACTTGGGGGTGGGGCAGAGCTGACTACCTTCCTAAGGTTTTGAATATTAATTTTTATTGTAAAATAAATGTGACAACAGTTACCAAGTCCTGTTGTTTTTTACATTTTCTTGGGATAGAAAAGGCTTCTCCGAAAGCACATATTTAGGGCCCTTTGGACAGAAGATAATAAAACATCAACAAACACGACTTAAAAAATGCTGGGATCAGCAGTCACAAAAGAGACAGAAGCGGCATTTAGGATGAGAAGCGGCAGGCACTGACTGCTGATAAGCAGAGAAGCAGGGGAAGATATTGGGGCAGAAGAAACACCGGGAGGAAGAGCGTAGGGGAGAGATGATGCCACAGCCAGCAGGTGAGTTTCAAGCTGAAGGTAGTGGGACTCCCCTGGCGGTCCAGTGGTTAAGACTCCGCGCTTCCCCCGCAGGCGGCGTGAGTTCCATCCCTGGTCGGGGAACTAAGATCCCGCATGCCGCGTGGTGCAGCCAAAGTAAATAAATACATTTAAAGTATAAAGCTGAAGGTAGTAACAGAGGAGGGGAGGGACAGGAGAGGCACCTGGGCATTTGGGATAGAGGGCCAGGCCATGGCGGATAACTTTTAAAGTTTTAAAGTTAAAGTCTTCTTCTTCAAGAAGAAAGGGAACGTGATCAAAACTACACTTAGGAAATAAACTGGGCAGCCCTGTGATGGGTAGAAGGAAAAGGAAGTGAAGATGAGGACGAGGTTTTGTGCATCTGGGACTGAATGTGGGGAGCCTTGTGACAAGAGGTGGGTGGTGCCCACCATCCCCCAGTGATCCCTCCGGAACTAAAACCCCGCACCCTGTGGGCAGAAGCCGCCAGGGCTGCAGGCGAATCAGACATCACAGCTCATCTCCTCCTTTCACGGAGGAAGATCCCGACAGCCCAGCGGTCCTCCCAAGTCGTGCAGCTAATCAGTGGTCAAGTCATGACTGGGAAGACCGGAAGGTCACAGGAAACCTGCAAGTCATCTTGCCTGAAGCCGCCTTCAAAGGCCTTTCTACTCCCTCTTGCTGTCAACAATACTGGGGACAATTAGGTACATTTCTTTTGTGATTCCAAATTCTTTACCAGATTTCTGTTAGTTTATTTCTCCACTTTTTCTGAGCCTCTCCTTCAGTTTAAGCTTGGCCTCCTTTGAGAATGTCAACAGGGTCTGCTAGCAGTGGTCCAGGTAGATAATAATTTACTCTCATATCTTTGTTCATTGGCTGGGCTACTCAGGATGCTTTATCAAAACCTTGCGAAGTCTTCTTCTGGCTCTTTATCACAGGCTTAGGGAAGGGAGTCTATTTGTATGTTTAGATGAGGGAAAAGAACAACCGTTTTCAAAGATAAGAGTTGGAATTTATAAGCCTTTGCAAACTGTTCTTTCTTTCACTGAGAGAAAATAAAAATGGGAGATAGTAAGGAGAGGCAATGGTATTGCAGATAACATCATTTAGAGGATTTTGAAACCTGGTATAATTTATCATTATATAAGATGCTTTGGTCTGCAAGATCAGAAGAACTGACGTTATCTATCTACATACAGCCAATTGAATTGCCTCTTCAGAATCCCAGACAAACATTTCATTAGTTACCATTCATCAGTAAATTGGGATGAAACGCCAAAACACTTCTTCTTTAAAAAAGCTGGATTGCATTTCCTACATATGGTGCTTTAAAAAATAATCATTTATATTGCACTTTTCTTTCAAGTGTTCAAACTATGTTGCTTTCCAAATATTTGCACAGTCTTCATGACCCTCTCTTCAGTCATGAGCATTATTCTTTTCATTTCTAAGGACTGGGGGAAGAGACACAAACTATTCCAATACAGGAAGGCAGTCTGAATTTAGCCAGGAAAACCAGAATTGCATGAAAAAAGCTATTGAATTGATTCAGGCAACTGCTGTGCCACTTCTTGCCTGAAGTTGGCAGGTGTTTGACCAAAATGACTGACTGACCTCTGTCCCACCTAAAAGTGGGTGAGGCAGATAGGTTGAATTTCAGTTGGAAACCTCCCTAGGAGAAAGGAAAACAAGAGGGATCTGGAGCCTTGCAAAACTGCAAACAAATAAACAAACAAGTAAACAAGCAGCCCTGCATCCTGGTCACGAATGAACTCAGCCCACAACTAGAGTAAGGAGAGCCACCCCTCTTTGTTTGTGGACCCAGGAAAGATGCACCTTCTGAGAAAAAATAAAAACAAAACACCATCATCCAGGGCCTCTATCACTTTTCATATACGGTGTCCAGCATTTCATAAAAGCTCACCAGGTGCAACCATGAAAAAAACTAAGGAAGAAAAAAAGTAGGAAATGAGCCCCAGATAAGCCCATTTATTGGAGCTATAATACCTGGGCTGTAAAATTGCTCTGCTTAATATGTTAAAGCAAAGATGAGGAATTTAAGCAGAAAATCCAAATCCATAAGAAGCGTCAATTAATAATTTTAGCAGTAAAAATTTCAGTAACTGAAACTAAGATTCAATTAATAGTTGAGTTTAAAGCACAGAAGAGAGGATTAGATTATAGGACGACAGATTAGTAGAAAATATCCATGCTTGAGCAGAGAGAAGGAAAACACAGAAAATAACCCCGGAGACATGTGGAACATGGGGAAAAGTTAACTGCGTAATTGAAGTCTTGGGAGGAGTGGTGAGAGAGGAGGGGGGCAAAAGGAGTAGTTAGAGAGATAACGCTGAGAATTTTCCCAAACTGATGATCAAACTCAAGTCATAGGTACACAAAGGACTGTGGATCCCATGCAGCACAGACAGGAGGCAAACCCACCTGACACATCATAACAAAACTGCTCAAATCCAAAGACGAAGAGAAAAATCTTAGAAGTGGGTAGAGAAAAAGGAGGAACAAAATTACTAATGGTTGGCATTTCCACAGAAGCAGTAGGAGCTAGAAGACAATGGGATGATGCCTTTAAAGTGCGGAAGAAAATAGCTGAAAACCTGCTATTACTTTCTCTAGCTGCATAATAGAGAAAGTGTCCTTCACGTGCGAAGGCAAAATAAATACATTTCCATCATGAAAAAGCTGAGAGGCTTTGTTGCCTGCAAGTGTACATGAAAAGAAACAGTAAGAATTCTTTAGGAAGAAAGAAAATGATTCCAGAGAGAAACACAGAAATCCAGAAAAAGCAATAAAAGCAAGGGAAAGGGAAAATGGGAAATATATAGATAAATACAAACAAATATTAACTTCACAAGAATAACAATATCTGACGTGGTCTAAGATATATGGAGAGTAAAAATGTATGAGAATAACAGGCAGAGATAGCTGACTTTCTGTCTTCTCAGAGTAAATCACTGACAAAGAGTGGCAATAGTGTCAAATTACATTAGAATGTTACTAATCAAGAATACACATTACTATCCTGAATTTATAATCCTAATTCTTTAAAGAAGAAGGGGAGTTTATGAAATTAATATGATATAGGTAAAATTAAAAAAAATATACCAGTTAACTCAAAAGAAGTAAAGTAGAGAAAAGGAGCATTACCTTTTGACCTAGTGATTCCTTTCCTAAGTATAAACTCCAAAGAAATGTGCACATATGTGCACCAAGAGACACAGACAATAATGTCCTTAGCAGTGTTACTCATAACAACCGAAATTGAGTAGAATGGATGAAAACTGTAGTATATTTATGTCACAGAATATCCCAGGGCAATGAATAATGGCAAACCATTGTCACCTGAGAGAACGAGTGGATGCTACAAACAAGTCCGTGTGAAGGAGACCAGACACAAAAGCCTACAAAGCTAAGGTGTGGGGTTGATGTCAGAGCAGTTCCTCCAGTGATGGCATGTTGACTTGAAGGGTCACCTGGAGGTTTCTTGGATCCAGCTTGTTTCTGTCTTGAACTGGGCGGTGATTACATAGGCGCATTCACTTTGTAAAAGCTCATCAGCATGTATATTTATAATTATTGTACCTTTGTCTGTGTTATCCCTCAATAGACAAAAAACAGAAATAAAGGTGGGTCTCTCACTCTCACTGTGCAACTCATGTCCTCAACACCTAACTTAGCTCCCGCGGGCTAGACGCACGTCTGCCCCAGGATCTTTGTAAACCAGATCTTGTGTTTTCATGTGCTCCACACTGCTGTGCTTTTTGTGCTGGACTTCATTTTAAACTTTAAGCCTGGACTGGGTTTTTTTGCTATTTATTTTGCTTCTCAATTCCTAAAACATCTCTGAACACTGACTTTCAGATAAATCTTGATTCCGGGTTCTATAGCCCATGGACAAACCCCAACCCATCCAATTACAGCCCCAACTATGAGAACCCCACCTTAGACATGACTCCCCAAGTCCCCACTTGTGTACGAGGCACGCGGACAGTCTCCCCACGAGACTCCTTTATTCAGTGATGCCGTGACAACAGCCCAGAATCACTATGGAAGGGCACATCCTCCAGCTTTCCTTCTGTTCATCACCGCTATTCAATTCAATAAGAAATTGTTGTTAACTGCTAGCAGAGATAAGTAATTCTCTTCTCCTGTCCCTGAGGATATTATAGTCAATTTCGGACACTGACAGACGAAATACATGATAAGAGTTACAATAAGGAACTATGAGAGGAAAGAGAAGAGGCACCCAGCTGGTGATGACTTCCCCGAGGATGCGACGATTGGGCTGAGTCTTACAGAATGAGGAAATGTTACACAGGGAAAGAGTAGGTGACAGAGCACTCTGGACAGAGAGAAATCCAAGAGGTAAGACAGGGTTGGCGTGAAGCAGACTGATGTCTGGGTGGACTTCCTGGGCAAGTGATGGTGGCTTGTGCCACAGCTTTGCTAAAACCAACCACCCAGCAACAAAGCCAGCAAAAACGTGTCTCCCCGGGGCTCCGAGGATGATTTAAGGCATCCCACCAGTTTGCGAAAACTCCCATTGGCCTCAGTTTTCCCATGAGATCAATTATTTTGCATCTGTTTTGACAACCCTGCCAGGACTGGAGGACTGACCCAGGGACAGAGCTCAGGACCCGCTGCTCTACCATGTTTGAGGTACCAGTGGTTACAGTGGTGTGCGGGTGACTGTTTAACAAGAATTAATGTGTGCATATATACACGCAATACTTTGTCAAAATTGTAATGATGTAAAGGGTATGTCACCCAATATTTACAAACAGTAATAAACACATAACACTCGTAAATTGTGCATAGAAAAATCGATTCTCAAACAATGTTTTTGTTCATTTTTTTCAAAACTCCAGAACCAGAGCCAAACTATGATTTGCCATTTACAGGTGAGCATAATTACAGCGCATACATTGGTCGATATTTTCGTTTACCTAACACAGACTGAGTGAGGCGGAAGTGAAACAGTGTGTCTGTATGTTAGAGCTTCCCTCCTTTGTCAACGCTTTGCTATCAGACGGTAGTTTCTAGATATTCAAATAATAATTCCTCAATGATTCACACCTTTCACAATGCAGTGGTCGCAGGTATCATTTCCATTTAAATTTAATCTATGTTACTAGTATTTATCATCATCTTAGGTCCAGACAATCATCAAAACAATACATCGAGCTGTGATTCAGGTGTGTGCCAGTTTCCGTGGTGAAATCAGTCTCACTTGGGTCAATTTCAACGGCCCAACATGATGCCACTACATGTGAAGTTGGGAAGAGGTATGCAGTAACATGTCAGGATACATACACTTCCACATACAGACATGGCAGATGTAAATAACCTCAGGGGTAATAGTAAAATATACTAATGTAATTAGGAAGCAATGAGTTTGGAGAAATTATTATTTTTTATTATTTTGTTTTAAATATAATTCATTTGATTGTAAGTCTATAATTTAATTTTTAATAATGGCTGTATTTAACAATGGGCTCAGGAAATTCATGACAAGTTAAAAGTCAGTCTTCCTGTGCTGGTCTAAACCACCTCCAGCACTACAGACACCACTGTCAGACATCTTGGTCAAGATCTCCTTCCCCACAACCCACTGAGGCGTCTTTTCTTACCCTCACTTTATGGATGAACCAGGGCTCGTAGCCGGAGAGAGATTTCCCAAACATCACACAGCGTTTAGTCAGTGGCAGCTTCCTGAAACCTTGTCCACTTCTGCTTTCTTTAACACTATTTTACAGACATAGGAAAAGATGGGGATTCTAAGTGTTGGCCCACAGATGTTCACAGCTCCAGCAATACATGCAAAAACCTTGTGTGAATACAGTCATTACTAAAAGAAGGGTATCGTTTATCTGTTTGTTCAGAGGTACGAAGTTATGGCACTTTTGCTCTGTGAAACATCATTTCAAACATCTAACTTCAATGTGTTTCAATTCCTGAGTATACTTAGTTACTTCTACCTCAGCGTATAATTGAGGTAACAAAGAAAGCACGCACACACACACATGTGAACAAGAAAAAGGTGCGTGTGTGATGTGTCTGTGTCTGAGTCTGCATGTGTAGCAAGGGAGAGCTCCAACAGCTGCTCTGGGGGATGTCCACTCCACACTGGACACCGTCTGTCCTCCTCACTTACCTTCAGTTTGTCAGCTTCCTCATGAGCACTTGGGAGCCACAGAGCCTTTGGTCCAGTGGGTCAGGACAACTGCCAGAGTCTCCTCCTCGCGGAGGCCAGAGGTCCAGGCAGGAGAAGGGATGCCTACGGCACTGTGACCCAAGTGACCAGCCGTGAAACTCAGCTGCTTAGGGTTTAGTGTCCTTCATTTCCATCAAAAGGGATAACAGACCCAAAACCAAAACAAAACAAAATAAGCGAGATGACGTCCTAAGGTCCCAGGCGGTGTTCTGCCTTCCGAGCAGCTGAAGGTTACAGGCTTCCCAAGTAGGAGTGCTGGCAGAGGGCTGCCCTGGAAAGAGCACGCAGCTTCAGGGTTCCTCCCCGGACACCGGACACGTCCCGTCACCTCGTTTATGCGGTGAACTCACTTGTTATCCTGCCGGAGCTGTAGACTTTAGTGAAGACAAGGTACTTAGAGAGCCTGGGAAACAGTCGACGTTCAGTAACAAAACTGTGTCGTCAGGGATGAGCTAAGTGGTTATGGATTTACTCACCGGGGCACACACCTTGCCTTCTCGTGTCTGTCTTTCCACCGGAATGAGCTTCTCAAGGACAAATTACTTCCGTATTCATGCGGATTTCTGGCTTCCGGCCTAAGGCGCGGCACAGATTACTTCTCCAACAAATCAAATAAGAAACAGATTTTTGAAGAAACATTGTAGCTGCATATTTGATTTTGTGCAGTTGTGCTCATGGTATATTAAGTACAAAATTATAATTATTCAATCAGTTCCCCAGTGTAAAGCATTTAAGAGATCTCTAATTTTTCACGATTGTGAACGTCAGTTTTATGGCATTTTTGTACGAGCATACTGAGTCTCTTGTTTGATATTTGTATGTGGGTAAATTTCTAGAGTAGAATCCATGAGCCAAAGCACAAACACATTTTAAGACTTTTGATACCTGTGGCGTGACTGGTCTCTGAAAGTTTTGAGGTATTTGCTTCTAAATGTGGCCGTTCATTAGCGTAAACATTTTGCCATTTTCCCCTACTTATTTTCGAGGTTAGGGTCACTCTTAAAATGCACAAAACTGTTACATAAACTGGGTGCATTCTTTTACTTTTGATTCTTTTCCATCATCTGACTGCTTTTTCTAGCTCTGGTTACACACTTTTGATTATTGTAGCTCCATGTTGTTCTTAGAACAATTAGAAACAAAATTCTCTATTATGTTTTCATTTAAATTATTTTCTAAAGAACTTTAGAAATATTTTGAATTTTTTGAACCAGTTGGAATCTTTTTGGGTCCAGTGGAATTTTTCACTAAAAATATTAAAATTTATAATTAATTTGGAGAGAAATAGCATTTTTACAGTACCTTATATTCCTGTTATAGAGCATCACATATTACTCCAGTTGGTCACGTGTTCTTTTGTCTTCCTCAGTTAAGTTTAGGTGGTTTTCTTCGTGTAGAAACTGCTCTTCTTGGTAATTTCATTCTCGTGTATTTCATATCTGTCACTTCAGTTTTTCCATCTAATATCACTTCTCCACTTGAAACACCTCTTTTATAATGTCTTCTCCTATGGCTCTGCTAGCAATGAGTTCTTTCACCTTTTTTTAGTGTGGAAAAGTCTTCTTCTCATGTTCATTTTGAAAAGGATACTTTTACTTGTATCCTTGCCAACTTGTAGGTTGGCAGCTTTTTTGTCCAGTAACTTTAAAGATGCTGTTCTTGACTTTCTTGGAGTCACTCGAAGGGCTCTCGTCTTATTACAATTGTTCCTCTGTAAATAACGCGGTTTTGTTTTTCTGTCTGCTTTTAAGATTTTCTGACTATTACTGGTTTTCAGAAATCTGATTGTGATGTTCTTTGTGTGGTTCTTTTGCTGTTTATTCTGCTTGGTGGGTCCCTGAGCTTCTTGCATGTGTGGGTTTATAATTTTCATCAGATTTTCACAATTTCCGGTCATAATCTCTTTAATTTATCTGTCCCTCTTTTTACCCTTCTCCTTTTTTTCCCCAGCTCTTTTCTATGGATTCTGTTCTGATGTCCTAAATTAGCTACTCTTTTCTTCTGCAGTTGCCCCCCAGCCCCTGGCACTCAGCATCCTACTTCCTGTCTCCGTGAATTTGACTACTCTAGGGACCCCACGTAAGCAGACTCATGCAGCGTCTGTCCACTTTTGTCTGACTTATTCCATTCAGAATCATGTCCATCACTCAGCCATGCTGTAGCCTGTGTCAGATTTTGATTTGCGTCTCTCCAATGATTAGTGATGCTGAGCAACTTTTCATGTGCTTATTGGATATCTGTATATCTTCAGATCCTTTGCCCATTTTTAAAACGAGCTGTTTCTTTTTCGTTATTGTTGAGTTTTAACTTTCTTTATATATTCTCAATATTAATCCCTTATCAGATGTATGATTTGCAAATATTTTCTCCCATCCCATGAGCTGCTTTTTCACTCTGTTGATGGTGTCTTTCGATATACAAATTACATCATTTTAGTGGCTTATATTTCCTACTCATTATGTTCATGATTTCATTTAAATAGTGGAGCCTATTTATAATGTTTATAATAGCTGTTTCAACGTCTGTGTCTGCTAATTTCATCACATCTGTTATTTCTTACTCGGTTTATATTGACTTGCTTTCCTCCTGGATCTGCTTACGGATGTGTAGTGGCTGTACCTGTCTACATCTGATGGTGAGCAGAGCTTTGCCGAGAGTGTGGCTTTGCTTTTCTTCCTTTAAAGAAGCTTGAAGTTTGGCTTAGAAGGCGGTCAGGTTCCCCTTAGATCAGTTCAATCCTCTCACGGGCTTGTTTGTAGCTTTTATAGTGGTGGGCAGAGAAGCCTTTACTCTGGGTCTAATTTCACCAAACTGGAGGAAAGGTTTGGCCAGTCCAGTGTTTTTACTGATTGCTATGGTCTGAATGTTTGTCTCCCCCCAGATTCATATGTTGAAATCCTAACAAACACCCAAGGCAATGGTATTAGGAGGTGGGGCCCTCTGGGAGATGCTTTGGTCCAGGGTGCAGCGCCATCCCAGGGAGCTCCCTTACCCCTTCTGCCATGTGAGGACTCACCGGGATGTCTGCACTCTGTAGCCCGTGAGAGGGCCCTCATCACATGCCTCACCTGCTGGCGCCCGTCGCGGGCTTCCAGACCCAGAGCTGCAAGGAGTAAGTTTCTGTTGTTTATAAGTTTGCCTCCTTCCCTGGCCCCGTCTGTGGTACTTGTTACAGTAGCTGGAGCAGACTGACACTGACGGTCCGCACAGTTCCAGGAGGTCTCTGCCCCGGGACTGGACTCCATTCCCGTCTCCTCTCCCAGTGTGAGGTTTGGCACCTGCTCACCCGAGGTCCCTTGGCGCTGTCTCTGCCTTGTCCCGTGGAGTTCTGCCCTAAACTTGTGCAGACATGCGTTGAGCAGAGACTCACAGGGCCCAGGCAGACGTCTGGAGCTCACTCTCCCTCAGTCATCCTCTCTCTGAGGACTGTGCCCAGCCGTCTCCACATTCCTGACTGTCAGGCTCTGTGTCCTCAGCTCAGCAGGAACACTGCCGTTACTGGGACCACAGTCTAGAACGTGTTGCCAGGCAGAACACCAGGCATGTGTGTGTTTGTGACTCTGCTCTCTGTCTACAGGCTGTCTGAGTGTAGCTGCTTCAAGGTGGATGCAGCTGAGACGTATCAGTACTGACCATATGCATGGAAACACACACAGCCAACCCGTTCTAAGTGCTCACTCTTCGCCAGATGCTATTTTAGTGCTTTCCATTAATTACCTCATTAATAACCACCCTACCACGTTGGCGCTACTGTCATCTCTATTTTACAGATGAGGGAGGCGTGGGGGAGACGAGGGAACCACTCCCCACCATGGATAAATCACCTTCCTTTCGAGCTACAGGGCAACAAAACAGCTGCTACCCATGATGAGGGTGAGGGTCCCCAGGCCACCCCACCAACCTCCATAGAGCCAGAACACACTCTGCAGAAAGTTCAAGAAAAGTCAAGAAAAAGAAACAAAAGAAAAAAGAAAAGATTAGAAAAATCAGCCTCTCACATGGGACACATCAAGTTCTACATAGAATTTCTTTTGACAAAGGGGTTTTGTAGCTAAAATGCCCTTGAAAATGTCTTAGTCCAATCTTCCCATCGGCTATGGACTCAACTGTGCCTCCCCCCGCCCCCCATTCATATACTGAAGCCCCACCCCTCGGTAGGATGGTACTTAGAGGGGAGCCTTGGGGAGACAATCATGTGTAAACGAGGTCACGAGGGTGGGGCCCCTACAATGGGGTTGATGTCCTTATGTGAAGCAGAAGAGGCCCCAGAGGGCTCCCCCAACTCAATCTCTCTGCCATGTGAGGCCATGGCAAGAAGGCGTCTGTCTGCACACCAGGAAGAGAGCTCCCCCATGCAGGTGCCTTGATCTTGGACTGCCCAGCCTCCAGAACTGTGAAAAAATAAGTATCTGTTGTTCAAGCCCCTCTGTTCACAGTGTTTTGTTACGACAGCCCAACCAGCTAAGACACCATCTTACATAGAAGACACTGAGGCCTCCAGGAGGAGTATCTGTCTGTTTTCAGTCTCCTGTCCTTGCACACAAACTAGATCAAGGATAACCCCTAGAGGAAGAGCCCCCGGGAGCCCAGTTTAGCAAGCAGGGCAGGCGTCCTGCTGGATGCAAGAAAGCAGAGGAAGGACACGCTGACCTTGCCCCGCTGTCAGCATCATGTGAGGTGTGCAGCTCCTTGGGGGAACCCGCAGCCTGTGCAGAGCCCCAGCCCGTCCCGGAGAAGCAGCTGGAGGCTGTCTCTGTTCAGGTTACAGCGGGTCCCTGAAGGCTTATGCCTTCTTGACAAGGACAGGCTCCGTGTGCTGGGGGCCCCCTGGGTCTCCTGCTGGCCTGGGAGGGAGCTGACAGCCACGGGCGGCGCTGAGCCTCAGCCAAGAGAGCTTCTGTCGGTGGGGAGGGAGTTCTTGCCAGCAGGCAGGTGCAGGACAGGGCAGCCGGCTCAGGGCCCGTCCATCTTGCCAGTCAGGCCTGTGGGAGAGGCAGCCGCAGCCTCTGCAGCCTGCAGCCTGAGAATATTCTCTTGTAAGAAATGTCACCAGCCCGAGGCATTCTCTGCGGGGGGAGGGGCACACAAGCACACACAATCTTGAGCGCTCAGGCTCACACACTGCACTTAGATGCACAGAATTACAGGTGCCTGTGCTCAAGTCCCACAGTAAAGGTGCCCAGTGTGAAAAGGTACCCAGCTAGCTGTCCTTGATGCAAAATGAACACAATCCATAACTCCCCCTCAAACAACGCCTGGCTGCCATATTATACAGAACTCCCTCTTTCGATAGAGCTGATGGAACCATATTTTAAAATGTGTGCTATGCTCTTTAAAATGGTCCAAGGACCTTGCGTGGCTACAGGAATTGCATGGCCTGCTCCCTGCTCCAGAGCACGGAAGCCGGTATCGACCGCAGAGAAGCAGGCGACCTGTCGGTTGCAGCCACGCTGCTCTTCCGGTAGCCATCACAGCCGCACTGCATCATCACGGGGTCCCTGGCCCCGCACAGAACACCACCGGAACACAGGAATGAGGCGCCGGTGGCTCGCTGCGTGCTGGGAAGTGTAGTTCCTCGCCACTCCGCGGGCGCAGGGCATGCTGGGGATTGTAGTTCCATGCTCCTCTGCGCGGGCGGGCGCGGCCCTAGCGCAGTGTATGCTGGGGACTGTGGTCCGCCGCGGGACGCATGTTCAATGAGCCCCAGGAAAGTGTGGGGCCGGGGAGCTGCTCACCCGTCCCGCAGAGCTGCCAAGGCCACACTTGAGCCCGACGACTTCAATTCACTGCTCTGTAGCTGCAGACCTGGGAGGTGATTGGATGAGCCGTGGGGGTGCAGACACCAGCCCGGGAGGCCGGGTTCTTCAGGGGAAGAATGAACCCAAAACGAGACATAATGAGAGGAGTAAAAGAACCCCACGGGACCTAAGGGGATGCTGCGTGCGGGGAGGAGGTAGGCGTTCCTCAGGCTGGGCACGGGAGGACAGCCAGCCTCTGAAGAGGACTCACTTCTTAACAGAGATAAAGACGTTTAGGAAACTGCAGTGCCATCTGCAATAAAAATTACCTGAGAGAAGCAGGGCAGAATTCCCTTCTGATTATGTTAATAATGATGATACCGAGCACATATACTGAGTGTTTACGGCAGGCATGATCCCAAGTACTACACTTGCATTAACTCACAAAACTCACAGGCCACCTTGTGAGCCAGGTCCTGTTGATTCCCCCGAGGTGTAGGTGACGAAGCCAAAGAACAGAGAGGAGAAGTGTGGCTCCCGAGGCTTCACGGCTAATGGGAAGCACGGATTTGAATCCAGGCCATTTTCTGGACCTGCACACCTGGCACCAGACTAGGTGGGTGAAAACTCAATAAAGCAAAGATCAGGTTAGAGCTGGTTAGAGCGGGGAAAGGCTACAAGGAGACACAAATTTAAATAGCCGAATTAAAACCTGCATTGAAGATGGCGGGGAGAAAAATCAAAGAATGTCACCTCCCATATCAGTAAATGAAGGATGTCGCGGCCACCAAGCCCTCAGCCACTGCAGCCACCCCTCCACGGGGCCCCCTGCGGGGACTCAGGATGGGAAGGCACAGGACACTGGCCTCAGGTAGCTGAGGTGCGGATCAAAGGAGCGATTTCAATGAGCCTGGACTCTTGCATCTTCTTATACATAGAAAAGCACTAAATTCATTAATCTGAGATGTCTGGTTTTCTTTAATGAACAGTCATCTTTTGATGTTCCGACTGCCTGGTCTTTGTTGCAAAAACCCCTGTAGATCCTGGCTCCTCCCTGACCTCTTGTGAGCGGTCCTCAGAGCTCTCTGAGAGGCTGTGTCCTGGGCTTAAGTCCTCAGCAAGTCTGTCCAGTAAAACAGAATTCTCAGCTTTTAGGAGGTACATTTTTTTTTCATTCGACATGATGAATTACATAATTTCATAAGAAATTGAGGACAAATTTCTTTAAGTGGACGCAAGAAATCCTTCTGGAAAAACCTTTCCAGAAAATAGAATTTACCATCAGTTTCAGAAGTCCAGGTAAATATCATTGAAAAGTATCTGTCCTTGGAAATTTCCTAGAGGAGAAATATGCCAAAATACTAAATTAATAATCTCTTTGGTATGAGGCTGTGAATGACATTTTAATTTTTTTTAAAACATCTTGTGGGGTATGTGTTTATTTTAAAAATAAATGAAAGCCCTCTAAAAGACCACTGGTTTCTGGAAAGCTGAACAGAAGTGCTGGTATCAGCTCCTTGACCTCCCCTCCGCCTTCTCCTGGGCCCTCAGAGGCCCAGGCCTCTGCTCTCATCCTTGTCAGGGCCCAGTGCGGGTGACGAGTGGCTCTGTTCCCACTTTGCTTCTTATTTCTGACTCCGTCAGATGCCTTTGCGCCCACAGAAATACCCCGGCTTGTTGGGGTGGGCAAGGCTGTGGAGCTGAGACCCCGGATGGTGGGATGCTGTCCCGAGATGAAGACAGGAGCAGCGGGGCCCGGGCCGGGAGAGTGGGTGCAGGGTGGGCGGGGGAGGTTCCCAGGATGGGCAGTGGGCAGGGTCAGCACTGTTCACAGAACTGAAGGTACAGCAGGGTCTGGAAAGATGCAGGGGTCTGTCCTACAGGTGTCTTCAAGAGCAGGCCCACAGGAAGAGGCAGAGCCTGAAGCAGAGGAGGTGTAATGGTTTGCATTTGGCTCTAGCATCTGGGGTTTGCTAGTGACAGGGAGAACTTTGGGCCCTCTCTTGGAACTGGGCTAATGGCTGACACCCAGTCCCTCTTATACAACGGCCTCTACCCTAGCATGATGAGAGCTGTACAAATGTGATGGGCTGTTCCTTGTCTGAGACAGCCTTCCCTGAGGCCCTTCTGGGAGAAATTCCAGCCTGGGGTCCGTACGCATAATAGCTTCATCCATGCCCTGCCTGTCATTCTGATTGTTGTTTAAGTTGCCCACCCAGAATTCACTCATTCCTCCAGAGAACCTGGGGACCTGTGTCACATGTCCATTTCAGAGCTGGACCCACTGATTGATTCTTGATGGGACTATGTCCTCTGAGAACATGCGCTGGCTCTGGGGTCACGCAGCTCTGTGTTTGGACCCTGGATCCCCACTCGCTATCTGTGAGATCCTAGGGGAGTGCTGGATTTGTCTAAGCCATTGTTCATGCATCAAAGGGAGTAATATCTGTGTCTGCCTAGTGCGGTTACTGTGAGGGTCTACCAGGGCAAGTGAAGCGCCTGGCGGGTGTCTGACACATCACAGGACCTCGACGGAGGCTAGCAGGTGGCGGCCCTGGTGGCAGGGTCCTGAGATGGCCTGCAGGTTCTAACAGAGCAGCACGTTCTCCTCTAGGAAAGGCAAGTGGCTGGGCTGTGCTTCTACGGAAGGAGCTTCTGACCACTTGCCATGGTCGCTGTCCGGCTCTGCCTCACACGCCTGTGTCCTGCGAGGCGGGCCATGGCTTTCAAAGTGTTCCAAGGAGAGGATTTCGGGTCTCCGGCCCAGAGGTGGCTGCTTGACACGAGCCTCGGAAGAACAGTGATGGCAGAGCCTCATCACACACCCTGGACACGTGTAGCATCTGCGTCATGCACGTGGAAGGGCAGAGTCAGCCTCTCTTGAGAAGCAGCGGCTGAAGCAGTTCAGGGGGAGGACACAGCAGCCTCCAGCCATAAACAGGACAGCTCCCCGCTTGGCTGGGTCCTGCTCCCGGTGGGGCCTGGGAGTGGGAGAACTTTCTAGGGGTAGCTTCATGTGTCAGGGCTGTGAGAGGAGTGAGGCTGTGAGGACAGACGGGCAGAGGCAGGAGGACTGGGTTAGGAGGAGGCAGCACCCACCCTGCTAGTGGCACAGAAGGAGCGGGAAAGTCATCAGAGAAGAGAGAGCAGGGCTGGGGTGCAGCTCAGGGTCGAAGGGTTGGGGGCAGGGTGCGGTCCTCCCGTGCCAGCATCAAGCAGAGCAGACACCGGCAGGACCCGTCCGTCCTGCAGACCCTCAACGCCACCCCAGGGGAGCACAGGGGTATCTTCTGTGTGCGGTTTCTATTTCTGGGTGTTTGTCCCTGTGGCTTTTCCTGTGAAGCTCCGTGCATCTCCCAGGAGGTGCGTCTGGACCCCGTCCCCCAGGGAGGCGGCGTGACTCCCGGAAGCACCGTTCGGAGCTAAGCCCCAGACTCAGAGGCGAGCCTCAGGGATGAGCGTGGTCCTTGCGTTTTTAGAACTCAGTTACCTTAAAGATGCCGTGGTCAGAAAGCGGCCATTAAAATGCATGATCAAGAAGCATACAGGAGCAAGTCCAAAAGCAGGCAGTCCCACCTCAACCGAATTCAATTCATGTAGAGGGTGTCTGCTGTCCTGGCGCACCGCACAGCTCACCGGCCACAAGCCCCACTCCAGCCGAATGCCTCTCCTCACCGTCCCCAAGTAGTTTTCCCTTTTTCCTTTTCCACTCTTTGCCTTGTGGTTTCCTCCAGCTGGAGACCTCTGGTTATTACTAATTTTTTTACCCATACATCCTGCCCGTGCTAACTCAGATGCCTCAAATCCAGTCTCCACTGCGGTGATATCCCCCTCATCTGAAATAAATGCATAATTGCTCACACCAGATTTTTTGTTCTTAATCCCATACAAGTGTGGGGCAGCCAGAGCTGTGATGGCAGGTATGTTACCTGTCTGAATCCCTTCTCGGTCAGTAGCACCTCCTGGGCGCCCTTCCTGCAGCCGGCAGCGCAAGCGTTTAGCTTGTGGGGGGCTCAGCAGCCGGGGTCAGGCACCCCGACCACCCACGCTGCTCTAGAACAGTTTATGGGTTATGTAAAGCAGGGATTTTTCTATTAAGTTTTCTATATTATGTTTTGCCACTAAACCAGACCAACAGCCTGGAATAGGTTTGGAATTCTTCAAACTATGTCTGCAGCTGGTGGACCGCTGTGGCCAGAGCCCCGCTGTCAGGGCCTCATTCCTGACTTAGGGGACCCCGTCTCCAGGTCTCCCAGGGGCTGCTGGTCAAAGGCAGGTACCCTTTGGAGGCACAGCCCTTTCCTTCCTGATCAACCTAAGTGGAGGACTAGCTGGCACCATGGAATCAGAGAGTAGGCCCTCCCTCCTGGGACCGCAGGAGGTAGGGGCCCAGGGCGGGAAGGCAAGGTGGATATGAGGAGTAGCGTTTATCATGAATAAGTGATGCTGCTTTAGGTGGATGGCCCCTTGCTGTACATAATTCTCACTACTCCCTCTCTCACTATGAGAGGTTTCCTCACCCCCATTTGGAGGTGAGGAAACGAAGACCCAGAGGGGTAAATAAATTGGCTGGTTGCCCACAAGGTGATGGCAGAGGTGATGTCCTCCATGGCTGAGGGTGGTGACGGTGCTGGGAAGGGCCTCTGACAGGGCCCCAGGCTCCCCTTCTCCATGCTGCCCCCCCAGCTGTGTGCGCCCTCTCCTCTGTAAGCCACAGCAGTGCTTCTGAAGCTGTCCTCAGTGGGCTCCAGCGGTTAGGGACCTCCCTGAGAGCTGCCCGGGGCTAGAGAGGGGCAGCATCCACCCAAAGGAGCCTCTCAAAATTGAAGACAAAATTGAAGGCAGAGTGTTGGCAAATAAAGAAGTGGCGAGAAGCACGCCCAGGTAAGTGAGCAGCGATCACTGAGCGCCTCCCTCGCTCCCCCACCCCAGCCCTTCCCACCTTCATCTATCCGTACATGGAATTCATATTCGTGGTGCCAAAACGATGCTCCTGGTTTGCTGCCTTCGAGCAGGATTACAGAATGAATAAAATACCACAATAGAAGCATAATGTACACTTAATCCACTTCTAAAATTGGGATAGCTTTGATGTAAACAGGAAATGAATGCTGTCTGAACCACTCTGTAAAGCGAACCTTGCCTGAGTAGCCAGGAGTAGCCAGTCGGCCGGTGTGGCGTTTGATTTGACCTTCAGTTTCGTGGCTTGTGTGCCCTCGAAGGCAGGACGCCGCTCACGGTCTTTGTAAATGTAGCCGTATTACTGAGTGTGAAGGCTGTGCTGGGGCCGGGGTTTAGAAATCGTCTAGGGCTCTGAATTCTTTATGATATTCAGGTGTCCTTGCATAAGGGCACTTAACCCCGTGTCCAGATACACAGATCCCGAATGGAAATCCTCTTATGGAGAAAACTCAGGAAACGTGATAAATACAAATGTAAATGCGATGTCAAGCAGACATTAAAATGGATTTTTAAGAAGAATTTATCTACTTTAGAAGAGAGTGAAGATGATCCTTCTGCTAAATGATTTGAGAGTGTAATTGGCTGATGAGGGTGTAGAAAAACAGTAATAAAAGGAAGTACATTTAATTTGAGCTTGTCACTTCCAGCTTTATAAATTGGTTTATTCCAAATGAATACTCACAGTGTTCAAAATTAAATTATCTTGCTTTTTCATTTATTTAATTTTTTCTTCTCCGACCTTCTTACATGACCCTTAAGCATATCAGCCAGTGGGCGAAAGCAGAACATTTGAGTCCCCTGCATGTGTGTACATTTTAAGGTCTGTTAAGGCCGAGAGTTACATCGAATGAAATGGCATTACGTTGTCACCAACAAACCCAGTGAAATGTTTGGCTCCGGGTGTGTCTTCCTCAGATAAACACTTGTCTGCACGGGCTGGGAATCCTGCTTCCACCATGACCTGTTAAACCACAAGTCTAAGCTTCCCTTCTCCCTTAAGAAAACCTTAGCGAGTTTCTCATGATCACAGGGACCAATTAGGTGTCCTCAGGCAGCTGTGCCACCGAATGTACCTGGGACCCCAGCGATGTTGGTGGTGGAGATCTGCCCAGGCCGGCCTCTGGGAAAGGCACACCCAGGCTGGCGCTGACAGGTGAAGATGTCCCTGGAAGGCGAAGAGAGAGAGGAAATCATTCAACCAGGGAAGTCAGGCTAGTGTAACACGGTGCTTCGCAAAGTGAGGTCCTCTGACCAAGGGGCAGCAGGATCACCTGGAAACGTGTTAGAAAGGCAAGTCCTCCACCCCGCCTCCGAGAGCTGCTGATTGGAAGCTCTAGGAGTGTGGAGTGGGCAGTGATGCGCATCTCACCCAATCTTTCCGCTGGTTGTGATATGCTCCCTCAAACTTGAGGGTCATGGGTCTCGAGCACCAGGGAGCTTCTGGAGTAAGCGGTCTTGGGATTGAATCTCAGCTCTGCCACCTTTTACCTGTGTGACCAGGAGCAAGTTACCTAACTTCTCCAGTCTGAGGTCCTTTACATGTAAATGAGGATAATTAAACTGCCTTGGCAGGTTGCTATTAAATACGTTGTATATTATGTTAGATACGTTTCCTGGGAGATGGTGCCTCGTGTACGAATAAGGGGTTAAGACGGAAATCTTCCCGCCTGTGCGTCAACAGAAGCATCCATGTGATTGCTTATCCGACACCAGGGTGAGGGTACCACATGCCACACAAGTAGACGTGATAAAGGAAATCATTCCAAACCACTCCCCCATTCTTGAACTTCCTCCTTAACTGAACACAGAATTGCCAGGCTGGGGGAGAGGAACAGGTGTGGGGAAATGTTGCTAGGCTGTGCATTTCCTATCCTAGTGAGAGGGGACTTCCCGGGCAGCTTGTCCCCTGCAGTTGAGAAGAGGCTCTGTGGGTGCCTGTCTCAGGCCCAAGGAGCCCAGCAGCCTTCTGCAGCTGTGCTGAGTTGGGCTTACATGCCCAGAGTTCATCCCGTTAAGAACTGAGCTCAGTACGTAGCATGGCGTGGGGAGGAGGCTGAGATGGGGTGGTGCGTGGAGGGCGGCAGAAGGTCTGCGAAGAGGATGGAGGTACTCCAGCTTCCTAGGACAATGGGGGAGCCAGAGGCAGCTTTCCAGAATAGAGATTCATCTACGAAGTGGAAGGAACAGCAGGAGAGAATCCCAGCAAGACGAAATTCCAAAAATATGCTCAAAAATGTCCACGGGAGAAAGAATCAGTTTCAAACATCTGTCAGATAGAGGGTGGGAAGCCAGTGTATGACAGTACAAGCTCAATAAAAAGGGTTTCTGTTCGTAACACCCTTGTTTCTCCCTGATGCAGCGGGGAGGGGTAGGGAGACGCCCAGACAGAGAATCAGAGAAGCCAGTACAGTCCCATCCCCCTGCAGCCCAGGCTGCGGGAGAGAGAGGGTGATGTTACACCAAATTTGCAGTCGATTAGTATCTGGTCTCGACATTCTACCCTCTGAATTGAGATGCTTTGTGACTTAAGTGACCCTCACAATGACACTTCAAAGTAAGCAAAATAGCCACGGACTTCTAGAGGCTTCCTCTAGGAGAAATGAAGGCTATTCTCCTTGAAAAGCCCTCCAAGGGGCAAAGATAGAGCTCGGAAGTAAATTTGAGTTATGCTTGTTCAAGACACACAAACTCACATACACACGCGTGCCACATGACAGGGTCTCGGTAAGTGGAAGCTGTTTGCTTTTATTAGAAAAACTAACGTTTTGACTCCTTTTAGAATCAGTAAGATTTTATTAAGTCAGATTTTATAGGTCGAAGTATAAAGACACACCCATCCATAAGCACTACTTTACTGAACACTAACGGGAACCGGCAGAATTTTCCGGCCTCAATAGCCTTTTCATGGATTCATGGAATTAGAGACTGTAAAGCAGCTTAGAGATCTTCGATGATACAGTAATGAAATTAGAGCATCTCAAGGCTGGGAGAGGGCTAACTGGTCCAGGCAGCCACGCAGCACAACTTCAGGGGGCGCTGTCGCATGGCAAACCCGCGAGGAGCACCCCTGCCCCTGTGCTCTGACTGCGCGGCCTGTGTGACCACCGCTGCCCCCCGGCCAAGGGTCCTGGAGGCCCAGCCCCTGTTGAAAGTTCAAATCCCCTCCGAATACTCACGCTGTGTGTGCAAAGGCTCCCTGGAACAGGTGACTCTGCTCCCTTCAGAGACCATTTTGCTTTCCAAAAACTGGGATCGCTAAGGCATTTTCACTTTCATATTATTCACTTATATGTCTTTTCACATATATTATTTCAGAGTTGTAGCATCTTGCTACATAGCTTAGATCCTTAGATCCTTAGCCTCTGAGGACACACAGGGCACGTCTGGCTTCTACTCCACAGGGCAGCCCTTTAGGAATTCAGGGAAAGGTGATGCGTCCCTTCTGAGTCTAGCTCCTTCAACACTTTCTCATCTGAATGATTGTTTTGTCCCCGCATCCTGCCTGCTCTGATCTAAACATCTTCCGGTTTGTATGTGATCTTCTTAAAGTGAAGGCAGCTCCCTGAGCAACCAGATCAGATCACTTCTTTCTCCTTTTTCAGGTGAGAAAGGGAAGGTCCAGTGAGGATGCTGCATGTCTGAAACCACATACTTTGCTGTTTGGAAGATCAACTGCGACCTTCCGAATGGTCGGCTCTGGGCTTTTCCCACTGTGCCATCTGTCCTCCCTCCAAAGCACAGAGCATGGGTTTGAGCATCTCTCTGCTGTTTTTGTTGTGGGGCAATGATTTTTCCCAGCTTACACCTTTCTGCTTGCTGTGTTTGGTGTATGGAGCTCTAGGGACTCTGCAGGCCCACAGCATGAAGAAAACACCCGTGAGACCAGTTAGCGCTGACTGTCGGGGCAGCTGCTGTGGCCAGGAGGGTCAGGTGCACTCTGGCCACATTCATCAAGGGAAACGGACCCCATGAAGCCGGTAACTCAGGAACGCCAGTGACTGTCACTCGAAACTGTAGGCTGTCAAGTCAAGGAGTTTTGAGATGCATGCTTCCATGTTAATATCTTAATTATAGCATAAGGATATGTGGACGAGAGGAGAACTATCTCCTGTCGATCTGCTGAGTGTTTACCGATCGCCTACGACATGCCAGGTGCTCTGCAGGTGCTGTAGTGCACACACACGTGGGATCCTAATGGCCACTCTCAGAGGCCGGTGGTATTGTCTCCGTTTACAAATGCTGTGACTCAGTCTCGCAGACATAAGTAAATACTCAGAGTCCAGGGCTGACCACTGATGGTGACTTCAGGCCGGATGCTGCATCTTTGCAAAGAACGGCAAAATCTCGGTCATTTACAGAAGAGCACTGTGTGTCCAGCCCGCTCCAGTCACTGTGGCTTTGCAGGGGACCACCACGATCACAGCGTCTAGGAACCTGCGGGAATGTGTATTCCTGAGCCCAGGGCAGGGTCAGGGCGGGAACATCCACCAGGACAGGGAGGGTGGGAGTCAGCACCGGCCGGCAGGGCCCAGCCTCGGTCTGAAGCGCACATGGGAACCATAGCGGGCGGGGCGGGGCCGGGCACACAGCTTGTGGCCAGTCCAGAGGCAACCGTTTGTGACTCAAAGATGAGGAAGGATGTTTGCAGGGTTGATTTACCTTTTTCCTCTTAGATTCTGGCCTCCTGAAGTGGAGGTGGGGGCAGATAAGCCAGCCGCCTTAAAGGTGTAGGATTGAGTTAAAAGTCCACGATTTTCGTCCTTGCTGCTGCTATTTCTTCAGTTTGGCCTTCCAAACTTCAGCCCACTGGGTATATGGGAACGTAGACCATGGCCGAGCCACGTTCCCGCGCCCCTGAGCAAAGCACGTGGCCTGACTCCACCGAGAACCCCAAATACTCAGCGGCCTCCTTGCTCTGCCTGGAAGGAAGGCCCTGGGAAAGGGACACAGATTTCAAACAGAACCCTGTGTGTCCTATGGACTGCTGAGCACTGGACTGAAACGCCCTAATGTTTTCCCAGAAAGTCTCAGATAAGCCTGATGGAGGCGAGCTATGCGAGGACAGCAGAGTGGGCGTCCTGGCTCCGTGCGGGTGACAGGTCAGGCAGGGCTTCACGGTCCCTGCCTCTGGCCCCTGGGGCTGCTGTCCTCGCTCTTCTCAGTGCAGGGTCCTGGACTGTCCCCGAGCTCCTCCAGATGAGCCCGGGCCCAGGTTTACTTTTCATTCCTCTTGGATAACTTGCATCATGTTGGAGCAGGTGCTCTGTCCTACGGTGATGCCCCACAGGGAGAACTAGACGTCGAGAAGGAGACCCATCTTGGGGACCTGTCAGGCTCTGACTCTCTCAAAACCCCCAGGCTCTCCTCCCAAAGCATTGGCCCAGCGCCCCATCCCGCCCGGCCTCCATGCCCCCGACCTATGCGGCCCACAGCTCCGCGTTCCCAGCTGCTTCTCCCGCATCCAAACAACACAGAAAGACCCCAGAGCCCGAGGGAGAGCAGAGGAGGCTGCACAGACCCAGGTTTCTGTTTCCTTTTCATCACAGCTTCTTTCCACAGATATTTCACAGGTACCTGCAACTGTTCAGAGGTCGTGCTAGTCATTCAAATATTTACCTCTAATCCTGTGATCGTCCTGCCTTATTCCCAGTAATCAGATGGTGAAACTGAGGACGAACCATGGGCTCAGGGCTGTGGCACCGGGGACATGGTGGAGCCTGTTCTTAAACCACCTTTGCTGCATGAGAGGCTGTGACCAGACCATGGCGCCCAGGGCGGGACATTGGATCGTGTTCATGTCTGCAAAGCAGGCGTGAGACGCTGCAGGGGGTGAGGGCACAGGCCACCCAGGAGCCCAGAGGGAGGCGGGAATTCTGCTGGGTGGGCGATCCAGACGACTCTCTGAAGAGAGTGATCTGAGTGCTACTCTGAAGGAGGAACTGGGGACCGAAAGGTCCTGGGCGGCAGCGGGCTGAGAAGAGGCAACCCCCCCACCTCCTCACCCAGCCCGCAGGTCTGCCAATTGTGGGAAACCCCATCCGCGTGCAGAGCGTCACCTGTGATGTGCATGTGACTCTTCACTTTCTCCTGGGTTTTCCCAGCAGTTGGGGTGGGGGGGTGGAATTGGGAAAGGGTCTGTCAAGGGTTGCCGGCCAGACACATTTTTTAAATGAAAACTTGACATTCTGTGCATTTGATGAAATCAAAGGGACTTGGGGAAATGGTCAGGTTCATCCTTGCTATTTGGAACACGGCTTCTGTTTTACGAGTATGCGGGACCGAACACAAGTGATAAATGGAAATGGGGTAACGGTTCCTTCTCTGCTGATCCATATCCAAATAGGCTATAAAAATGGTAATGTACGTATTCATAATTAACATGCTAACCATAAATCATCTCAGGGCTAAATTATCAAAGCAATGAAATGCACACATCTCCATTAGGGGTGGAAATTTGTGTGTGGAAAGTCGGGAAGTCAAACCAAGCCCTCCGAGGTGAGCCCCCTTGTCCACACTGGGGAGGGAGCAGGGAGGCCTGGGTGGGAGTGAGTTACCCTACAGGTGAACCTCAGGGCAGTGTCTCCCCTCCAGGCAGATGTGCGGAACCAGATGAGCTGAGCTGTGAGCACAGGACATGACGGAACAGGACGATGGCAGCCTCGTTTTGTGACCATTTGGGCAAAGCCCACAGGCCTACGTTTTACCCACAAAATGACAACCCACACTCTGGTTTCCTTGGGGGAGCCCCTCACCTCTCGGGAAGCTCCTCGTTAAAGTCCTTGCTGGTGTGCAAGGACCTTAGTGCCCCTCTTTGGGAGGCGTGAGGTCGCACAGCTGCTAAGAGCCTGGTCCTATCATTGTCAAGGATGATAATTCCTCGCGGGAACTTTCACTGGTGGGTGGGAGGGCAGGTCTCTTCTGGGGGAGCTGGGGTCCAGCAGTCTCCAAGAGCAGAGGGTCCCTTAGTCTTCCAGGGAGGGCGGTGGTGACCTGGAGGCCTCCAGTAATGAAAGACTCCACAGGGTGGGTCCTGAGACCCATGAGCCTCTTTCTGACCTGGACCCAGTTAGGTGGGGACCACAACCTACCTGGAGCTGCAGCCCAGAGAGAGACTTGTCCCACTGGGGTGATGGCTGACTCCACAGCAATGTCCCTGGGGGCCTTAGAAAAGTGAAATCTGTGGGTCAAAGATGATGTGCAATGAAGACATCTCCCATGGCCTCACCTATTTTCTTAAACAAAGGAAGATCGAGGAAAATGAGCGTGTATTGAGTGGACGCTGGCTTTGTCTGTGATCAGTGTTCCCTGTCTGTTAACCTGGGTCACCTCAAAAGCTGGAGCCCAGGAGCTGCCCGTTTGCTCCGTGTCACACAGCTGGGGAGTAGTGGGGTCAGGGTTTGAATTCAAGTTTTAGGAAACTGAAGGAATGCTTTCTTGTGCAAACACACACACACGACAACAGAAGACTGTGCATCTTTCCTCTTTTTTGAACCGGTCACCCTGTTGCTTTTTCTCAGCTGTGGCCTCTCCTCCTGGCTTTCCGGTCACTGGATTATCCTCACCGCCCTCTAAGCCTCTGTCACATACAATCCAAAGATGAAGCGGGGACTTCTTGAGCGGCTTTGAGCCAAGAGAGAAAGCGTAACACTGACAGCCTGTTTTCTCAGTCTCTCTTCTCACCCTCTGAAAATACACCAAATAAATTAAGGTTATTAGGATGTAAGTAGACAGCTCTCAGCGATGAGGAGAGAGTCAGGACCAGGAAAATAATCATCACTGTAACACCGAGTGTTCCGTGTGCACCAGCCACGTTTCCTACTGTATCCCAGCCTTCACAAAGCGCCCTGTTTTCCAGCTGAAGAAATTAGAATCAGAGCAATTTTGAGACTTGGACCAAATGCCATGGGCAGGACACGTCTTCTGGGTATGGTCTGCCCCCCTGCTCTGCCTTGGTCCTCTCTTGTCAGGAAACAAACTCTGGCAGGACGTGGATGGAGCACGAAGCTGCAAGAGGCCAGCCTCACACCCCCTGCGTCCTCAGTGGCTATACTGCAATCCGGCCACGGGGTTCCCTTCTCAGAAATGGGAGGAGAGGCATGTAAGTCCTTCACAGCTGCCCTCAAAGCCTGTGTCTGAATGGAAATCAGAACAACAAGGCCACGTGTGTGAAAGGACCACGGCAATGAAGGCTGTGTTTTGTCAGGGGTCTCAAATGTCTGATGGATTTAGCTACGCAGACCAACAATCGTTTAGATGGGGACTCCTCAAAGCTCAGCATCGGGGGCCAATACCACCAGATACTAGGAGTTATAAAGAGAAAATAGTACAGCATGAAATGGAGTGCTTCAGCCCAACTTCTCTGGGTCTAATCTGGGTCTTCCCCACAGAAGAATCGCATAGGAGGTGAGGACACAAAGATGCAAAGAAATCGAATGGGTTTGCCACGTGGGTGGCTCTGGGTGCAAGTCTGTACTGTCAGGTCACTGGGTGAGGGTCCGGGGAGGGAAGGGAGCTGAAGGGAGGAGGCAGGTAACACTGTCCTATCACAGCCCCCTGATGGAAAGGGCTGGTCTGGGAGTCTCAGGACAGTTCTGCCCCTCAACCCGAGTCCACTTCTTCTTCCAGCAGAAAACCCCCCTCTCCTGAGGTTCTGTCATCTCCTAGAAACTAGGGCTTCGTATGTGAGAATTCAATTCTAGACCCTGAGGCTGGAGGGTCGAAGCTTGCTCCCAAGTAAAGGTGCAAATGGTTGTAGCAAGATTAATGTTGGTTGTGTTTATTAATCATATGGTTATTAATAAACTGCTACTTTAAAAAAGGAAAACCAGACCACACTCCTTATCGTTTACTCTTCACGATCCTGGGCATATACAGCTGCCCAGACCCCAAAATTTATGACAACTACCAGTGCGTTGCCAGATGCCCTGTAGAGAGAAGGTCATTGGTTCGTGTAGATGCAGGTAGAGCCTCATGCGTGAGTACAGGGGTGAGTGTATGTATAGGCAGCCATGTATATACGTAATAATACCATCAGACGTTCAAGTCCAATGTGCCTGGTTTTACTCTGTTGAAATAAGAGCATGAAGAATAAAGATGCCAAGTAATTCAACAGAGTCGTCTGCAGATGGCTGGTGGAACAGCTCAGTTAAGCCGTCAGGCAGTGAGGCTGCATACACTGACTGCACGTGCAGACCCAGATCGGCACGCTTGCCCTTCCTTGTGATGACTGCACACGTCTCCTCCAGTAGACGGCGGCTTGCAGAGCATTCGAATGGTATCGCGTTCAGCCCGACCCCCGTGGTCAGCTGAGTCCCACAGAGAAGACGGTGGGTGCGTTTGCTTCGAGCCGCTCAGGTCTAGGCAGCCCGCTCATCACAGGTGTGGTTTTCACGCTATTTGTTTCCAAGTTTGTCTTGAGCACCTCTAACTGTGCTTCTTCTCCCGCCTCCTTCCTGGGAAGTTCATCTTCTTTGAAGTCACCCTCCTCTTTCAGGGGTGGAGGACAAGGTCAGCCCCGTGTGAGAGCTGGAGGGAGGGTCAGGGCCTCTCAGTGTGTGTGATGAGGTGTCCCCAGACCAGGACGTCCGGAAGACCCAGGAAGCCGCAGTCCTGCCCCTTCACCCCATCTCCACAGTCACCTTTCTGCAGATGCGACAGCCCTGTGTGCAGAAACCAAACGATGGCCGCTTCCTCCCTCCCTGCTCCCTGCAGAGCATCTGTCCATCACTTTTGCGAGATATCCCAGCGGTGGGTGGTGGTATGAGCTCTCACTGGATCTGACCTCCCGGCTGCCCGTGTGCTTCTCAACCTGACGTTTCTTGCAAACCCTGGCAACCTCTTCCTCTTTCTTCCTGTCCCCTTTCTAGCAAAATGATTTTAGGTGTAAAGGATTCCAAAACACACCAGGAAATTATAAATGAAGGCAAAATGCTGGTAGTTTGATCAAACCGAATAGTCAAGGCTTAACGGCAAAGGGCCAGTTCATGCATCAGGAACCTAATCTGGTTTGGTGAACGCAGCCAGAGCTGAGGCGGTGAGACACCAGCGTTTGCTCTCAGTTTACCGATGCTAGGACGTGGCTCTGAAGCCCTTTCTCCCTCTGTCCCGCTCTCACCCGACAGGAAAGTCTGGTGTCTCAGCCTTGGAGAAGTCGCAGAGCAGCACAGCTAAGGGCTCGTGTTTGGAATCAGAAATCCTGGTCTGACCCTCGCGTCCGTGACTTTCTGACTTTCAGGGCTGGGGACTTCCCCATGGCTAGTGAAATTCAGCTTCCTCACGTGTGATGCGGGTGCAGTGAGACCCGTGCCCCCTGAGTCAGCGATGCCTGGTTGTCCTGCCCCAAGTCCAGGCCCCACCCCGTGCCAGTCCCAGGCAGATGTGTCCCCTCGGCAGCACCAGATGTAGGTCCCAGGAGGCCCAGGGGAAGCCAAGTTTGGGAGCCGCAGGGCTGCTGGGAGGATTCGGGGCACGCGGTGGGCCAGGGCCCGGAGCCGGGTAATTCTTGCCATGGCTGCCCGCACCTCACCCCACCCTGGCAGGAAGTGTTCCTGTGGGTGGTTGTTTCCTTTTCACTTTGAAATTCCTAGTTATTTAAGTTGGTGTGAACTTTGAAAGGTAAGTTTTCCCAAAGATCTTGTTATCATTTAGTAGTATGTATATTGAATATATATTAAATATATACTAAATGTATATATTAAATATGTTACATATGTTATATTATTTAATATTATATACATCTACTATATATTACATATAATAATACTATAACTACATTAGTTTTTCATAAATAATTTTATAGTGAAATGTAATTTTAATCAAATGTGCTAGGTATTTATGTTTTTCGTGATTGTCAAAAAAATAGTTGAGGATATTTTAAAAATTTGATAAAATAAGAGGGATGCGGGACTTGGTCAGTCAGATATTAAGAGCTGCGACACAGCCAGTGTGATGCTCATGTGCAGCCTCCGGGCAGCCCTGCTGAGCCTCCCGGGAGGAGGTGTGGGGGGAGGTGGGGTGGGGTGCGGGAGGGGTGGGGGGCGGGCGGGCGTCCCGCCTCCCCCCTCCACCTGGAGCAGAGTTGGGCTCACTTACGTCCTCTCGTATCATTGCCTGGGGTGTGTGACTCTTCCACATGGTCCGGGTCCAATCCCTGTGTGTCTCAGTGCTAGGGGCGGGGCTTGGCAAATAATTTTTAATTATTTGGCAGGGAGCAGACACGAAAGCATATTTCTTGGAAGGACTAAAGGACAGAAGAGAGAAGGAGGGCGGAGGCGGGCTCTTCTGTGGGTCCTTGTCCGGACCTGCCCGCCCACACTTGTGCCGTCCTGGCCTCGACTCCCCTCCCCCAGGAACGGGGCCTCCGTCGGCCTCCCCCCGTGTGTGTCTTCAGTATGGAGATGTTCTCACTGCCGATTTGTTCATTCGACACATACTCACAGTGCGCATTCTGCACACATTCATGGCACATGGTTGAGAATCCACTTGGTGCCAGGCAGCTGCAGACGTAAAGTCTCTGTACCTGCACGGATAGACCAAGAGCGGGGCGGGCTTGCTGGCCCTTGCCACACACGTGGGCCCCCGACATGGGCCGGGGCTTGTGAAGGTGCAGAGAAAGGGCCCCTGACTCAGCCTGAGTGGGGCGGCCGCCAAAGGCCTCAGAGGAGAGTCAGCAAAGGTCTGTAGGAGTTGGCCAGGCAGGCGGCAACCCGGACGATGCTGCAGAGCCGCTGACGGATCCCGCCGGACCTCCGGGGACAGGCGAGGGACATTGGTCTTTAGACAGAGGACATGTGATGCTCCTAGAGCATTTTATTTTATTTTTAAATTTTTTATTGAGGTATAGTTGATTTCCTGTGTGGTATTAGCTTCAGGTGTAAAGCACAGTGATTCAGTCACAGGTGCGTAGATATCTATTTTTTTCAGATTCTTTTCCCTTATATAGGTTATTACAGAATATCGAGTAGAGTTCCCTGTGCTATACAGTACGTCCTTGCTGGTTTTCTGTTTTATGTATAGTAGTGTGTATATGTTAATCCCAAACTCCTAATTTATCCCCCCTCCCCTTAAAGCATTTTAACCAGTGTGCTGATCCAACAAGACTTTTAGAAGTGTTTTATTTCAAATAATTTTAGGGTCACATAAGAGCTGCTGAGAAGCACAGACCCACCACGTGCTCCTTGCCCCACTCCTGCCATGAGAACATCTCATGCAACCTGAGGACAGTGGTGAAACCAGGGAGCTGACGCAGGTGCAATGCCCTTCATGATGCAGACCTGCTCAGATCCCACCAGCTCCCATCTGTGCTCTTTTTATTTCTTTTTTCTGGGGCTGGGGAGTGTGAACTTCTGTGACATGGTATCACACGTGTGCATTTGTGCACAGCCATACAGACGCTCTTCTGCCCTCGCAGCCTCACCACATTGCGTCCCCGAGGACCACAGACCTCTCTCTGTCAGGGAGATTTTGTCACTTGAGAACATCCTAGGATGATGTCATACAGCATGTGGCCCTAGGAGATTGGCATTTTCACCAGCAAAATAACCTCGAAACCCACCTGGGAGGTCCTGGCATCCACAGCTTCCCCCTCATTGAGGGGTGACATCCCGCTGCAGGGGTGCACCTGGTTGAGCGCTCATCCATCTGTTGAAGGACAGTTTTCTTTCCCAGGTGTTGGTGGTTATGACCACCACTGCTATGAACCTTCGTTTATGGATTTTTATGTTGACGTGAGGGCTGATTTCCCTCACGGCCTCAGGAGCAGGGCTGGGGCCACAGGGCGAGTGAAGGCTGAGCATTTTAAGGAGCTGCCCCCGTTCCCACTGGGAGCACTTGGCGTCCCCACCAGCGACATGGGAGCAGTCAGATTCCTGCCCGTGCTCCCCAGCACGTGCTGTGATTGGCATTTCCTGTTTTCATCTTTCTGATAAGTGTGTGGTGGGGCCTCTGGTGGCTTTACTTTGCATTTCCCTGCCAGCTAAGGGTGCTGACAGTGTCTGTCCTCGTGTCTGTCTGCGGTCTGTACGTCCTTTGGGAAGATGTCTGTCCGGGTCTTTTGCTCATTTTCTAAGTGGATGGTTTGTTCCCTTCTGCTTGGTTCTGAGGTCCTTCGACTGCTCTGGATACAGTCCTTCATTGGGCTGGTGACCTGCACACACTTTCTTCAAGTCTTTCCATCTGCTGAGCAGGGGCTTTCTCACAGAAAAATACTTCTATGTAATTTTTATGAGGTTCAAATGCTCCAGTTTTTCTCTTCTGACTTGTGCTTTGGACGCCAGGTAAGGAACTAATCCTAGGTTTTCTTCTAAGAGTTGTATGGTTTTACATTTGAATCTATGATATGTTTTCAGGTATTTTTTGTGTAAGGAAGGGTGTGTTGATTTTCATTTCAGAAGGACTCCTCTGGTGCACCAGAGGAACCGGTAATGCAGGGACAGAGCTGAGGGCCAGAGCGGGCAAGGTGAGGGACGTGGAATTGCAGGATGCACGGCAGATTTTGACCCTTATCAAAATCACATGTATGTGTGCATGCATATGCATGTGTATATGTACACATGCATTTGTGTATTCATTCATACACACATGCATGAGTTTTTGTGCATATACATGTACGTGTGTGTGTTTGGTTTACGTCTTTATAATCATGTAGAGAAACCCCCTTCAACCCCAACTCCTGAGATTTTCTTAAACCTTTAGAGAGAAATATTTTAGAGTTTGGAAAATTAATTTGAAAACCAAACCTGTTTTAAAAGACGAATTATTCATTAGTATGCCTGCATGTATGTACCACAATCTAGGGACTAGTGGTTTAGAATATGGTTATTTCCTAATTCTTGTTAAACCAGATTACCTATCAGCACATTTTGTAAGAGGAAATGTTGTATAAGCCGGGTGTAGACTGGCTCACGTTGGGTGTGACACTATGTGCAGCGGTACTTCCGGCTGCTGCCTTGGGCATTAAAAAAATAGTACCTTCGGAGGTGAGAAATTAGACTTTGAATCTGGTGCTAGAAAAGGACATGAAGAAGCTTTCAAATGATCTCAGTGAAACACCCCAGAACCCATGACACATTGGCAACTTCCAGGGAAGAGGAAATGGATATAAATGCAAAAGCAGAGATTCAGCCCTGACTTGAAAGGGCACGTTTTGGACACTGAATTGCTGGCTGCATAAGTCCTCTCTGGAGGGTCGCGAGGCTGTTTGCCGACATTGATTTGAAAGCCTCCCAGCGTGGCTGTGCGCTGCCTCCTGCAAACAATGGTGATATTTCAGCGCCCTGCAGTGCGTGATGTAGTGCCGGAGGCGCGCTGTTTACCACGCCACGAGGATGGTGACTTTTGTTAAAACAGTGCAGTACTTTCTGCAATGCACATGTTTAAAAATCTCCATTTTTTTCCATTTTTCTGAACTTCCGATTAGAGTTAATAGTATTCGTGATTCTAGGCTAGGGATGCTTCAAGCACTTTTTCTGATTGTGTTCTGCCCATGTGTGCGTCCTTTCCCATATTCTTGTTCTGTCTTTTCCAGTTTATGGGAAAAGCAAAATGGGCTGTGATGCAGGCGTCCACTGCCCCTCACACCTCCAAGCATCCTTCCTTCCAATGCACGCTAAAGTAGAAAAGAAAGCCAAGTTCTAATTCCCATCACTTTTGCCTTCTTGTTGGTGGTGAGTGGGCACCATTTCTGGTGTCTTGGAGATCAATCTGGGGAATTTTGCACTAATTTATAACTGTTTTATTTCACTATGGTTGGGAGCTGATCCGAATGCTTTTGTTAGATATAAGTATTTGCATTAACCGTGGGATTAATGAATAGGGGGAGAAGTCAGGCACGTGTGTGTGTGTGTGTGTGTGTGTGTGTGTGTGTGTGTGTGTCAATTTCTTTTTCCTGTACAGAGCTCAATATTTCACTCTCTTTGGCCTTAGAGGGAAAAACAATCAATTTTTCAGAAAAAATTTCTCAAATATAGTTGTGACTTCTTTTTGTTTAAGAATTTATTTTTAATTATTTTCTTAAAAAAACCTTTAGAGTAAGGAAGTTCTTCCTAATCAATCCTAAATCTTTCTTGTTGCAGCAACACACAATTTCTTTGTTTTCCCTTCTCCCCCCACCCCTCCCCTCTCGCCTCCTTTGTTCCTTCTTCCATCCTTGGTATATCTGATGTGTATTTTCTACAGGGGAGCTTACTGGGGTATAAACAAAGCTATCGATTATCTCATCTCTGGATCTTTATTTTATTCATTCATTTATTCAACAAGAAATTATGGAGTCCTATGTTGTTCACAGCTCTTTGCTGGGTACCAGGGAGACAAAGGAGAAAGCCACACCATGAACCCTTATGAGTCTATGGACCTGCTGGGGAATCAGGTAGGTGAACATACCACCAACCCATGGAGGCAGGTGCTCTGAGCACACTTGTATATTATGCATTTGCCTAGGGGCTCCTCCAGACCAGGGACCGTGGGTTTGGAAGAGGCAGAAAAACACCGTCCCTGAGCAGGGGCGGTGCTCATGTCCCATCATGAGAGCTACTACCAGCCACTCCCATGCCACATCTGCCTGTTCTTCACTAAGGACTGAACAGGCAATTGAGATCCAGCATAACCCTCTGACTAAGCCACTCTCGCGGTGCCAGGGGAGGAGAGGCTTCCAGGATGGTAGGTAAGGATGTGGTTGTGGGGGTAGAGAAGGCTTCCCCAGGGAGAGGATGACAGTCACCCAGGTGTAGAGAACTTCCACACACCCAGGGCTATGTCTGAACGTCTGTGTCCCCAAAATCCGTATGCTAAAAACCCAACCCCAGTGCCATGGCATTAGGAGGTGGGGTCTCTGGGCAGTGATGAGGTCATGAGGGTGGAGCCTTATAATGGGATGAGCGCCCCTATGAAAGACCCCAGAGGTGTCAGGGTGGCAGAGTAGGAAGGCCCTGAGCTCACTGCCTCCTGTGGACACACCAAAATTGCAGCTACCTACAGACCAACTATTGCTGGGAAAGACTGATAAATACGCAGAAAAGATCTCCTATGACTAAAGACATAAAGAAAGAACTGTGAGATGGGTAGGAGGGGTGGAGACACAGTACAGTCAAGACCAAGTCCCTCAGGGTGAGCAACCCACAAATGGGAGGATAATAACAATGCCAGAGGTTCTCCCCAAGGAGTGAAGGGTCTGAGTCTCATACTGGGCTCCGCAGCCTGTGGGTCTTTTACTGGGAAGATGAGCCCCCAGAACGTTCGTCTTTGAAGGCCAGCAGGGCTTACTTTCAGGAGTCCCAGCGGGCTGGGGCAAATAAAGACTCTACTCTTAAAGGGAGAACATAAAATCTCACAACCTCCAGGATCCAGGCAGAAACAGGAATTTGAAAGGAGGCTGGGCCAGACCCATCTTCTGATCTTGGTGAGTCTCCAGGGAGGGTGGAGGCAGCTGGAGCTCACCTGGGGATGGAGATGGTGGCCACCTTTTTCGGAGCTTGTTCTACTACATGGATACTGGCACTGGGAAGCACCACTTTGGAGTCCTCTCTCTATCTTATTAGCCCCAGGCCCCAGCCCCGCCCCTGCCCAACAACCTGTAGGCACCACTCCTGGCATGCCCCAGGCCAAGCAAATAGCCTGGAGGAGACACAGCCCTACCCACCAGCAGGCCTGCTCCTTCAAGACATCCCTGAGCCCACAGTCACCTCGGAACCCTGCCCTGTCCACCACAGGGTCCAGCAACCAGTCCCACACACCTCTGTGCTGGCACTGGCACCAGATCTCACAGGGCCCTGCAGCCAGAGACCCTGGGACTTAGCTTTGCCCACCAGTGGACCAGAACTAACCCAGGGAACAGCCTCACCTGCCAGTGAGGAGGGACCAGCCTCAGGGCTCCCTGGGCCCAAGCCCAGGCTGCCAGTGGGCTGACACACCAAATCTGGGTCCCCCAAGGCCAAGCAGCCAGAGACCCCTAAAGATGCAGAAGAAGCTGTTCACAAAATTCTACATCCACTTATGATAAAACTTTCAACAAAGTGGGTATAGACGGAACAGAACCTCAACTTAATAAAGGCCATATATGATAAGCCCACAGCTAATACCATACTCATGGTGAAAAACTGAAAGCATTTCCTCTAGGGTCAGGAACAGGACAAGGGTGCCCACTCTCACCGCTTTTATTCAACATAGTGTTGGAAGTCCTAGCCACAGCAATCAGATAAGAAAAAGAAATAAAAGGAATCCAAATTGAAAGAAGGAAGTAAAACTGTCACTGTTTGTAGATGACATGATACTATACATAGAAAATTCTAAAGGGCCCACCAAAAAACTACAAGAACTCATCAATGAATTTGACAAAATTGCAAAATACAAAACTAATATATACAAATCTATTGCATTTCTGTGTGCTAACAATGAACTATCAAAAAGAGAAATTAAGGAAAAATTCCCATTTACCATCACATCAAAAAGAATAAAATATTTAGGAATAAACCTACCTAAGGAGTCTAAAGACCTGTACTCCAAAAACTATAAGACACTGATGAAAGAAATCGAAGATGACACAAACATATGGAAAGATATACCATGTTCATGGATTGGAAGAATTAATATTGTTAAAATGATGATACTACCCAAGGCAATCTACAGATTCAATGCAATTCCCTATCAAAATACCAATGGCATTTTTCACAGAACCAGAAGAAATAATTCTAAAATTTGTATGGAAACACAAAAGACCTTGAAAACAATCTTGAGAAAGAGGAAAAAGGCTGGGAGATATTGCATTCCTGATTTCAAACCATATTACAAAGATACAGTAATCAAAATAGTATGGTACTGGCACAAAAACAGACACATCTATTAATGGAACAGAACAGAGAGCCCAGAAATAAACACTTATATTGGCAATTAATCGACAAAAAAGGAGGCAAGAATATATAATGGGGAAAAGACAGTCTCTTCAATAAATGATGTTGGGAAAACTGGACAGCTCCATGCAAAAGAATTAAACTGGACTACTCTCCCACATCATACACAAAAATAAATTCAAAATGAGGCGTGAAACTATAAAACCTCTAGAAGAAAACATAGGCAGTACACTCTTTGACACTGGTCTTAGTAATATATTTTGGGCTATGTATGTCTCCTCAGGCAAGGAAAACAAAGGCAAAAATAAACAAGTGGAGCTACATCAAATTAAAAAGCTTTTTCACAGAGAAGGAAACTGTCAAAAAAATGAAAAGGCTGCCTACTGAATGAGAGAAGATATTTGCAAATGACATATTTGATAAGGCGCTAAAATCCAAAGTATACAAAGAACTCAAACAACTCAGCATCAACAACAACAAAAAAACAACCTGATTAAAAATGGGCGGAAGATTGGAATAGACATTTTTCCAAGGAAGACGTGTAGATAGCCAAGAGGCACATAAAAAGATGCTCAGCATCACTAAGCATCAGGGAAACGCAAATCAAAACCACACCTCACAGCTGTCAGAATGACTATTATCCAAAGACAACAAAAAACAAGTGTTGGTGAGGATGTGGAGAAAAGGGAACCTCCTACACTGTTGGTGTGGATGTAATTTGGTGCAGCCACTGTGGAAAACAATATAGAGGTTCCTCAAAAAATTAAAAATAGAACTACCATAGATCCAGCAATTCCACTCCTGGGTATCTGTCCAAAGAAAACAAAAACACTAATTCAAAAAGATACGTGCACCCCTATGTTTATTGCAGCATTATTTACAATAGCCGAGATATGGAAGCAACCCGTGTCCAACAGCTGATGATTGGATAACAAAGATGTGGTACATATATATACAGTGGAATATTACTCGGCCATAAAAAAGAATAAAACCTTGTCTTTTGTGATAACATGGATGGCCAAGAGGGTATCACGCTAAGTGAAATAAATCAGACAAATATCATGCAGTTTCAGTTATACGTGGAATCTAAAAACAGCAAACAAATGAACAAACATAAGAAAACAGAAACAGTCACAGATAGAGACAACAAACAGGGGTTTGCCAGAAGGGAAAGGAGTGGGGGGAGGAGAGAAACAGGTGAGGGAGATTAAGAGGGACAAACTTCCAGTTGCAAAATGAATGAGTCATGGGGATGAAATGCACAGTGTGGGGAATACAGTCAATAGCTAAGCAATGTCTTTGTATGGGGATGTATGGTAGGTAGACTTATGGTGATTATTTTGTAATGTATAGAAGTATTGAATCACTATGTTGTGTACCAGGAACTCACGTAGTGTTGTAGGTCAGTCATACTTCAAAAACAAACAATCAAACAGACTTATAGAGGAAGAGATCAGATTTGTGTTACCAGAGCTGGGGGATGAGGGGAGGGGGAATAGGATGAAGGTGATCCAAAGGTACAAACTTCCAGTTATGAGATAAATAAATACTAGGGATATAACATACAACACGAGAAATATAACGAACACGGCTGTGTGTTATATTTGAAAGTTAAGAGAGTAAACCCTAGAGTTCTCATCAGAAGAAACAATTTTTGCCTTTTAATTATTTTTCTATTTCTTTATATGTAACTATATGAGATGATGGATGTTCACTAAACTTACTGTGATAATCACTTCCTGATGTATGTAAGTCAATCCTTATGCTGTACACCTTAAACTTAAACAGTGCTGTGTGTCGATTATATCTCAATGAAACTGGAAGAAGAAAAGGAAAATAAAGAGGCCGAAGAGATCCCCCCGCCCCCTCTTCCTTGTGAGAACAGTGAGAAGTCTGCAACCCGGAAGGGCCCGCACCCAGCTGTGCGGGCACCGGATCTCGGACTTCCGGTCTCTGGCGCTGTGAACAACCAGCGTCCGTGGTTCTCAGCCGCCACCACCACCCCCGACCCCAGCCCCCCGGTCTGCATGGTCCTGTTAGAGCCGCCCTGGTGGACACAGACACCAGGGCTCAGTGCATTTCAGGGCAGGTGGCTTACTCTTTATGTCCTGAAGCTAAACAGGAACTACTTACGAAAAAGGAGTCGGTCTTATTTATCTTAGGTGTGTTCTCAGTGTCCGGTCACTGCCTGGCCCGTAACTCTTACTCAGTAAACAATCACTGTTAAATAATCCAACTAATAGATGCGTTTAATCAGTGCTGTACTGGCATAGGCTACAGAACTATCCAAAAATGAAAAATAAAAAGCCCAGATTGTAGTATTTGCCAATTTCAGCAGTGTAAATACTCCCATCATGTCTGATTTCAAGCTACAACGTGATGTCAACCGGCTTACAAAATTCCTGAAAAAATAAAAAAGAGTTGCTCCCACAAACAAGCAACTCCAGGAAACCACTGCTATTCGTCCTTCACCTGGTGTGCCAAGATGGGAAACCATAAATGCAAGGGATGCAGCGTCATATCCAGGAAGGCTTAGCTGGGTGCATGTTAAGAGTAGTTGCGCTGGTTACTCTGAGTGACTGAGAGCCCCTCTGAGTCCCTACAGTGCCCGTTCTCTGAGCTACGGCACAGATGCTCTGATTGCATGGAGGTTTGAATCCATATCACTGGTTCTATAAGAGTTTTTCCATGTTGAGAGTTTCCTTTTTCAAAACGACATGTGTCCTGGGGGCAAAATCCAGGCGGGCTGGTCCGGCTTCGGGGCTGTGGGCCCGGGTGAGTGAGCACGCCTGCACCCCTCCAGGGACGGCCGACAGCAGGGCCCAGGGAGGACGGCTGGTGGGGCCTGAGCTGGGCCTCGCAGGCAGGCGAGGCACGATGTGAGGCAGGGGAAGGAGCTACGAGCAGCCCAGGCACGAGGGGCGTGCGTCCAGAGCCAGCGCGGGGCCAGTAGCTGCTGCACTGCCCTCCAGCCGGGAGTCATGGCCTGAGGACCTGGTGGTCGGGAAGCCGGAGGATGCTGGGCGAGGGGTCAGCAGAGCTCTGTAGGCAGCAGGGCCTCTGAGAGGTGGGGAGCACAGAGGGGCTCACCAGGGAAGCCCTTCATTGTCTCCAAACCCCTGGATGGATTAGGTGACAGCAGCTTAGGTTGAGCCGGAAGGCGGCTCCCCAAGCCAGGAGGCCTGTGGCCCAGCTCCACCCCGGCTGCTCACCTGTGGGCGTCCTGTCCTGTTCTCTGTTGTGGTGACCAATGTGCTCTGTGTCCCCAAGTCCCTTTACAAACCATACAGAGTCTCCTTGCAGGGGTGTCGGGTTTTCCTGGGCCTCATTCAGAGGGTGGTGCCTGCTGACTCATCTCCTAGCGGGGGGCTCTGAGTCCCGACCTGGGCTTGATGAGGTTCTGGGTGGCTCACCTGCTCTCCGCACAGCCTCCCAGCTCAAGTCAGGACCACACACCTTCGTCTGTGCCTGGGCTGTCCAGCACCTGCTGCCCAGGTGACCAGGAGGGACCCCCCAGCATCTCAGGCCATGAGGGTGATGAGGCCACATCTCAAATCCCCTTCAGATCAGGCTTCTGCCTTGGCTCACAGCTGTCCTCACCCTCCAGCTTAACCTACTCTCCACGGAATCGCCAAGCTCACCAGACATGGGACCAAGAAAAGGGGGGTCTGAAAAAATCACCTGTATAGTTATTCTAAATTATCCATCTGTGGGACACATGGAGGAGTGGTTTTCCTGGTGTGGAATAGCATGTTTCAGTGTCTAGGATTTGTTAGAAATGTTCAATATTAGAAATGTTGGAAAATTTTTCAATGTATATATTTTTAGAGGAGCTTTATACAGAGGTGTGTGGGTATGTGTATCTGTGTGTTTGGTGTGTGTCTTTGGGTAGTGTGTGTGTGTATGTATATGGGTGTGTGTGTGTTTTTGGATGTGTGTGTTGTGTGGGTGTGTATGTGTTCATGTCTGTGTGGTGTGTGTATGTATATATATATGGGTGTTTGTGTGTGTGTTTTGTTTGGATGTGTGTGGGTGTGTATGTGCTCATGTCTGTGTGTGTGTGTGTGTGTATATGGGTGTGTGTGTGTGTTTTGTTTGGATGTGTGTGCTGTGTGGGTGTGTATGTGCTCATGTCTGCGTGTGTGTGTGTGTGTGTGTGTGTGTGTTGGGTATGTGTGTGTTTTCTCCATTCATGGGCAAAGCCTAGCAATCAAATTACTCAGAAACACTTTCAAATCGACTTCCATCTCTCTCCATCTTACAGAAATGTGCCATTTAATGATCTTTGAAGCCGTTACTGCATCTTTCTGCCATTTCGGAGGGAGGACAGGGCGAGTCAGAAGGAAACCACAGGTCCTTACAGTGAAGTCGAGACGGTGTTGATATGACTTGCCGTCCGCACTCTGGCTTCCCTGCCCTCTGTCCCAAGAGCAGAACCTGGAGACAGAGGGACGGGCTGGCTGGAGCTCCTGTTCTCAGGCGGCCGGGCCCCAGCTTGCGGACCAGCCTTCCACCTTGTGAGGGCACGGAGCCTGTGGCTGCCGCCCGCCTGGTGAGGGAGGCTCCCCCAGGCACGGGCTGCAGACACTGGACTCAGGGAAAGCAAGCAGCAAGGGGAGGAGGGGCGTGCAGGCGGAGGACGGGACACAGGAGGGAACAGAACCGAGCGGCCTTTCTGGCGGCAGAGGACAGAGGGCTGCTCTGGGAAAGGAGTCGATGGCACCACGGGGCTGAGTGGCCTCACACCACCCTCCTTGCCTCCTCAGGGCCATGGCGCCTCTCAGATATGGCTCTGCCTCGGAGGCTCTGCTTCCCCACCTGCAGGTGCGGGGCAGGGGCGGAGGGGCAAGGCCTCCAGCAAACCTCCAGCGCCCTGACCAGAAGCCCCTCCCACCCCCTCGCCGCTGTCATCTCGGGGCGCCCCACTGTGCCTGCTGCTGCAGGAAGCCCCGCGGGGTCTCATCTCCCGCGGAGGGGAGAGGCGCCCCTGATCTGACATGGCCTCACGCCATCGCCCAGCAGCAGCTTGGCGGTCAGGAGGCTCCCGCTCGCAGGTCCTGCAGCGCTGAGCATGCCTGGTCACCAGGAAGGACAGGGCGGCGGATGTCCGTTCCAGCTGTGCCCGGTCTGACACGGGCCCTGTGCCCCCAGAGTCCCGCGTCTCCAGCGCCTGCCGCCCCTGTCACGCACACTGGACGCTGGGCGCTGTGTGCTGGGCGGTTGGGGGAGGCCCCGAGGCCACAGCATCTTTGCTGGAAACAAAGTATCCGCCAGGAGGAGGCCGAGGCCTCCGACCTTGGCCCTGGGCGTTCTCGGACGCTGCCCTCCGGCCGCCCCGGCCTCCCGCGTCCGGCTGCCGGGCCTCAGCTCTGGGGGCTCAGCCGCAGCCCTCATCCCGGCTCCTGACTCGGCCCCATCGTCCCCGTCCCTGCTCCTCTGCTCATTTCTCGTGTCCTCCTTCCCTTCTAACCCCGACAGCAAAGGGCTGGGGGCGTCCACCGCACAAACCCTCCTTCAGCGGCTTCGTGCACCCTTGGGTGTTGGGCCGCAGGGCCCCGCAGGCCTTGCTTGCTGAAGGAGCGCCTGGCCCCTGATACCCGCTCCCGCCAAGCACCCCCGATTCTCCCCGCGCCGCTGGAGTGTGGTCAGGGCCTGGCCGCCTGCGCCCCAGCGTCTGCGCTCGGCCCGGAAGCCCAGCTGAGGGCCGCTCGCGCCGCGGCCCCGGCTCCACAGCGGCGGCCGCACTGGGGCTTGAGGCCGCATCTGCTTGCTCGTGCTGCGTCCTGTACAATTCCTCTTGACCGCTGCTGCTTCCCCGTCCGCTGGTCCCGTGAACATTTTGCGGCCATGACGTGACCCCAGCTCAGAGTCCTCTTTGTCGACTGGCCTGCATTCCAGGGTCACAGGGCCCAAGCAGCTGCCCCAGGCCGGCCGGGAGCCGGCTGCCCGCCTCTGCACCAGGACTGAGCCGGCCGACCCCACGGCCGTCCTCCTCCCGGGAGGGCAGCTGGTTCCTCGAGGGTGCTGTGTGCTGCTCGTTCAGGGTGGACTGCAGCCCCTGCTTCCTGGAGAGCGTTCTCAGCTGCTAGGCTTATAAGCTCGCACACACTGGGGCCTTCCATCCCAGACCACAAGTGACCTGGAGGCCAAGAGGATAGTGGCAGGCGGTCAGGATTCCCCTCTGACCTGGAGGTGGTCCTGTCGACCCTCCCAGCTTGTGACGCCCCCGAGTCCCTCCCCGCCCTCACCCCCAGGCCTGCAGGCAGGGGAGGGTCCCCGGGACGGGGCCCAGGTGGAGGACACGGACTGCGTGCAGTCCGGCCCGAGGTCCTGCTTCAGAGACGGGGCTTGACCTGGCCACGGACAGCAGCTGTGTCCACGGCCCGGGCGTCCACCACATACCCACCAATTCCCAGACTCTCTTCCTCCTGCCCTCAGGCCCTGAGCCACCTTGGTCCTGCCTTGCGCTGCCTCTCCGGAGACCTCTGGACTCAGCCCCTCCTGCCTCAGGGCACCTGCCTCAGGGGGGCCCGCTGGGGTCCCCTCACACTGGGCTTCCAGAGGTGGCACCTCCTCCCGTCTCTGGGGCTGTCTGCACCGTCGGCACCGTCTGAAGGTGGCACAAAATCGGTGTCCTGCAGGCTCGCCTTAGAGCAGCTGTGACGAGCAGTGGCCTCCCCTCTGGGCGCCTGGCAGTGAAGACGCAGAGCCTCGGGCAGGCAGGGGCAGGGGGGTGCAGGGCTACTGCCCACCTCGAAGGGCAAAGGGGCTGGAGCCTTTGTGACGGGGAGGCAGGACCCACGCCTGCAAGACCCCTGCTGCTTCTTCCTCCCCGAGGACCAGGGCTGTTCCCACACTTTGATATGCGGCACTTGGTCCCAGCCGGGCCTGCTTTTCCGTCCTCAGACTCACTGATGTTCCTCCACCATCTGCTCACTTGCTGGAGAATAAGGGCGTGGGCCCCTCAGCTCCATTGGCCCCAGAGGCGTTCAGCCCAAAGGGCAGGCAGAGAGCCCTGTGATCGTGGGGTTAAACCCAGAACGATATTCGCACGTGGTGAGATCAACGGAGAGGATGAGCTCGTCTTCTGGCTCACAGTAGACCATCACAGCATTTCCATGGCAGAAGGAGCGGGCTTCCTGACCACATTCCTATATTTAATACGTATCTTGTACAAAACCAACACTTGGTTAATTTCTACAAGGTGGTCGTTTGGAATAAGCTTTCACCATAAGGGCCGAAAAACACAATTCATTCAACAGACATTCATCAAACCCACGATGCTTCACCATAGATTCACAAGAGTACAAACAAACACATCTTTCAGGGAAACAATAGGAAAACCCAAACAGCCAGATTATGTTCTTCCTGCAATGCTTTTGTCAAGAAATAGAAAAGTAACATGGATATTTGAGCACGATCTGGGAAAGCGAGGTCAAGGAGCTCTCCGAGGGCCCTGCAGAATCAGCCCAAACACTGGAGCCTGGTGTCCGGTGGGGTCTTCCCTAGCTGTCCGGTCAGGACCTGGTCACCCCTTGGGAAACCAAGGCCCGAGGCCCAGTGTCTGTTGCCCGTGGGCTCTGAGCCGTGGGCAGAGGGGTTGGGAGGACAGCGCCAGCCTCCACGGGGCAGCCTCCATCTTTTCCAGTGGCTCACCTGAGCAGTGCAGCCCACGGAGCAGTGATGACTGTGACGCCTGGTGAAGCACTTCATTCCGTGCATTTAAATGATGTTTGGACGGTGCACGGAGCAATAATCTGTGTCCGGTGAGGGACTCGGCCCTTCCTGTCTGGTCACCGGCTGTCGGTGAGCACTGGACATGCCCAGCCCTGCCTCTGGGAGAGCCGGAGAGGCTGCATTTCTGACAAACTTGCAGGGGCCCCCAGGTGAGCCTGACACGTGACGCCTCCCCACTTTACGCCCCGGAGACAGAGGCTCCCAGGTGCCAGGACTTGGGGGCTTTGTGGCTCTGGTTTCTCCCAGCTCTCAGCCCCACACCATCCAGTCCAGCCGGTGCTGGTTCCCCAGCCCCGTCCCTCCCCGCACACCACGGATTAATTACCGAGTATTATGAATGCCACTAGCTGAGCCTCAAACAAAGAAGAACCAGGCCCATTTATTTGTAAATTGCACCTGCAGAAAGACCTGTCCAGTTCTTCCTCCGGACTATGTCTGTACAAGAACAAACCAGCCAACTCCCATGGAGCTCTGTGATGTGACAGCAGGGAGGTCAAGAAAATGTGATTTACAAGAACCTTTGTGTTGAAATAATGAGTCCGAACAGTAAAATTAATTTGAATAGAAATATAATTGGGCTAAAAAATGAAGCAGTTTTATTATCACATTTTGTGAGAACTTATTTTTTTCCTCCAGTTTTATTGAGATATACATTGGCCTGCAGTGCAGGATAAGCCTCAGGTGCACAGCACAATGATTAGACTTACCCACATCATGAAATGACGACCACAGTAAGTTTAGTGAACATCTATCACCTCATGGAGGTACAGCATTAAAGAAATAGAAGAAATTTCTTTCCTTGTGATGAGAACTCTTAAGATTTACTGTCCTATCAGCTTTCACAGATAACGTAGAGCTGTGTTAATTATACTAATCACATACGTGACATCTCTCATACTTACCTTACAGCTGGAAGTTTGCACCTTTCAACCACCTTCATCTAGTTTCCCCGCCCTCTGTACCCTCCTTTGGTAACCAAAAATCTGGTCTCTTTTTCTATAAGTTTTTTTGTCTATTTGTTTGTTTCTGAGGTATAATCAACCTACAACACCACGCTAGTTTCTGTTACACAATGTAATGATTCAAAATTTCTATACATTTCAAAATGATTACCATAAGTTTAGTTATGATCTGTCACTACAAAAGATATTTTATAATTGTTGACTATATTCCCCACACTGTACATTTCATACCCATGACTCATTTATTTTGTGACTGAAAATTTGTACTTATCAACCTCCCTCATTTATTTCTTTCATCCCCCAAACCCCCTCCCCTCTGGCAAACAGCTGTTTGTTCTCTGAATCTATGACTCTGTTTCTGTTTAGTTTTGCTTGTCCATTTGTTGGTTTTTTTTAGAGTCCACATATAAGTGAGATCATACAGTATTTGTCTTTCTCTGTCTGACTTACTTCACTTAGCACGATACCCTGTAGGTCTATCCATGTTGTCACAAATGTCAAGAGTTCATTCTTTTTTACGGCTGAGTAATATTCCATTGTATATATGTACCGCATCTTCTTTTATTCATTCATCTGTTGATTGGCAGGTAGGTCTCTCCCATATCTGGGCAGCTGTAAATAATGCTGCAATGAACATAGGGGTGCATACATCTTTTTGAATTAGTGTTTTTGTTTCCTTCAGATAAACATCCAGAGGTGGAATTGCTGGATCATATGGTAGTTCTACTCTTAATTTTGTGAGGAATCTCCAGACTGTTTTCCACAGTGGCTGCGCCAATTTACAATCTCACTAACAGTGCACAGAGGTTCGCTTTTCTCCGCATCCTTACTAACACTTGTTATTTTTAGACTTTTTGATGAAGGCCATTCTGACAGGTGTGAGGTGGTATCACATTGTGGTTTTGATTTTCCCCACAATTAGTGACGCTGATCATCTTTTTATGTTCCTGTTGGCCATTGTATGTCTTCTTTGGAAAAATGTCTACTCAGGTCTTCTGCCCAATTTTTAATTGGGTTGTTCGGTTTTTCAATGTCTAAGTGAGAACATTTTTTTCTAACTCATTGTAAGCTTTAAAAAAAATCTCCTTTTAAAAGCTGTGATGCGAGCCCCCTTCTTTCCTGTGGAGCTGCCTCTGGCGTGGGAGCCTCGGGGCTAGAGACTCGACCCACCCAAGGTGCGACTGCATCCCTTGAGGTCCTGCTGCTGACTGCAGCCCTCAGCCCCCACAGAGTGGGAGCGGGCTTCATCAGGCCCTGTGCCCCAATGGTGCTGGCAAAGCCCCAGCGACCACAGGTGGGCACAGATCGCAAGGTGGGTGTCCAGCCTTGCCCCGGCCTCGCTCGGCCTCTCCTACCCCAATGCTGTCCCTGGGTCTGGACGTTTGCAAATGCTGCCTCTGTGATGAGGAATGGCTTCCTCTGGCCGACAGGCTCCCTCTTCTCTCCAAGAGCCTGCTCGCCGCCCCCTCCAGGAAGCCCTCCTGCAGCCCTCCCAAGAGGGCTGCCTCGGCCTCCACAGCCAGTGGGCACCCAGTGGGCTCCAGTGCCATCCGGGAGCATCACGGTCAGGGCTTCAGCACAGAGGTTTCTCCTCACAGCTCTGGACGCCGCTGCCCGGGGCCAGGGTGCCGGCTGACCCTGTCCTGGGGAGGCCCTTCCTGGTGGCCTTCTCCCTGTGTCCTCACATGGCCGAGAGAGTTCCCTGGTGTCCCCTCTTCTTACAGGGGCGCCGATCTCTCCATGAGGACCCTGCCCTCATCATGGCCTCGTCTAACCTGAGGTGCCTCTCCTCCAAAGGCTCCACCTCCAAATGCCATCACATTGGGTTAGGGCTCCCACGGGAACCCGCTAGGGCAGGGCATGCGTCACACGAGGAGTGTAAGCACTCTGAAAGGCTGTGCCCTGGCCGGGGGACAGGAGAGCACAGCACAAGCAGCACTGCCCTCACACTGGGCCCCCGGGACCTGACTGAGATTTGGGAGCCTGCTGTATCTCCGTCTGCTGCCTGGAGGCGCAGGGTTCTCAGCTGCTTTGCTGGGGTTGCAGCATCCTTTGTGTCTGCTCCGTCCCTCCCCTCACCCTGCTCACGAGGGAATGGGATGATGGTCTGTGCACAAGTGACCGTCCTGCTGGGCTGTGGAGCCTCATGTGTCCAGGTGGGATATGGTTTCTATCCAGAGAGGGTGCACTGGAGGGGCCAGGAGGGGGGAGGACCCAGAACACACATCCCTGTGGGTGTGGTGGGACAGAGGGGCTCTGCACACAGAGGGCTCTGCACACAGGGGGCTCTGCACACAGGAGGCTCTGCACACAGAGGGTTCTGCACACAGGGGGCTCTGCACACAGGGGGTTCTGCACACAGGGAGCTCTGCACACAGGGGGCTCTGCACACAGAGGGTTCTGCACACAGGGGGCTCTGCACACAGGGGGCTCTGCACATAGAGGGCTGTGCACACAGGGGATTCTGCACACAGGAGGCTCTGCACACAGGGGGCTCTGCACACAGAGGGTTCTGCACACAGGGGGCTCTGCACACAGAGGGTTCTGCACATAGGGGGCTCTGCACACAGGGGGCTCTGCACACAGAGGGCTCTGCACACAGGGCTCTGCACACAGGGGGCTCTGCACACAGAGGGCTCTGCACATAGAGGGCTGTGCACACAGGGGATTCTGCACACAGGGGGCTCTGCACACAGGGGGCTCTGCACACAGAGGTCTCTCATCTTCCCCTGCCAGGAACTCGGCCCTGGTGCTCAGGATGGAGCTTCCTGGACCTCAGATGCTGTGGCCTTGGGCAGTCACTTCTCTGAGTCCAGTATCCCCAGCTCCGAGGCGCAGGTAGTAAAGCACGAAGCCCTGCGTGCTGGCCGTCTGCCCAGAGTCTCAGGAAGGTGGACAGAGATTGCAGTGGGAAACTGCACGGGCACTTGAGGCTGGCTGGTCCCTTTGCCTCCTAAATAGTAGCAATAATAGTGACTATTTTTAGGGCCACCCTTGTCTCAGGCATTATGCTATTTGAATCATGTCCATTATTCAGTTTAGTCCTTATGGCAACCCTGCAGGCCAGGTTCCCCCGTGACCCCAGGTTACACGTGGGGACCGGGCTTGGTGCTTTCCTTTAAGCCCGAGGTCACCCCACCAGGAAGGGGGGAGGACTCGGAATGGCGCTCGTCACCTTCATGTCATGTGCAGGTGGCTGAGCGGGCTTTGGAGAAGGGACAGGTGTTCACAGCCACACCTGGCGTTTGCCGGTGGCAGCAGCGGGGTGACCTGGCTGGGAGGGACACAGCTGCCCTGGTGGGCTCTGCCCGAGACTCACCCCAACTGACCTCGGGCACCTGGCCCCCCGCGGCCCCTGCAGCGCTCCGAAGATTCCACCCCGCATCCCTCCTCCCTCCCGTCTCCCTGGAAACATCTCTCTGTCTCTCTTTAGGGTCTCGGTCCCTGGCCGGGTGGCATGGCCTTTGGGGAAATGCCCCCTGCCTGGGCACCTCCCCAGCAAGAGAACTGATCCCGGAGGAAGTGGCTTCATCAACCTAGGCCTCGAGGAACAGGCCTTCTGATCACTGTGACAGCAAACACTACGCACTTACCGAGTGACCGCTGTTTACCTGGGAACATGCTACATGCTGAGGGTGATGGCGGGAGGTCCCTGTGTGGGATTCGGCAGTGCCACTGTTGCCCCTGGCCTTGGGCAGCATGGCCCCAGAGGCCCGGTTCCCCGGGGATGGAAGACACGGGCCCCCCCGCAGAGCGGCTGACGTTCCCAGGGAGAGAGAAGGGCGGTGTGTAGAGGCATCCTCGTGTGTGCAAGGCGGCGGAATAAAAATGAGCATCACAGGATGTTTCCTGCACGCAGCGTCCTGTGCCGAGAGCTTCACACGCGTGTCCTCTTGAATCCCCCCAGGCAGCATATGTGCAGTGATCAGCATTCATGTTTAGTAGACGTAGAAACGCAGGAGCTTTTGCTTTTAAATGCGTTGTTTTCTGTTTGTTTAAGGGGTCAAATTGATGCAGTGAAAATGAGGCCAGACGAGGAAGCATGTGGCATCTCCCGGCCCAAAGGTGGAGGCTGGCAACTCCGGGCAGACGGTCCGGGGTCTACCCTGGCTCCCCTTTATCTATCGGCATTGGTGTCCCAGGGCTGCGGCAACCCATTTCGACAAATGGGGCACCTTCGGATAAATTTGTTCTGCTGCTTTGGAGGCTGCAAGTCCAAAATCAAGGTGCCAGCAGGGCCCTACTCCCTCTGAAGGCTCCAGGAGAGGACCCTTCCTGCCTCCTCTGGCTTCTGGGGCTCCTGGCCAACCTTGACCTTGCTTAGCTTGTAGCTGCATCACCCCGTCCCTGCCTCCGCCCCCCACCTGGCCGTCTCCCTGTTGTCACAGGGCAGTCTCCCTTTGTGTCTGCATCCAGACTTCCCTGGTGGGTAAGGACACCCTTCATGGCTCAGGCCCACCCGACTCCAGGGAGATCTCATGTTAACTTGTTACATCTGCAAAGACCCTGTTTCCAGATAAGGTCTCGTTCACAGGTACAGAGGTTAGGATTTGACCATGTATTTGAGGGGACGCAATTCAGCCCAGGGCACCGATGACGTCAAGATAGTAACAGCTAACTCACGCGGCTGTTACGGGGCTTGAGGAGATCACGGCCGCGAGTCAGCTTTCTCCTCTGAAGTTCTCTTTCGTTTGCCCAGCTCTGTTTCAGAGTCTACAGCGTGGTAGGCCCTGCAGCGGGAATCAGGATCTCCCAGACACTGGCCGAGGAGCTGCCTGGGAGAGGGGACCCTCCCCACGCTAACGCCTGGCTGCCTTCACCGCGGGGCTCCCCGACCTCCTGGGGTCATGCAGGGCCCAGGCTCCTCTGGGGTGGCCCCCAGGTACACTTGGTTAGTTGTGGAAGCGGACCTTCCTTCGGGCAGCGCATTAAGCAGGCTGGTGGTGGTTTAGGGGACTGCGTGGAACTGAGGCCAGCACTCACACCCTGACCGTGATGGGCACAGCCTCCCAGGAGGGCCAGCGCCCATCTGTCATGGGGCAGGTGCCCACTTAGCATCGATGGGCTTGGCCAGGCACCCATGCCTTAGGTGGACACCCGCCTTCCACCACAGGCCTCCTGGGAGTTCAGCCCTTCAGAGGGTCAGAGGTCAGGAAGGTCATCTGCAGAAGCGGAGCATTTGGAGAGCGAGGAGGACTGAGGAGGGGAAGAAGGACAGACAGACGTGTTAACTGGCAGAAATGTGACAGCACTGGAGAAAGTATGTGAGACCAGCCACAAAAAGTCTGACGAGCTTGTGTGCTATTTGGTCTCCCATTTTGCTATAAATTCAGGGGTGATAAACGCCTGCCATCCTGGGTCCCTCCAGTGTTTGATTCATGATACACTCATGGCCCTGCTCTCAGCAAAAGCCCAGCCAACTGCCTTGGCGAGACTGGGCGGTGCAGGGACCACTTTGACCCGTTTCTGTGGTTGAAGGCCACGCTTTTCCTGACAGTCATTGAGTGTCTGTTTTGTGCTGGCCAGTGTGGGAGAGGCGCAGACGGGGCAGTGAACCTCCCCCCTCGCCCCTCCACAGCACCTTGTGTTTGGAGGTAACACACCGGTGAGACCCGCTCCCCACCGGGGTGCACGGCAGGGCAGCAGGTACGGGGGGCTGAGGAGAGCATCACTGTCTCCACCCTCAGATGCCTGGAGTCCTGTTAGTGTGATGAGCTGAGCTGTGGGCTTCGGGAGACTACAAAGCCAGAGTGGAGTCAGGGAGGACCAGCCTCCTCTCTCAGCACACAGTGGGCAGACCTGGGAGCCTGAGAGATGGAAAAGACATTCACGGGCCCACCAGCCAGACACACAGGTTTAGAGCAGCAGCAAGATTCCCCTGCATCAGATGAAGTGGATTTATTATGCCCTGGGCGTTGGTGGAGAAAAGGTGTGATTTCTGGAAGAAGAGCTGGAGCGGGGCTGGGGGGTGCATGCCTGGAGAGGAGGACACTGCACCTGGCCCCCCACCTTGCAGAGCAGAAGGCATTCGAGAAATGTCCGAGCCCCCAGAATCTGTGAGCTTGGACTTACCTGGGAAAATGGTCTTGGCAGACGTAATTAACTTAAGGATCGCAAGACGAGATCATGCTGGATGATCTAGGCGAGCCTTAAATCTAGTGACAAGTGACTTTACAAGAGACAGAAAGGAGAGGTCATGTGATGATAGAGGCAGAAATCAGAGAGATGTGGCCACAAGCCAGGGACACCTGGGCCACCAGAGACCGGAAAAGTTAAGGAAGGTATATGAGCATGTTTGGGGCACAGACTGAGGGCTTTAAAGAGCAGAAATTCATTTCTCACAGCCCTGGAGGCTGGAAGTCCAAGATCAAGGTGTGGGCAGTGTTTGTTTCTCCTGAGGCCTCTCTCCTTGGTGTGTAGATGGCCGTCTTCTCCCTGTGTCCTCACATGGTCATCCCTGTGCGTGTGTCTGTGTCCCAGTTTCATCTTCTCACAAGAGCACCAATCATATTGGATTAGGACCCTCCCTTATGACCTCATTTAACCTTAATTACCTCCTTGAAGACCTATCTCCAAATATTGTCACATTGTCACATTCAATATATGAATTTTGGAGGGACACATTCAGTCCATAAGAGAAGGATTCTCCCCTAGAGCTTTAGAGAAAGCACAGTCCTGCTGACTCTTTGATATTGGATTTCTGGCCTCCAGAGTTGTGAATGAATCAATTTTGTGGTTTAACTCAATCAATTTCTTTAAATATATACATATTAATATATATATAATACCTACATATATAATATATTTAAAATACATACATATATACAAGTATACATATATACATTATATATATAATACATATGTATAATATAATACAATACATTTGTATGTACATATACACATTTGAATTTGTGTGTATATATATACATGTACAATACATATGTACGTTATAGATACATAGTAAATGTGATGCATACAATTTATGTATAGATTATAAACTCAGGTATATGTAGTCATACACCTACATGTCAACTCATTACCTTGCGTTTACATGTGACACATGAGGCGCGAGTGTGTGTTCATCCACAGTAGCTGCTTCCCGGAGTCATGGCCTCTTGTTTGCTCTCAGCAGAATTTGTGGAGCACCTACTACGTGACAGACTCTTGGGACAAACAAGCTCTTCCTTCCTTCAATGTATGGTCTAGTAGGAAGAAAAGACGCAAAAGCAGATGCCTGCAGGACAGCGTGAAGACCGTCCTGTAGACGCGTGGATGCTGCGACGGGCCGGGGGAGATGGAGGGGGGCTCCCGCTGGCCGGGGGCTGGTGTGAGAGCCGTGACACAGTGCAGGGCACAGGGACCAAGACCGCACTTCCTGTTCGTTCAATCAGCCCAAACACTTAATCTGCGTCTTTTCAAGTTGATGATTCCCTGGTTTGGGGGTTGAAGGGGCACGTGGCTTAGGGCTGCGGCTCTGAATGCTGTTGGATGACAGCGAATATTAGCATCGTCTAACTCAGGTGTCGGAAGCTCTCTCCATGAAGGCCACCGACCAAAAAGCAGGGCAGGAGCCTGCAGACCAGAAGAGTTTATTCGGGGTCGTAAGGCCTGCAATTCTGGAGACACAGTTTCAGTTAAAACTGAAAGAGTGTTTCGGGGAAGAAGAGTCAGAGGTTTATAAAGACAAAAGCTGCGAGGTTGTTCCAGTTGCCTGGTGAGAAGCGTGACCAACTTAGACATGAGTCAGGAAATACTTGTCCCTAAAGAATCCGGAGCTGTTATAGGGGAGGCGTCTCACCAGTATGTTGAGTGTCTGGCGGAAGTTCCAGATGCCCTCATGAGGAGGGTAAGTGGTCGAGGTCAGATTCCATCCAGACAGAGACGCTCAGGCCACCCATCTTCCTCCACTGCCCGGCTCCAGGTTAGGGACTCTTAGGGACACTGACGCTGCTCTGAATCTCCTTTCTCCAGGCCAGACAGTCGCCGTCTCAGGCTTCGGGGCTCCTGCATCTCTGCTGTACCTTCTTCTTTGTTTTCCTTCACTGGCCTTCACAAATGTAGAAGCTGTTTTCAACTCATTGTGGGCAAACGGCAGAGGCCTGGACTGGGTCCTCGGGTGGTTTGAGGAGTTCTGGCCTAGAAAATAGGTAGAGATGCAGGGTCACAGGGTTTATCCTTCAGAATTTGCATTTTACCAAGATCGCCGGCACACCCCTGTGCATTTTAAAGTTTGAGAAGCAGGCGGCAAACTAACCCATGTCAGCCGGGGCAGAGGCTGTGCGATTTTCATATTTGTCATTCAGAAGCTGATTTTATTGAGATCTTCTTCACTGCCCTTGCTGCAATCCATGCCCTTAATTACATTATAAAATGCTCTAAAAACACGAGTGCGCGAATCCCGGTATTTCATCCTCAGAGCAATTCCCAGGGACCAGAATGTACCAGCTGAGAAATGTCTTCTCGTGCTGAGAGCAACAGAGGACTGATGACCCGCTGTGCTCGGCTGACCCGGAAATGTCTTCGCACTTCATTTTAATTTGCTATGGGTGGCAATGGTGTTCTTTTTTTTGGGAGAAAACAGTGAACCTCTCTTTGGTGGGGGGCTACGGTTGCAGCTGGCGGCAGAGAGGCAATGAGGAGAGAGACAGGGACTGGGTGGGGCCAGCGCCGCCTTCCTGCACAAAGGGAGCCTGCATGGTAACTCCTCGGGGCCTGGATGGGGCTGGGCGCCACCTGGGCTGGGCCTGCAGGGCTTGGAGCCAGCTGGGAGCCTGTTGGAGAGGCCCAGACATGGGATACCTGCCATGCCCCAGACGACTGTTCTCTCTGTCTCTAGGATCAGCCCAGCCCAAGGCAAAGTGGAGAAATTTTCAAAGGAGAGCTCCAGGCTCTGATGGGCCCCGCCCCGCACCCCCAGCCCCCTTCCCTCCCATCCTTGGCCCCAGGCAGAGGCATCATTTGTCATCCCTCCCCCCAATCCCAGCTTCCAAACCTGCTCTCATCACAGGCTCCTGGGAGCCCCTGTTCTCTAGCATCCAGCCCCACATCCAGCACCCAAAGCCTCTTCACAGGGTCCTGGAGGCTGGGTGCATCACCTGGCCAAGCAGACTGATCCATGTGCACCAGGATCCAGGCTGGATTTGCCTAGATGTGGAGTTGCCGTGTCTAGTTCGTGCAGTGCATGGCCCGTACAGCCATATGCAGGAACCCAGACCCAGTCTCAAGGGTGTTTAGAACAGCTCCTGCCAAAAGGCAGAGGCTGCATCTCCTCCTTGGGCCTTCATAGACCACCTGTCACTGGGCTTAGCCAGCCCATCCCACAGACCCAGTGTGGTTCTGAGCCACCAAGGGGCACTCGCTCATTTAATCCTAGACAGGGGCTATACTCCCCCCTTTGTACAGATGGGTGTGTGAAGCACCAGGAGGTCACATACGCCCTCCAAGGTGGCAGGAAATTCATCTCGAACCCCTGCATCTGGCCTCCTCTCAGCTGTCATCCCGGCCCACTTGCTAATCCATAGAGGCCTTCCCTTGCTTGTTAACTTCACATTCGAGACCGCGTCTGCCATGAACCCTGGCCTTGCGCAGGGCCTCGTGCTGGGCCTCGCGTTTCTGGGCTCGTGTCATGGGTGCCTCTCCTTTGCTGGTTGCCCTGGAGGACGTGGGGTCCCTGACCACCTCCGCAGAAGAGGCTGAGCAGGCCGTGGCAGCTTCCTCCCCAGGAGTGAGGTGTCCGGTCGTCTTGGAGACACAGGACTCTCTGCTGATGAGAGGTGTCACCTGTGTCTTGTATTCAAACTACAGGAAGCAGACGCTTCCGTGTGTCTGTGACCCAGAGATAAACCTTACACAGATGTGGTACCCGGGACCCATCAGGCGTGTTAGTGGTACTTTCTGCCAGCTTGGGGAGGCTCCGTGCTTTGTGCTCTAAGCATTACAAGAGGGCCTGGGAAACAAGAGGGAGCGAGGGGAGGACACCCGTGCCCCTTGCCCCTGAGCTGGCTCAGAGCGGGGCCAAGTCTCCAAGGCTATTCATGTCCAGGAAGGCACTGAGGCTGGTGGGTGCAGGACAGGGGCCCAGGGCAGGCATCTGGCCATGACTGGAGCGGCCTAGGTGGGACAGGAGGCCCCTCAGGACCCGGTGCTTCTAGCGACTGACCCCTACAGAGGGACGGCCTCTTGGAGTTGCACCTGCACTTGAGGTTCGGCCCAGCATACCCAGGGACACCCTGGATTCTCCAAAGTTCCAGGTCATCTTCTGGGAATTCGGGGTGGGTAGTAGTTGATTCCACTGCCACCTTTGTCCTGCAGGGACGGAGCTGCCCTGCCCCCTGAGACAGAGGCTCACTGGGAGAGGCTGCCGAACTGCTCAGCCGAGAGCCCTTCTCGTTCCCCTGGGCCCCAGCTTCCCTGCCTCCCCACCCTCCTGTGGTGCGGGGCTGCTGGGGACCAACAGGCGCAGGGTGGAGCCGGGATGTGCTGCAGGGCCGGGTGGCAGGGTCGTCGCTTGGGCTGCACGTGTGGTGGCCCCATCTTCCCTCAGGAAAAGCAGCGTCTGAGGGAAGGGTTCCCAGCAAGCTTTCAGTGGAAGGCCTGTGTGGGATCATGGTAGCCACGTCCATGAGATCCAGAGGCTGGGCCCGAGGGCTGACAGCTGGAGGAATTTGGTGAGTTTTCAATCTGCTTCTTGGGAAGGAGCAAAGCCGGGGGATAAAAAGAACCGAAGTAGAAACACGGTCACGAGAATCACAGCGTGGTGACCTGCCAGTCAAAAGGCCCTTGGCGATCAATGAATTCTCTTATCGAACTTTCATTTATGAGCTGAGTCCCAAGCAGGTGCCCTGGAATTTGTGTTTGAAGAAAAATACACAAAGGGGCCCAGCCGCATCTCTGGCCCAGAGAGTTCAGGGTCTAATGGCACGAGAGCCTCGGCTCCAGGGCCACCTGGGGCACGTGCCCGAGTGTGAGGGACCTGACTTCCTCACTGTCTATGCAGCCAGGTGTGTCCAAGGGATTAGGTTTGGACCTAGAAATGTAAGCAGAGGGCTGTGTCTGGTGCCTGGAAGTGTCCTCAAAGAGAGGGAGACCTCCCCTCTCCTCCCCCCTTCCCTGCCTTCTAGAATGTGAGTAGAATGGGCGAAGGACCTTTCAGGCTGCCCCCTGGGCCCTGAAGCATGCGTCATGGCAGTGCAGGGACGGGAGGGCCATGCACCTGCCCCTCGCACCTGCCCATCCCCAGCCCTGGACCCCTGGCTCCTTTTATGGGGAGAAACCTGTGTGCTGTTTAGTCCTTAGAACGCCAACTTTTCTGTCAAACAATGGAAATAGTCAACATATCTCCTTACGACGGGTGGGTTGGGTCCCCCTCTGGACCCTGAGCAGTGAGCCCTGTAGACCCTGAAAGGGAACCCAGAGGTCATCTAGTCCTCCGGCCCCAAGGCAGACCTCCTTCCCGACGGGGCTCCCGGGGGAGGTTGTGGTGACAGTTTGGAGGCCTGCTAGCTGCTCTCTGCTTCCACTTCCTCCTCCTCCTTGGTCTGGGCAGCTACTCACTGATCTAAAGACGACACCGTTCGCTCTCTGCACATGCCTCCCAGTCCGGTGACCCTCTCCTTTCCTCCCCACCTCTACCCAAAGCCCTTTCATTTTCCCTACGGTGGCACCAGCCTGCCCCTGAACCCCAAGTGGTCTTGAGAATTCCCCGTCCTTGGCGTCTCTTCCGACGTCCACAGGGGTGTGCGCTACATCTCAGCACGTAGCTATTTTGGACAAGATCTCAGAACACGTCTGGCTGAATCAGTTTGTGTTAACAGTAGCGGCAGGTGAAGGATGCTTGCAGTAGACAATCCCTCAACACCAAGGCATCAATGTGTAATACTAGGATGTCAGGCAGGAGGGCTGGCTGTGGAGAGGAAGACATTTGGTGTTGGCGTTCCTGGCACCATGAAATGCAATTGCCTGGTCCTGTTTTCTGTCCACAGTTAGAGCTAAATCTAAGACATTAAATCAGGCTTCCAAAAGAGCTGGTGTTGCCCAAAGAAGGTCACTCCGATTGCCGGGGTGGCCCTCTACCTGGTAGAGGTGAGCATCCACAGAGGCATCCTCCCAGTCAGGTGGAAGGCAGACAGGGTGAGCCCAGGAGCTGGTCCCAGGAGCTGGTCTCAGGAAGCCAGGGCTTCCAGCACTGCCAGCCTCAGGCTTCCACTGACACATCCCCACATCCCTGAGCCAAGCTTTGTGAGCCGACCTCTGCCACCCTCCTCCTTCCCAGGCCCTTTCTCCAAGGCGGCAGAGGGAAGGAGAGCCAGGAAGGCTCTGGAGCTAAGCAGACGAGCTCCCCGCTCAGTATTCATGATCCTGGGCAAATTAGTTATTTAAATTTCACAGACTTGAGTCTCCTCAACTGTAGATCACAGATAATCATACCTGCTTGACAGGCCCCTCTAAAAATGGAATGAGGTGATGGTCGCAGGTGCCGCGTACAGCTCCTGTCTGCCCGGGGTGAGTACAGCAGCCTTGTCTCCCCCCACTCGCCGGGGGACTCTGGGACCCCTCCACTCCCCTTTTCCTTCTCTGCTCTGAACCTTCCTCACTCCTCCAACCAGTGCTGGGCATTCCTCACCAAGGGATTCATTAGACATTCACCGGGAATTCCAGTAGGTAAATGGGGTGACACTTGAGGATACTATAAAAGATCTTAGAAATGTAGCCAGAGCTCATGAGAGAGAAAGAGGGAGAGAGAGAGAGGGGAGCTAATGTGATTGGGCTTGATGCTCGGGAACCTGCCCCGCTACAGTTCTCCCAGGGGCATCCTCACCGCCCAACTGCGGATGCTCTAGCCACTCTCCTCCACGGTGGACGGCTTCCTGGTGATGACCCGCAGACGCTATCCATCTGCAACTCGGTGACCTTGCTGGAGCCTCAGTTGCATCCTCTACAGGCGCAGGAGGGAGGGCTTGCTCAGGGCGGGCCTGTGCCTGTGACCTGCTGTAGCCGGTGGGTCTGAGGAATAGCAGATTCCACACATGTTCACCACCCACGTGAGATGCGCAGCTCCTGCAGCCCGACAGACCTGGTGCCAGGCCTCCCTGATGAGGTGGAACCTGGTAGTGTTTCCAGGAGGGCTGGCAGGGCATGGCCAGTCTGCCCCAAACCCAGAGTGTGCTAATGTCATGTCAGGCCCACTGGCCCCAACCCTGTTCTCCACATGGCCTAGATGACTCCTACCATGAATGTTCCCTGGAAAGAAGAAGGATATAAATCATTATGCCGTTGTGCTATTACAGTACAGGGTCATTTGGGCACCAAGGGAACTCTAGGCTCTTCAAGTGCAGGTTTGCAGACACCACGACATGCTCGCTGTCAGCCTTCTTTCCTTTGTCTCTGCTCCGGGCCTAGCAGAAGGGAGATGGGGCGTGGAAGCTCTGCTCAGACAGAGTTGTGTGTAGAGCAATGTATTCATTCCCAAAGTCACCACGATGTGCAAAATCTTGCAGTAAAATCCCCCGAGCTTATGAGATTGGACACATGACGCTCAAAGTCCTTATCAGTGACACATTAAAAAAAAATAACAAGGAACCTAATGAAAACAGGGGCATAGCTTCACACCTGGTGGAGGGCTAGAAAACAGAATCCTGCAATAGATACTTTTCCCTGAAAGAGACCTGCAGTGCCCTGTGGAGAGGCTGTCAGAGGTTTGACAACTGGGGGTTACAGAGGGAGGAGGGCTCCTGGAATGAGATGGGACATCTGTGACACCTGGCGGGGTGGGGACAGCCAGGCAGTGGGGTGCACATGGCTGTGTGTCCCCACCTGGCTCGGTTCAGGAGCACAGCTTGGGTTCGCCTTGCATTTCCTGTGGACGAAATCACGCATAAGCGAACATGAAATCCACATCACGGCTCAGATTGTTCCCTGATTTATCAATCATGTGGGAACAAATCTGCATTTTTGAAACAAAGGTTATAGCAGAACAGACCGTGTATCCTAGTTTGCTGAGACAGCCCCAAGTAATGCCTGGGGTCCCCTGTAATGATTACTAATTTCCCAACATACCCTCAAAGTACCTCATCCCAACACAAGGATTCTCTGGTGACCGTGTTTATGGGGCTTGAGGACCAGCTGTGCCACCTGGAAAGCGCCGCCTCTGGACCTGGGTGGTGAAGGCAGGACCAGGGTGTGACTCCTGCCAGTGTGGATGATGAAGGAGGTTCCCAACCACACCGCCCAAGCCAGCTCTTCAGTCAATGCTCGCTCACCTGGGAGAAGTTAGTTCTGCGCCGTTTGGTCCTCAGTGCCACCCCTGCAAGTGAGCCGGGGCTGGGGGGACTCGGCTTCTGAGGCCATCAGTTACATTAGAAGTTTTAAAATTCTAGTACAGATAAAGGTTGTCTGGTGTTTTCATCAAAAATGCAGATTTCTGGGCCCATCAACAGAGATGTTGATTCAAGGTCTGAGCAATTTAGGGGAATCTGCATCTAAATAAACACAGGGGACATTTTGTGGGGTTGGGACAGTTCACACTTTGGGAAACACTGCCGCACACCCTCAGCCCCGAAGCCCCCGTGACGGCAGCGCGCCTGACGAACGGTAGGTGCCGGATTCAGTTCTACAGCCTCTCGTTCCTTTTGCAGACTTTGGGGAAGGAGTTTTGGCTGCACTGGAGCCTCGGGGCGACCGTCACCGGCTGAATGACCTTTTTAAAAATAACTTGAAATCTTCAAGGCTCAGTTATCTCATCTGTCGAATGGTCTGCACAACTCATGCCTCTTCGGGTTATTGGGTTGTTCAAGACCCAAATTAAACTGCATAATCCTCTCTCCCCAGAGCGCATTTTTAGTGCTTGACTCACCCTCAGTGGGGGTGATGTCCTTGTTGTCCTAAAGGCAAATAACCCTCAGAGGATTCCAGCTCCCAGTTGGCTGACACAGCAGAGGGTGATGGGAAAGGGGCCAGGCTGGTGCTGGTGGGAAGAGAGGGATGTGGGGCAGGTGACAGGATGACAGGACAGCAGGGAGCCCAGCTTGCCTCCACTGACTCTGCGGTAAGTGCCCCTCCCCCTCCCCTGGCTCAAACACTTCCCCATACCTTGGCCAACAGCAGCGCATGTTCAAAGAAAATGGGACAGAAGGAACCTGCAGGGACTCCTGCGAATACACCAGAGGAAAATGTGCTTCAGTTGGGCAGAGAAAGCGAGAGCGAAGCCATGGAACATGAAGGTAGAGGCTAGAAGAGTTCGTAGGTTTAAGGTTTCTGTACAGTTAGGAGTCACGTGGAGACAAAGCAATGAGACACATTCTCTGTTCAGAGGGAAGGAGGAGAGGGGAGAGTCAAGAAGGGTGCACAGCATGACTCACTTGGCGGGGGGAAGCTGCAACCGACAGGGTGATAATTTTGAGTTTCTGGAGGCCTCCAGTCTAGAACTCAAAATATCTGGTGTTCTCTCCAAACGTGCTTTCAATCCAGGGCAAATCCCCTGAAATATGACATTCAGTGTCACAGGAGATCATCTTTGCGGATTTTAATAAAGTTTAAATAGAAACGTTGCAATATTTATTTCTTATCAATTTTATTGAGACAGAATTCTACCCAAGGAACAATGGGGGACATGGCATGCATTTAAAGCATTATCTAAAATAAAATGAATAAAGAAAATTATGGAAAACACACCTCCCACTAACTTTACAATTCTTTCCAACAGGATCACCAAATTCTGTGATAGAGGGGAATACGGTAGATGTTTGGAAGATTTCACTAATGTTTGATATACTGCATTTTCAGAAATAATCCACACTCACTAACTATGAATGTCCATTAAAAATGAGCTTCCCATAAAATAAACCGCGATGAGATACCACTATAAACCTATTAGAATGTGTAATATTAAAAGAAAAACTGACCTTGCCGAGTGTCAGTGAGGGGCTGGAGGGCCTGGGGCTCTCGGCACTGCTGGGGGATGGGAAATGTTGCCGCCACTTTAGGAAAGAGCGTGTCAGTTTCTTAAAAAGTCAAGCACACACCCACCACATATATGACCCAGACCTTCTATTCCTTGGTATTTTCCCAAGAGATAAGGGAATATGTATCATGCCATATATATTTGCATCTGAATGTTCATAGCAACTTTACCTGTGATGGCCCAACCCTGGAAACAATCCAAACATCAATCAATCAACAGATGGACAGAAATGTGTACACTCCTGGAGCAGAGGAGTACTCATCTATGAAAAGGTGCGAACCACTGACACACGCACCACATGGTTTTATCTCCAAGTAATTATGCCGAATGGAAGAAGCCAGACAGAAGATTCCATTTATATGAAACTCAAAACATGCAAGTTTCCCTAAACTAACAGAAGACAGATGAATGGGTAACGGGGACGGAGGGAGTGGCGAGGGGCTGAGGGGGGCACAGCAGGAGGGGAGGAGGCCGTGGGGTACCCTGATTGTGGTCATGGCTTCACAAGTATATGCACGTGCTGGACTTGACTCGATCGTGTGGCTCATTCTGTGCCAATTGTTCCATAATAAGGTCGTTTAAACTTTTCTAAAAAGGGAGAGACCTGTTGTCAGGAAGTGGCAGCACTGTGGTGTGTCTCAAGTGCAGTTAGGGGTTTGCTTTTGAGTTGCAGTGGTCACATTTCAAGGAGGGAAAGAGAGAATAGGGCCAAATCAGAAAGGCTGTCAGAGCCCACCAGTGCTCGGGATGGAAAGAAAGCTGCTGAGCTGTGACGACTGCTGAGTCCCACCTGCTGCCCACTCGTCCTGCCAGTGACATAAGCCAATGTATTTCTCCCTGCTTGAGCCAGTGGAACTTGGATTTCTATCCATTACCTGATATCAACTGTCCTTTTATCATTTTAAAAAAGCTGGTTGTTGTTTTCTTATTGATAAAATTACTAAAAAATTATCCCCTAATTAAGAAAAAATAAACTGAGGGCTAGAAAAGTTAGTTTGCTCTGGGTGTCACTGACAATTATTGTAACTTTTACTGAGTGTCTACCTTACTATATGACAAACTAAATTAGCGTAAAGAGAAAGAAGTCAAAATAAAGAGTCAGTCTGAAGACCCAGCTAGCTGGTAGTGCCAGGAACCAGTGTACACAGATTTCAACAAATTTATCTGGTTCTGAAACTGAATTGACTGTCATATTAGTCCGAGCTGTAAAAACCGCTTATGTGTGTAAGCAACCTTGGGGCATCTGACCTCCTCTTCTAACCAGGTCAAACCTGGGACCGGTCAGTTGCTGTGCCAGCCAAAAAGAGCATATGAAAAATGAATTAGGTGGTTAGTCAGCTCCTAAGACTCCGAGGTCCCTCCCGGGCTGGACTGACAGCCAGAGGAGATGGCCAAGCATTCCTGAGACGGGAGTGGGCAGCCAGCTCCTACCAGCAGGCCCGCAGCTCCATCCTCCACCAGCTGTGGCAGCCATGTGGCCGTCTGTGTCCTTGCCAGGCTGGAGGAGGCTGCAAAGTGGGCCCTGGCTAAATGAGGTTGGAAGGACACATCCTTACAGAGTGACCTTGATGCTCCTTCCACAGCGAGCTTCTCCTGTACGACACCAGCAGGCGAGTACAAGTGTGCACATGCACACAGACAGGCATTAACCTGTCCACACATGCACACGTCCCGTATTCCAGGCTCACAGGGGCTCTGAGGTACAGCACCTGTGCCCCCGAGGGAGAGGAGAGCTCTGTGGCCAGGTGTCAGGAAAAGAGGCCTTACTCTGCAGCAGGGACTGAGGTGCCTTTCTGTAACTTCCACCCACCCTGTGCTCTGGCTGGACACCGGGGCACAATGCTGATCGGGGCGGCCCACTCCTTCATCCTGGCCTGGGCCAGGAGCCAGCCTGACCTCATCCGAAAGCAGCCAGGCAATGGGTGGGCATTTCTCCTTTTGGAGAAGATTTCAAGAAGCTCTGCAGCTGGTATCATTAACAGCCCAGGGCAGGGGCGAGCACAGAGTGCACGATTTCTGCCACGGCCCATCTTCAGTGACAGTGTGGTGAGGGAAATGCACCTTCCAAGATGCTCAGTGGAAAAGAATTCAAAGATCCCTTTGCAAGAATAACTGTGTGAAGTTTGGGTTGGTGGATGGGGCAAAATGAACCTGGGCCTTACTCTCTTATCCTGAACGAGTTTCAAACAAACTGTCAACTGGGAATGTCTCTCTCTCCACGGTCCTACCTCTTCCGCTGTGTATTCTCCCCCATGAGGGACCCTCTCTCTATCCCTGCTGGCCACCCAGGCACTCACGGTCATTTACATCTTCTCCATCCTTGGCTATGTCGTAGGCCAGACATTGCTAAACTTTAATATTAAAGGAACTAATAAAATCACATAAAAATACACTGGGAGGAAGGCTGACACTCAGTTAGTAGCTTTAAAAACATTATCACGTCTGATCATTATTATTTCATAAAAGGAAGGTCCTAGACACAGCAGAGCACAGGATGGAATCACATCAAAATGAAGACACTTGTTCAAGTGAAATGTGTTTTGCTTCATGAAGTCTTTGCTGTGTGGTCCACGTTTTTCTCCACTGACTTCAGGCCATGGCGGCCAGTCCTACGCCCCTCGTCAGCCCAGCCCACCTCTGCTCACTGTCACGGGGAGAGGACTGTGCTTCCTAATCAGGACTAGTATCTGAGAGTCCTCCAGGGGGATCACATTTATCAACAAGGGACTGGGCCTTGTCCTAAACAAGGAAGCATTGCGGGTGGAATTTCAGACAACGCAGTGGGCCAGAAGGAGCCAACATCTGGGGAGTCCTTATGGGATACTCTGTACATGAGCCCCCCCACTCCAGGGCAGCAGGCAGCCCTGAGCTCTTAGCTGCTTGTCCCAGGCCTCAGCGCAGTGTTACTCCTTTCCCACTGGTGGAACGGAGGCCACAGATGCACCATGCTTCCCTTGTGGATGGTTCCCCTGAGAGCTAGCTCTAAACCCTTCATGCCTATCACCTCTTTATGGTTAAAAGACTTTGAATTCTGGTTAAGAAAGGGCAAATCTAAAGGAGAGTAGCTATCCAAATAGAGTGAATTGAAATATACATTCTCACCTTAGGGCTGTAGAGACATAGCACTTTAACACCAGGGGCCCTGGCACCCATCCTGAGCTCACTTCTTCCCAGCCATGGTGCACACACAGAGCTGGCTGCCCACTCTCATTGGCCCTCTGGACACAGATGAGAGAATGACTGTCCTGGGAATTCAAAACAGGACAGACCCACCCAGAGATGGAGGGAGTTGTGAAACCTTCTCGTGAGCGGGTCCTGCATTGCAGGCTCCTGGGACTGGAAATACCGCCCTTCAGCTCTGTGAGTTAGCCCAGAATTCTCCCCAAAGTCTTCATTTATTCATTCACTGTTCTTTCATTCATTCATTCTTTTTTTTCTCAGTTAAGCCAAAGTCAGTTTCTGTGACTTGCAACTTCAGACTCTTCACTGACATATTAGCTATGAACTTGGAAGTGTGTTTACCTGACCCTGACCAAGTACCAAACTCTCTAATAACCCTCCATCTCCTACACAGTATCAGATCAATATCTTCTCACAGAGTTGTGGGGAAGATTACATGATTTAATATGGAAAACCACTTAGAAATGGTAATGCTCAATGGAATATAATTCCTTGTATTCATCATGGAGAAGCAGCCACTTTTCTATGTTTTTTCTGTTTTTAAACTCATTTATAATATTGTTCCTGAAGTTTCAAATAAGCATCAAATGAAAGCAGGCAAGTCCTGGATCATAGATGTTGGGGAGCCCAAAGTTCTGTTATCTCCACCTCATTGGTGAGAATAATGACAGTAATCGCTAACAATAATGCCACCACTTGTTTGGAATCTACATTATGTGAAATGCATCTATTATCTCTGATTTCACTGCAGAGTTAAAGAAACTGAGGTCCCATAAGTTAAGTGAGGTGCCTGGGATCCCCGAGACAGTGAAAAACTCTCAACCCCCTCCATGCACTTTCCTTTTACATTGACTCCCAGTCAAAAAAAGAGAAAGAAAGTAAAATGACAAAGCAAGAAAATGACAGCGAACAGGAAAGGTGCAGAGGATTGAAATAAATAACTCTTGCATCTTCATCTGGTTTCACAGCAGGGACATCAAGTTCAGCATAGAACTATGCAAGTCAGAGGCTTGGCCACTCTTTGAAGATAAATTCGGAGAGGTTGTGAACATCAGTGAACAAAAATTCAGAAGAATTTCTATTTCAGTAAAAGGAATCAGGAGACAATGACCCCAGCCAAGTAGCCAAGAGACGTGCAAATGTGATGCATGGTAAAGTGTGATGCAGTCTGAGAAAGTGGGTGTTCCATCTCTAGACCCTCTCATTAAGCAATGAGTGTCTCAGGTGATGTGGCGGGAAATACTCTTTCCCTCACTGGTCTTGCTGATGTGATGTACTACACACCTGAGTCACCATGAGGCAGCGGACCATGTACCACAATCCATCACTTTGGGTCTTTCTTGAGACACAACGTATTTAGAATCTGAGCTGGGGAAGAGGGCTCGTTTGACCAGAGGGAATCTTTGATTGAGCTCTTCCACTGATATTGCTGAGAGGACTGGATGAGACACCAAGCTGGGAGGAGAACTAGCGCTAATTAAATCCATGTCCTTGTCCCTGGGTGTTGATGTTCTCATTTGTAAAACTGAAACAATATCAGTCATCTCCTTCTTGAAGAGTTTTCATAAAAATCAAACAGGGGGATATGTATGAGAACATCTTGTATACTGTAAATGATATTTTGATGGATGCAATATGGATATAATTAAATGCAATGATTATTTATTTTTGAATTATGTGTGCTCAGCCCATATTAGATTGAAGGACAGGAGGATCTAGGAAGAGGGCTCACTGTGAGGAGAGACTGTGTTTAGCTGAGGACATGCTCCATGTCAGGTGGTAGGATGGTGCAGGGAGGAATACAAGGTCAGATGAAGGTCAGATGAGACTTCAGAGTCTTTCTCTCGTTCTGCAGAGGCATGAGAAAAAGGAGCACTTGAGAGGACTGTGTTTATGGAGCCCCACACGGAGCCCAGGGCCGCCCCTCAGCCAGTGCCTGTGCTTAGCAAATCGGAGACAAAAAGAGAAAACCTGCCATTGAAGAAACCACTGCTGAAAACGCCAGAGGACAGTTAACATCATAAAATACCTTGGAGGCCAAAGAAAGGGTTTTTTTTTCTGGAAGGGATGTGGGGAATGAGGCCCCAAAGCAAGACCCTCTGATTTAGCAAGAAGGAGGCAGTGGCTTTCCAGAGGGCAGCTGGGTGTGGTTTTGGAAGCCACGGGAGAGAGAGCTGTGAGAGATATAGGCCTTTCTGTACCCCAAGATTTGCCCATAAGACATGTTCACCAAAGGTTCATCTATTCATTAAATATTAGGTGAATGTCTTTTTTTTTTTCAGTTGTCACTTCATTCTTTACTCCACCTGAGTGTATTGCTGGCCTAAAAAATTTAAAAACAAAGTAGTGCTAACAAGCTCCCGCGAGGAAATTTAGAATATGAAACATACAGTCAGGTTCTTCAGATGCTTGAAACTTCATGCAATCTGATTTTTATCCTTCATTTTGTTAATGTGATGTGTCATATGGATTGACTTGCAGTGTTGAACCATCCTTGCACTCTTGGAATAAATCCCACTGGTGATGGTGTATGATCCTTTTAATATATTGTTGAATTCAGTTTGCTAATATTCTGTTGAGGATTTTTGCATCGTTGTTCATGAGAGATATTGGCCAGGTTTTGGTGTCAGGGTAATGCTAGTAACATGAGTTTGGAAGTGTTTCCTCCTCTTGTATTTTTGGAAGGGTTTGAGAAGGATTGGTATTAATTTTTCTTTAAATCTTTGATAGAATTTGCCAGTAAAGCTATTTGAAAAGGCTACTGCGACGGTTTAGAAAATAGTGGTTTGTAATCCACCTGCAGTGTTTTGTTACCAGACAGGATTTAATAGTCACTCAGCAGACACAGCCCCATGGTGAGGCTATGCACCTCAAGTTGCCTTCTAAAAATATCTAATAGATGCTGTCCTGGAGGGACAAGCAGGTTGACATGCAAAAGTCATTAAACGGAAGAACCGTCTTTCCTTGTCAACTGAAGCTAGGAAGCAAGAGCACAATGTCCAGAACAGCATGTGTTGCATTTGGGTTATGACACAAGAAATCACTTCAACCTCAGCACGATGGCCAGGTGGGTGTCGCCCTGTATTTCTGGATGTCCTCTGCAGACACGGTCTCCCTGCCTGATGGAAACCTGCTCCCAGGATGTGCACCTTCCCAGGGGTCTCTGCACTTGAAAACCTTAACCCTAAAGGATGAATGATACATGACCGCAATCAGTGGAGCTGGTGGGAGAGGCTTTGGTGGAGGAATGGAGCTCTGTCTGGGTTCACAGAATCAGTCCAAGTGGGGGCCTTCTTCTGCATCTGGAACTTGGCCCTGACCTATATACCCAGACCAGGAAGGGGAATATCCGCTGTTACAAGGGTTGTTCGACTTGATTGCATCAGGGTGTCAAGCTGAAATATGCCTCAATCCTTATGCAGGAGAGAAACCCACCCCCAAGGGTGAATGTAGGACCGTGAGTTGTAGGCTCTGGGCTGATGGCTCCATCACACAGTGGCTGCAGTGGGGTGGGAAACCGTCCATCTCCTCTAGGCCCTTTTCTCATCTGCAAAACGGGGCAAAATGTGTGTTTGGAAATCTGTTTTGCAGAGTGGCAGCGAGGCTTGGGGGGCCAGCACCTGTGAACATGCTGTGGGACTGCTTGGGGCGTGTTCAACGGCACGGCTGTGTTGGTATCGGTCCCCATGCAAAAGCCCGTCCTTCACAAGCTCAGCGCTTCTGAAGACCCGCTCACTGTGTCTCCTCACCCCCTCACTCAGAGGACTTAGAGGGGAGGGGGAATAAGACTCAGCAGAAGTGTGATCGCCAAGGTCCTGGTGGCCTGCAGGGAGCACTGTTTGCAGAGATGGGGCATCCGTCACCGTCGGACCCCTTCACTGGCTGCTGTCACATGACCTGGGGGCTGCACAGCACAGGGCAAGCAGGCGGGAAGGGATCTGGAGTTCAGGGCGGTGCTGGGTTCCCTGCTGCTCCGTCATCAGGCACTTTCCTCTCCTGCGTGTATATGGCTTCCCTTAGAGAAGAGAAGCCTTATAAACACATTCTGATCTTGCCCACCTGTGCAGCATCCAGCACAGGTACAGGTACTTTTCTTCTGTTAAAACCTGGGAATGCTGTGCACCAGGCATGGTGCTCGGTCAGAGGTCAGAGTGTGCCAGCGTCCTGCGTTTGCAGACTGTTCTCGGGCTGAGAGAGAGAGCTCTGAGATCTGCTCCCTCCCACGCTTTTTAATTTAAGAACCCCAGGCGCTCAGCATGGGGGTGACAAATGGCAGTGGCTTTACTGCTGTTGGTATTCTGGGGTCAGAATATGGTTGGAGCCAGAAGCCCAGGGACGAAGCATAGCATTAAAAACAATAAAGATTAAAAATACGTAGCCTCCCAAGTCAGTGGAGCAGAGTTAACAACCCCATATAAAGGAGCTTCGTGTGGGACGAGCCTGTGTCTGAGAGGCAGGAGCAGAGCTGCAACCCCTATAAATCTTCCTCCTGCACCCACTGCGGAGCCGGGCCGCGAGGGATGCAAACAGCAGAGAGATGGGGGCGCTGAGCTGGGGATAGGGAGTGTGCCTCTGTGTGTGTGTGTGTGTGTGTGTGTGTGTATGTGTGTGTGTGTGTGTGTGTGTGTGTGCGTATGAGAGAGAGAGAGACAGAGGGAGAAAGAGAGACAGAGACAGAGAGAGGGGCACTCCTGCAGGCCAAGTGAGGTGGGTACAGACTGATCTGATGGGGAATGAAAGTGCTCAATTCTCTCTGATGTAGCCTGAAATGGCAGCTCTACTTCCTGATTTCAGCTCTACTTTTATCTTTAAAAATTGCTATACCTGAATTCATATTGTATTTTAAACTGTGTGAGATTAAAAGCAAAGAAATTCATTCATAAAAACTCAATTTTATAAATCAAGATTCCACAACATGGTGTGTTTTTTTTCTCCATGACTGCAACCTTGAGCAAATCTCTTTCTCCATCTCTCTCTCCCTCTCTCCTTCCTTCCTTCCCTCTTTCCTCTGTTCCTCCCCCCTTCCCTCTCCTCTTCCTCTCTCTCTCTCTCCATCTCCCCCCACCCCAGCCTGTCTCTCCCTCTTCTCCATCTCCCTATCCCCTTTCACACTCTTTTTAGCTCATGGATCATGTCCAGCAGCCTCCCTTCTCTACTACTCCTGCTGTTAATAATTTTTCATGTGACAGTTTGCTTCTTTAGGAGTCAAAATCTATCTTCCATGCCACAGACATGCATTACAGAGCTGTTATGTGTTCGTCTGTGGGTTGGGTGCCGTGTGTACATGTGTTCAGGGTTGGGGGGTGGCTAAGAAACAGTAGTGGGTTTGCAAGCCTGTTGCTCAAGTGTCTCTCCATCTCACGGGGTGAGGGAGGAGCTGGGGCTGGGGTTAGGACAGGATGTGTGCCCAAGTGACTGTAATTTAGTTGGAATAGAATAATCATATCAAAAGTTTACATTAGAGGTACAGGAGGAAGGGAGTTTATGTGGAGCTTGGAGGATCATGTAGCTTTATCTTCCTGGGGGGTGGGGCATGGAAACAGAACACATCTCTGGGTTCACAGGGCCTGTGATCCTCAGGGGACACCTATCTGTTCGTGTTTCTGATGAACGCTTATTAAATTCATTCATTCACTCGTTGGAGATTCAAGTGAATTGACCAAAGAACAGCACTTCAGCTTTCAAATTCTCAGTGCAACAAGGGTTAGAGTGCTACCTTCATTGTAATTGATTCAGGGAAACAAAGCACTCTGCCTGCAAAGGGATGTCCCCATGGCTGAGCTCCCACAGCATCTGGTTTAGACTGGCCTTTCTGCAGATGTCCCTCTGCCCCAAGGCACGGCTCCTGGGGAGCTGTCCAGCGTCTGGTGCTGAATCCTGGCCGACACTCTCTGGCTGCGTAAATCTTTTGGGTGCATTTCTCAGTTTCCTCATCTTAAATCGTGGCTGTAAAAGTACCTTTCAGACAGCGTGGTTGCAAGTAAGAAACAAGATGGTAAACAAGACAGGTTAGAGCAGGGCCACACTACCAGGGGTCCATTACTGCTGCCAGAGTGTAACAGTAGGACTCCGGCTAGTGTGAAACCTTACAATTCTATCATTCATGTGTTACCTTAAAGTTACCTGCCTGTGGGGATTAACCATCCATCTCCAATTTTAAGCTCCCTGCAGGCAGAAAGGAGACATGCAGCATTCTCTACCGGGCGGAGCACAGCTCCCGGTGTTAGGGGTCCTTTCGATGAGGATAATGAAAGTGTTATAGAGCTTTCAAGCTGGAAGGGGCATGAGAGCTCACTAATCAAAGCTTTTCTTTTTCCATGGGAAGAAGCATCCTCTTACACGTCGAAGAGGTTCCATGATTTGTCCTGTTCACCTTGAGGTCTCCCTAATGGCTGGTGCAAGGCTGGGCTCTTGGATGGTTCTCAGAGCAAGACTGCCAGAGAATGAGCCAATGAATGGGCAGATGGGTGTACAGGTGCTTTAACTTTGATTTATTATGGTGAAAAAATAATGGAGAGTGTTATTCTGGCTGCAATTTGGTAAAAGGTTTCTAAAGAGGAAATCCAGACAAGATTTATAGGCAATTTTTGTAGGGGAGGTTAATATGATGTCCAAAGAGTTATCTGCAAATGAGCAGGAATTCAAGAGGGACCAGGACAAGGGAGAGCCTGGAGAGTTGGATGTCATGGGCTGCATTGTGCATCCCTCAAAATTCATGTGTTGAAGTCCTAACTCCCAATACCTGAGGATGTATGTGACTGTATTTGGAGATAGAACTTTGACAGCAGTGATTAGTTATAATAAGGTCATTAAGGTGGGCACTAATCCAATTTCACTGGAGTCCTTATAAGAAAAGGAAATTTGGACACACAGAGAGATACCAGGGATGCACATGCAGAGAAAAGGCCAGGTGAGGACACAGCAAGAAGGCAGCCATCTGCAAGCCAAGGAGAAAGGCCTCCAAGAAACCAACCCTGCAGACACCCAGTTCCCAGAACCTGAGACCACAGTTGGCTATTGTTTAAGCTGTCTGTCTCTGACATTTGTTTTGCACCGAGATGACTAATATTCTGGAGAAGGGATGAGAAGGGAGGCAGTGAACACAAGACTCTCTCAGACACGTACGTGAAAGGCCTCTGCTATAGATCCTGGTGCCGTCTCAGGGAGCCCTCCGCACTGCCTTGCAGGTGATATAGCTTATGAGGTTTTGACGAATGAAATAGGAGAGGACAGATGATAGCTCGGAGAAGTTGAACTACTCCCATGAGCACACACAACAGGTCAGTTTCCAAACTGGGATTCACACCTGGGACGGGGAGTCTCCAAGGTGACACGCTGGCTCTGTCAAGGGCTCGGCCCTCAGAAGCCAGTCTTGGGAGGAAGATGGGGTTGGCTTTTTGGGGAAAGAGCAGGTTGTACTGAGGAGGTGGGGATGCCCTCAGGGTTGCAGCTTTGAAATGGTGTCTGTCCCTGCGTGTGGGGTTTGGAAGAGAGAAGCCTCTGAAGTTGGCTCAATACCAGCCTCTCACCTTCTTCTAAGAAGAAAGGTTATGGCCACCTGCCCGGGCACAGCCCTCTTTCTGCACAAGGCTGCTGTTCTCGGTGCTCTGAGTGCCTAGCTCCTGGTCCAGGTATCAGGCAAGAGCAGCCTGCTGCCAGGGGGCAGCAGCCCAGACCCACACTTCTCCTCGGCATGAGGAGCAGCCGCCCCTCCCGTCTGGAAGCCCCCCAGCTCTCGGGCTGAGCGTCTGCAGAATGAAATGCCAGTCTAGCGCCAGGTGCTGTAGCTCAGTCCCTGCCATTTTCACAGGGGTGGTCGAGGTATTTCAGACCTCCGAGGTGCATGTAATATCCAAGCAGAAGGGGAAATAGAGATACTTCCCCACCTCCTCCCACACACCCTCAGAATCCAGGGCAGTGCGGGGTGAACTTTCCATTGAGGTGACACTGGTTTAAAATAGGAAAATGGCACTCATTTGTTTAAAACCTGGACAGAGAACTAGAGAAACCAAAAGGCAAATCAAATCCCTAATCCACCCAGGCCTTTGCAGAGAAAGGGCAAGCAGCACGTCCAGGCCAGCACAGCCCAGGCTTTGGTGTGATCTCCTGGGATGCGGTCCGAAGGCAGATCCTCATGCGGTACTTCTGGGGTGGGGTCTGGGACTCTACATTTCTAACAAACGTCCAGTGATGGGGAGGTTAACTTCTCTCCGGGCTCTTCCTCTCTGCACAGCTGCAGGCAGCCATTCTTCAGGCTCCAGCATCTGGGGGGGCCGGTAAGGACAATGCCCTGTGGTCAAGGGGAGCCTCTGTGTGCCCAAGTGACCACCCTGCTGGTCAGTTGCCAGCTAGGCACTGGTTACTGAGAGACTGGACTCACGTGTTTCTTCCAGGAAAGAGGCCCTTCCATGGGCAGACTCTGGACCTTGTGGGGCCCCCTGGCCTCCAGCGAAAGTCTCATGTCGGCCTGACCACTGAGCTGCCCTCAACCTCCCCGGAAGAGGATCCTCTTGACGGCCACAGCATGGGCCACTTCTGCTCCTAATACCACAGGGACTGTCACAGGGAGTTTGACCTCTGCAGAAGGCAGGCCTTGGACACAGCTTGTTTCCTAAGCAAACCATCCAGAATCAGCAGTTCTGTCTCATCCGAAAGAATCCACATCTCCACGGAGGTTAATGACAGCCCTTGGGCGGTGCTGGTGGGGGGACTCCTGAGTCATTCCCGTCCACAGCCCCAAAGCCATGCCGCTCTGTGATGTCCTAGGCATGAGGACACTGCTGGACCCTGGCCTTCCAACCCAGACACAGAATTTCTAAGTATTTTTCAAATAATATTCAGGGAGATTCTATACCAAGTCAGCTTGATAAAAGCTGCCATAATGAGTGACTGGGTGTGAGCCCCAGAAAATCCCACGGGCACTGCGTTTCATCACCAAAGGAAATGTTCCGCTGCATTTTATTTCCTCTTTGAAATATTTCTGTTCCAGCATCCTGAAGGAAGATGATAGAAAGAAAATAGTTCCCAGCCAAACGCCACATCTTCAGAAGCATGAAAATCGGAAGGTCTGGTCTCCTGACCTGTGTGCTGTCCCTCCTCTGAGCTCCAGGTTGGGGAGGCAGGTTCAAGGCGCACATCTGTGCACAAGATCAGGAAGAGCCCTCAGCCCAGTAAGCATTGCCAGTGGTCAGCAAGGTGCCCTCAGCCTGCAGTTGCCTGGGGACGCAGTGCTGGCCAAGGGCTATTACATGCGTCACCATCTTAAACTTTCACAACAGCTTTACAGTGAAGAGAGGGGCTATTATTGCTATTTTCCACATGAACTTTATGAAGCTGGACAGTTCCAGTGATTTCCTCAAGAGCCAATTACAGGGCAGCAGCTAAGCTGGGACTTGCACCAGAGGCTCTGTGCGGTAATTATCTCTCTGGGACAGGACACGTCCAGTCTCACCTGGGGACGTGCAGGACAGTCTCACAGGTTCCCACACCCTCTTCCAGACCAGCAAGGAGCAAAGGTGGTCTTGATTTCTGGTTTCTTGATTGATTTCAAATCGTGAGCTTTCTCTGGAGGTGTCTTGGATAAGGACAAAGCCTCTGTTGGCTCTGACTACCCCATGAGCTCATTCTTGCGGTTTAAACATCCTTGATTCAAGTGTCCATTTAAAATGTGAATCATCCTCAGAGAGGTAAATGGGGACGCCACGCACCTGCAGTGTGAAGTCTCTCCTTGGATCCTGTTCTAGAAATGGCTCACATTGGGTGGGGGGCCCCGATGAGATTGCAGAAGCAAAGCCATGCTCAGAGTTGAGCAACTTGCTCTGACTGACCTTGTCTGTGCCCTTGGCTCTGGAGGGTCTCCTCCAGGGAGCCTCTGGTGTCCAGCCTCGCACCCACTGGGCATTCAACAAAGGCCTGCAGCTGAAAATGGCGTTAACTCAACTCAGAAAATTAGTAACCACTGAGTATGTGCCAGTCCTGCGTTGAGTGTGGGTCTTTGAAAGTCAAAATGATGCGCGTGGCTCCATTTTAACGTCTACAGGCTGAAGTGATGCTTACATTGTCCTTTCCACATAGAAAAATTAAGGTGCACAATTAGTGGATAAGTGATTAGCACATAATTTACCTGCTAGGTCGTCACAGAACCAGTCAGGCAGTCTTTGCCTCTTTGTGAGATCTGCCCCGCCTCCCCGTTAAAGGAGTCTGTGTTATTAGGAGGGGGCTCCGTGTGAGCAGCTGGAAACAGACACCCCGGCCTCTCTCCCAGGAGAGGCTGCCGATGAGAAGCAGGGACCTGTCCTGAATCTGGCCCAGGTCGGCCTTCTCCACCCTGCCCTCCCTCCTTCTTGGCCAGAGCCCCATGGCCATCCCCGTGCCACAGAGAGAGGACAGTGGATCATCTAAGAGCCTTGGGACCAAGCTGCCACCACCAAGCTGTGGGTTTCTCATTGCGCAAAGTAAACACAAAAACCTAAATGATCAAAGAAACATGCACACCTCTGTGGTCAAGGCTTTGCTGCCGACGGCCACCCTGCTCCTAACCGTTGCTTGGCTCTGCGTCCCGCGCTGCTCAGAAGGGGCTCCGGACAGCGGTCACAACGGGAAGCCATGTCCCTGCCCACAAGGAGGCAGAAGACTACACGGGGCACTCTTTGGGGGCTGGCATCAGCCCTGAGGTGCCGGCCTTGGTGGAACTGTGAGCCTCTCTCCGCTCTATCCAGGTGTTGATCACGGGCGAATGCCAACACTTGGAAGCCTTGGTGAAGGCCCGTCACTTGAGGAGCCTCTGGAGCAATGAGCGAGGCGAGGTGAAAGATTTTAATTAAAGTCCCAGAACAATCGAGTGCCTTCGATTTGACAAGCAGCTGCTTCCCCCCTCGGGAGGCCGACAGCTCCCAGCCACACGAGGCTGCAGGTGGCTGTGGGGACAGGCAGAGGAGCGCCTGCCCCGAGTCAGCCAGGACGGAGTGGCCTCGGCCCGGGCTGCCCTGCTGACCCTCCCGGGCCACTCACTCCCCTTTCCCACACAGACCTGACCCATATCTGCTCTCTGGGCCTTGGGCCTCTGCTATCTCAGAACTGGGGCTTTCACTCAGCACTCTCCTCCTGGACCCCCTTGTCCCCTCCAAGTTCAGGGAGAGGATGAATGCGCCTCTAAGTGTGTAAATGTCCTTTGGAAAATGGTTGTCAGAGTGAGTTGTGGCCAGTGGGCCTGGGTTATGATGCGGCTCCACATGGAAACCTGGGGAAAACCACGCAATTTCCCTGTGCCTCAGTTTCCTCATCCAGAGAATGGGGATAATAACTACTAAGATCAAGGGACACGAGAATGAAAGAATCATGGATCAACATAAAGTGCTATTCTCCACTTGATGTGTTTGTCCTCCATCAGCACCGCAAGAAGACCGCAGCCAGGATTCCTGGGTCGGGGAAGACAGCCCAGCAAGGATGCTCTTCAGGAGGCTGACAGTGACGTCGGGGTTAAGGGTCACTAGAAATAATTCAGCGCAACACCTTCATCTTGCAGATGAGGAAACAGAGACCGGAGGCAGGAGAGGCTGGTCCGGGGCCCCCGCACAGGAGCGGAGGCAGCACCTGCCTCGCTCTGCAGGCTCTTCCCCGAGCGGAGCCCCACCCGTGACACTGCGCCCTCCAGGGCCCTGCTGCCTTCCTGGCCACCCCCCCCCACCCGCCCCTGCCCCGACACACCCGCCCCGGGGCAGCCTTTTTTGTAGAGAACAAGATCCTGTCATTAATAGCAATGACGAGTTTTAAACAAACACCTGGCTGTACGCGCTCTATTCAGGACAGAAATGCAGGGAATAGAGTGAGGGCCCATGGAGAATAAGCTGCTTTAAAGCAGATGTGGGAAAATCATGCGTGGTCAGAGGCCAGAAGCAAAGTTTTACCTTTTCATGCTACAAAACCACATCATCTTGTGGGATGGCGATAAATAATCTTCTTCTGTTGTGTGGATGTTGTATTTGTGTCCCCATTTGGCTCAGATGAAAGTTATTCTATTTTATTTTCATTTGTTTTGCCTGTGCCGTGAAGCATGTGGGATCTTAGTTCCCCGACCAAGGATCAAACCCGTGTCCCCCGCATTGGAAGCGCAGAGTCTTAACCACTGGACCGCCAGGGAAGTCCCCTGGATGAAACTTACTTTAAATGTGTTCGGTTAATGTGTCTGGATAATGCTCATTTTTAAGGACCAAGGGCTGTTGGGCAGAAGCAGGATAATGAAGACAATGTCTTGAGGTGAGAGAGACAGTGCTCCAGGCAAGGAGTACAAACCAGCACAAGCCTTGCCCTGTTGATGACCTGTTGAGAGAAGATGCTTCACAGAAGGGAGGCCAGGGAGTCAGGCCGCGGGGTGAGGGCAGGCCCTGATTAAATGGGCTTGAGTCTCAGAGCCGAGGAGAGAGGCTGATTTGGGGAGGACCTCGACTGGGGAAGACCCAAGAAAAAGATCTAATCAAGGGATTTGGGCTGCAGACCCAGTGGGAGCCTCCAACACAGGCTGGGGCTGAGAAGCAGCAGCTCCTGAGAGACAGGCGTGCCTGTGCTCACCCGGGAGTGAGGCTGTCCAGGCCACGATGGTTTAGTTTGGACTGATTGGAACAAGACATTAGGCTGCTAGGCTGTGCAGCTCTGGGACACACTGCATTTATTTATATCTACCCAGTCCTCTACCTGGAGTAAGGACAGTGACCCACTGAAGACATTATAGTGTAGGCAGTGCTGCCAAGCACAGACAACAGCTACATGCCTTTAAAAAAATTCTACAATTCGTAAAGCAACTTCGTCCATATGATTCCATGTCATGGTCACAAGAAGCTCTGCAGTGGACACCCCATCATCTTCCTCTAGTGTGAGGTTATGCAGTTTTCCCAAACTGCTAGCAGCGGCCTGAACCACATGAACACCTACTCTTGATCATAGACCCTGTGTCCTCTCCAGCCCTGTGACATGTGAGAGGCCAGGGTCCTCAGGGAAGTCCTAAATTCTGTGGGTGATGGCAGCAGCGGAAGGGAACTTCTGTCTGGTAGACGCAGCTGCTCTTTGTGTCATGGAGGCCATTCTAATCAGGATCTGGGAAACCAAGGGCTATTGTACCATTGGACAAAGGCAAGTGTGTCCCAAAGAGCGAACGAAACTTGGGAGAAATGAGGCAGACCTCTGGGAAGAACCTGTGTTAGACTCAAACTTGGAGAGATTGGGTGTTAAGAAAGGGTAGAACTTCTCTTCTGGCCTCTGACCATGCCCAGGTTCATTTCCACATCTATTTAGAGCAGTTTACCTCTCCAGGAGAAACCCCTTCCATTCACAGGTGTTTTACCTTCCCTAGGTCTTGTCCTGAATATAATGCCTATCGCATTCCTTTGTCTAGAAATTGTTTTGCTATTAATGACAGGACTGCTGAGCAGAATGCTGTTGAGCAAAATCACTGTAGTAACTTCTATACATCATTTACAACCCCATGCTCTGGAAGCTGGATTTAAGAACGTCTTAAAGTAATGACTTTCAGGAAATGGTCAATTCACAGAAATGTTCTCATATTGACTGAATGTCCAGACCTTGTTTCTTCCTCCTCCACCCTGTAAACTTCTTGGAGCCAGGGACAATATCTATCTTCTTCTATAGCCCCTACAATTTCTATCATTGTATTTAGACCAATAATCCCTCACCAACTTCCCAAAAAGTTTATGTCTGATTCACCTGGACAATGGTAAATAAAATAAAACCTATAAATCCCCAGACCTGGCATCAGACTGATGTGGATTCAAATTCTCCATCTGTGTATCTGAGTCTTTCAATGAATCTTTAATCCATTCAAGTCTCAGCGTTCACAACTAATACATGGTGATGATATCCTCCCATAGTTATGAGGATGTGTCCATCTATTAATGCATCTACCAAAATGTTTAGCACAAAATAAGCTCTGTGTAAAGGGCAGATAAAAATAAGAGTATTAGTAATGATAAGCATTACAATATTAGATGTGGAGGAAAACTAATGCCAACAGACCACACTATCATTATCTGAAGGTGAGTGACACTACCCCTAAAATAAAAACAAATTAAAGATGTGACAAAAGGAAACAATCAAATTGTCGAACAAATCCATACGATAATCTCTTAGCAGTGGTCAAAGCTTTATGTGCGCAGAGATCAAACCTTATTTATTCTAATATCAAACTCATTGTAAGCATATAAAAATGTTTTGTTGAATGAACGAATGAAGAAATAAATTAAAAGTTCTGGCAACTGGGTTAGTTTTGGATGGGGGACTATTCTAGGTGAGACTTTGCCTTAGTTAAGGTATTTGCATATAACAGTGATTGTATATTGCCTGTCTTCATAGAAGCTTGTTGTCAACAAAAATCCCTAGAATGGTCATAATTAATTTGAATGCACATGCCTGATATTGACAACTTATCTCACTAGTCACCCTTCAAAATGTAAGGGTTACATATGTGTACACATATTCTTCTGTCCATCTACCCATACATCTTTCCACCCTTCCACCCCTCCACCCATCCACCCATCCATCCATTCACCATCCATCCATCCATCCATCCATCCATGCATCCATCCATGCATCCACCTGCCCACCTAGCCACACATCCATCCATCCATCCATTCACCATCCTTCCATCCATCCATCCACCCACCATCCGTCCATCCAATGTTTTTTTGGGAACCTACTGTACAGTAGGTATTGGAGGATACAACATGAAAAAGGTAGGAATGATCCTGCACTTCCAAAATTCACTTTGTAATTGATAGACAGACAATGTCAAAAGACAATAATAATACACATAGACTCTGTTCATCAAGGAAGTACCCCTCCTGGAAATAGCCGTTGTACTAATCCACCCTAACATTGGCGGTAACTTTTCCTTTCCTTCAGATTTCCACTGATATAAGAATTTCTGAGTCTATAGCTGTATTCAGCTAGCATTAATTCTATAATTGCTGGTCAATACGACCAGGCTGAGCGCTGTTTATGATGCCCTTCACATGATTAAAGCGATTGTGCCAATGCCTAGTTGCACACTGATTGCTCTTCACTCTTAGATCGTTTATGTGAAGGCATCTTAAGTTGTAGAGCTTGAATTTTATCATGCAGGTTTATCATCTTTTCTTCATTCCATGTTGGCACATTCAAAAAAATTATTTGCATAGCTTTTTTTTTCAGCTGTCATGGAGTAAAACTGCTTGTCCTGACACAAAATAAATGGCAGGATGGGGACAGAGTGTGGCTGCAGGACACAGTCAATTTATGATGTCATTGAGAGTGTGGGGAAAATGTGTGTATGCCCTGGAATAGCACACATTTCAGTAACACTCCGTGTTTTAATGAGTCAGTGCAGCGCAGTGGCTGTAAATGGAGCTCTGTGTATGTACTGAGGGGTGATTGCTATGACAGGGGACACACAAGGGCTGAGGGACTGCGCTGCAGGGACACCAAACACAGTCCTCCTTCTGTGTTGGCTTCCTTGAGCCTGTGCTGGGACCCCAAGGAAACAGAGGGGCAGAGTGCACCTGATGGAGGAGGTGGCGCCATGGAGCATCACAAGTGGGTTTCCTGGGAAAAGGATTTTGTAGGAGCGATCTTGGCATCAACACCTGTGGGGAAAAGCTGGGCTGCTGTGCAGCTGCAATGGAGCACCCCCAGCCCACTCCTTGGGAAGCTCTGGAGCTGGGATGGCCCTTCCGACTTTCCCTCATTGAGGGATGGGAACTAGGTCTTCATAGCCCTACTGAGGACAGTATTGATGAGGATGCTCCCATGAAAGGGGCTGAGTTTGGACAAGACAACCCTTCTCATCAAAAGCAGAACCTGAGAAGGACTCAGGTATGAGCTGTTAGCCACCAACAACCCCAGCAGGAGAAGAAACAGGGAGCTAACTCTTTAGTGGGGAGTGGGGATGAGCTGGGCAGCTCTCTCACCTCTTCCATCCAAAAACACCTTCTTAAAAGCAGGTAAATAAAATGGCCGAGCCATCCTCCCCTGACCCCACATCCACCTCCAGCTCCCTCGCTGTCCCTGCCCCCCTTCCAAGGCAGGTTTCTTGAAAGAGTTACTTGCTGCATCTGCTTCTTCTGAAGGGTGTTCCAGTCTGGCTTCTGCTTCCATCACGACTCAGTCGCTGCTGTGCCAAGATAGGTGATGGCCCCCAGGGAGCGCTCCATCCTCGGCAAAGTTGATCACCTTGGCTGGTCTTCCAGGACCAGACCTGCTCCGCACACGTGACACGGCTGTGCCTTCACGATCCGCTGGGGTGCCCAGCCTCCCTGAGGAACCTGTAGATGTCTGAGGTTCTAGGACTCAGATCTGCATCCTTGCCTGGCCTTACCCTGTGCTCTCTTCCTGGACCGTGTCTGCACCACTACTAAAATCACTCCTGCACTGCTTTTCCTCACTAACTGCTCTCTCAAACCCAGCTGGTCCCCAAGCCCAAATTTCATCTCCCTCGACGTCTCTAGTCTTCCCCAGGGCATGGCCAACTCTTGCCCAGAACCTCTTTGCCCACCGCAGGGATCACTCTCCAACCAATGGTGCGAGCCAGAAACCAGAGGACCACTTTGACACCTTTCTTTTTCTTACTTCTCAGACTCAATCTATCACCAAGTTGTGTAGTTTTACTTCGCTTTGTATCTCCCAAACTTATTCCCGTCTCTGCATTTTCCTCACCACTACTGCTCACAGCCTCCATTGGTTTGGGACATAGCTAACATTCTCATTCTAGTGTAAGCCCTGTGAGTGTAAAGACAGCTCAAACATAGTGCTCAATAAATATTTTTGGAAGGATAGATGGGTGGTAGGTTAATACCTAAATGAATTCATTGAGATGTGGAATTCAGAACAAAGAACAGACAAACTTCAGAGGGAAGATGTTCCCTGAGTGTTGATGGTGTTGAGCTGAAGAGGCCTGTGTGGCATCCACACCCTGCATCCAGTGTGTGCTTGGATGTCCAGCCATGGCAACCAGGAGGGGATGGGGCCACCCAGGGCTCCAGTCCTGTGGGAGACCCTGGGAGTCAGCAGGAAGGGGGCAGAAGCTCATAAAGAAAACTCAATGTTATGGACTGAATTGTGTCCCCAAATTCCTATGTCAAAGCCTTAAGCCCCAGAACTTCAGAATGTGACTGTATCTAGAGACAGGGCCTTTCAAGAAGCGATTAGTTAAAATGCAACTGTCAGGGGGGCCCTAAATGAATAATATTGGGTATTCTGTAAGAAAAGGAAATTTGGACACATGGAAAAACACCAGGGATGCACACACACCACAATGACCACGTGAGGACACAGGACATATAAGCTGAGGAGAGAGGCTCAGGAGAAACCCACCCTATGTTCACCTTGATCTCGGACTTCCAGCCGTCAGGACCGCGAGAGAATACATTTTTGTTCTTGAAGCTGCCTAATCTGTGGTATTTTGTTACAGCGGCCAGCGCAGACTAATAAATACACTGGCCAAGGTGAAAACCCGGGCGTTTGGGGTCAAGGAAACTGGGGCACAGATTTTTTTAATAAACAAGAGAGTAATCAATATTCTCACGCTTCTAAAAGATTCAGCAAAATAAGAACTGAAAATCTTCCATTCAGTTTAGCTATAAGGGGGCCATTGCTCTCGTGAGAGAATTTCCAGAGGACTAACTATGAAGAGTTAACGGGACGGGGGACACACAGAAACCGCGGGAGGTCACATTTCTTGAGGAGGTGTGGTGAGGACAAGAATAAGGCAGGATGGCCGACAGGAGTGAATGTGCGGTGGGGAGGGTTTTGTGCCTGTCGAGGCAACTGGAGCTGGTGGGTGGAGAGGGGCCGGAGGAGGCTGGTGCAGGCAGGGACAGAGGGGCGTCCTGGGGAGGCCAGGACCCGGCACCAGCGCAGGGGGAAAGGCACATGGAGCTAAAGGGAGAGACAGAAGAAGCAAGGAGATCGGGCAGGTCTTTAGTCTGGTGGTCAGAGGGTGAAGGAAGTCTTAGCTGAAGGCTGCTGCTGTCTCTGTGAAGTTGAAGGATCCCATTGGTTCATTCCCGTTGGCTCCCAAGGACACGGCTAAGACTGGGGAACACTCAGCTGTGCAGATCTCAGTTCAACAATAAGAGCATCTCAATAATACCAACTGCTTCCGCTAATAATAATAGCATCTAACTTTTATTGAGATTTCATCATGCACCCAATGATATAAGGACTTTAAGTTACTCAGTTCTCTCAGTAACCCAATGAGGTTAGTATTGTTATTATTTTGCAGTTAAATAATTAAGATTCAGAAAAGGGAAGTAAGTTCCTCAAGGTCACACAGTTAGAACCTGATCTAAATATAGAAAGGAATAGGCTGACTGGCAGTGAGTCCCCATTTCTGATGGTGTTTTTGCCTAAAATGTGTGATGATCGCATAGATCAAAAGCAGATGTTTCTTTTAAAAATAGGAGATAAACGGAAGGCCGGTCATTTGACCTTCCACATACTTAAAATGCCACATGTTAGGTAAGCACTAAAGAATATTTCTAGCAGTTGGGGTGGGATTATGATAACGTGATAGTTTGAGAACTGTGCATGGAACCTGGGGATCCATCAAGAGCCCACAGGGTCCTGCAGGAGTCTCTGGGACCCCCTCCCGTGCACCTCGTCCTATGCAACTAGAACACCTGTACTTCCATCTGCTCCAACACACATTGGGGTCACATATAAAATTCCATATAAAAAATCCTGTGGCTAAGAAATAGACGAAAGTCATTGGAATAAAAAGCGATTCACTTCAGGGCTTCCCTGGTGGTGCAGCGGTTAAGAATCTGCCTGCCAATGCGGGAGACACGGGTTCTAGCCCTGGTCCGGGAAGATCCCACATGCCGCAGAGCAACTAAGCCCGTGCACCACAACTACTGAGCCTGTGCTCTAGAGCCCGTGAGCCACAACTACTGAGCCCGCACGCCTAGAGTCTGTGCTCTGCAACAAGAGAAGCCGCCTAATGAGAAGCCCACGAACCGCAAAGAAGAGTAGCCCCCACTCACTGCAACTAAAGAAAGCCCGCATGCATCAACGAAGACCCAACGCAGCCAAATAAATAAATAAAATAAATAAGTTTATATTAAAAAGTAAAGCCATTCACTTCAGTTCTAGCCATATGCTTCCGTGGGAAGAATTCTCTGGTAGAAACAGTGTCCTAGTGCCCAGACAGAGGCTTTTCCCACCAGCTTTGCCACCTGAGTCCCTGCCTGCCCTTCAACCCCCTGGCCTGGCCCCAGCAGGAGTGCCTCCTCTTCTGGGAAGGTCATTCAGTGATTCTCTAACTGGGGTGCCCATCACAACCCCCTGGGGCATGTTTAACCCAGAGCACTCTGCCCACCCCAGGACTTTCTGACTCAGAGGTCTGCATTTCTAACAACTGATGGGCATGAAGGTCTGAGTCAGGGAAGCAATATCCGGCGTCGGGTCCAAGGGGCGGTGTTGGGCGGCAGGTCCACACCGGCTTTGAACAGCCCTGATCCGACCACCCTGGGCAGGGGAAGGGACCTCAGCTCCACGATCTGCCCTCTCCCTCCCCAACGTCTGACGACTTGGCTGTGAAAACAGAGCCCACAGACGTGCTCTGCGCTCACACAGGAGGCTCCCGAGTCAGCTGCTCCTGCTGATTCCAGGGGGTCCCTGGGGAAGAGGGGGGCACAGTGGGTGGGCCCTGCTACGGATGAGCTGTTTACCACCGTTCTTCTGGTGGGGCTTTGTGGAGGATGAGCCTGGGACACCTGGACTGCATCCTCAGAGCTGGAATTCCAGGGGTGGCACTGGGCAGGTCAGCGGGAGATCACTCTGCTCTTGGTTCCCATGGTGACTTGCAGGAGCCTCACAGCCCTGGGCTCTCTCCTCCTCCCGTTCTGTGCGACCTCTATCCAGTAGAACAAACGATGGATGTGCAGAAGCCATTTAACAAAGTCACTGGGCGTGGGCTTCAGCTCTTCCTGGAAGCCGATCCGGAGCCCAGAGGCAGCTGCCTCAAACCTCGCCTCCCTTCCCCCTCTAGCTCCTCCTCCCCTCTAGCTCCCCTCCCCTCTAGCTCCTCCTCCCCCCCCCCTCCCCTCTAGCCCCCCCCCCCCCCCCTTCCCCCCCCCCCCCCCCTTCCCCCCCCCACCCCGTCCCAGGCACAGGTGCGCAGCTGGGCTTCGATGGCCCGTCTCACCTTCTCACCTTTTTTTTTTTTTTTAACATCTTTATTGGAGTATAATTGCTTTACAATGGTGTGTTAGTTTCTGCTTTATAACAAAGTGAATCAGTTATACATATACATATGTTCCCATATCTCTTCCCTCTTGCGTCTCCCTCCCTCCCACCCTCCCTATCACCTTCTCACCTTTATCATCAGACATCCCTGTAGGAGCACCTGCCCAGAGGGTCTGCTGGTTTGGGGAAAGACTCCTTTTCTTCACCTCTGTGTGCAACTCACTTTCTCTCTCCACCTCAGAAAGGAGAGAGAGTGGGACATCAAAGCAAGGAAGGGCTGAACACAGACTCTCCCAATGGGGTGGGGGTGGCAAGGGGGTGTCTGAGCCCCGGTTCCGCTGCACTTGGTGGTGGGCTAGCAGCGTAGAGTCTCCTGTCCTCACCTGTGAGCCGGGTGCTCAGGGACCACCGAGCTGGCGAGAGGGGTCACAAGGAACAAAAGCAGCCATCTGGAGGCTCTCCTTGGAAGGGCCACGTGGGAGGCAGCCTCCCTCTTCCCTGTTTCATAAGCCTCCTGGCTTTGGCTCTGGAACCTTCTTCTCCCCTGCAGCGTCTGACTGGCTGGGTCTGGGCCTTTGTCTGCAGCCGTGCTGCTACTGCTCCCTGGTCTCTGCGTTTACGGGCTTCACCTGCCCCACCTGAGCAGCAGGGGCACAGAGCGCCTGGGCAGCTGACCGAGCTGCTAAGCGTCACCAACGCATCTAGTGGCAAGTGTCCCTTGGGATGATCTTCAGAGCTTTTCCCGGGAGGATCAGGACGCTCTTGTAGGGGTTTTCTCAGACTGCACGGTAGCAATAAAAATCAGTAAGCCCCCACTGCAAAGGCTAAATGGGAAGGGCAGAGCGGGGCCCGTTATGAAAGGGCAAAGCCACAGCCCAGGGCCAGCAGCTGGCTGGCTCAAGCCCGATGGCAGCTGACCCTGAGGGAAGGGTCCTTGGTGCCCGAATCCCAGCTTCAGATCTCGCCTCTCTCGGCGAGCTCACCGCCTGAATTTGCATCTCCTTTGACCTCACGTGTGGGGCTGATTGGGATGAGGGTTGCGTGTGCCAAGGTCGGCACATCACAGGCCTTCAGTGAGTTATTAGGGCTGTTCTTTGTTTCCTGATCTCTCCTTCTTTCTCCTTTATTTGGCTCCGGGCTGAGACAGTTCTCAGGGTCTCCTGAGACCACTCCCAGGCCTCCCTGTAACCCTAGCTCTGCAAAGCTGTGGGCTTTCTCTCATGGCCTTTCCTGGTTTCCTCTCCGGGGGCAGCGCTGGGTGGGTCCTGAGCATCGGGCGAGTTCCCAGGACAACGCAGTTGGACACTCCCCAAGTGTAACAGATTCCTAGTTGCATTGGGCTTGGGCGGAGGCTACTCTGGAGGGAAAAGAGGGGCTGAGGGGGGAGCACAGTGAAGGCAGCCATGACCCGCGGGGCCACCTGGGCTCTGGTCCCTAGAGAGGCCGTCCCCTGAGCCGCTGGACCCCACGGGTGTCAGCCTGGGCCTGGAGGTGAGATGTGGGGAAGGGAGAAGCAGGTCGGGAGGTCCGTCTCAGGACCCCCGGCCCTCGGGCGCCTGGAATCTGTGCCCAGAGCAGACCCTCCTGCGGCTGCGGCTGCAGATTTGTGTGTAGCTCAAACTCAACCCCTGTTGCTTTTTTAGCTGCAGGGCAACTTCCCACTTTATTTCATGGAACGTGGCCATTTGTTGGGTTGAAACCACCGAGAATAGGAGGATGGCGGCTCCGGCCCAGAGTCAGGTGGAGAGCCGGCCTCCCCGCCACACACACAGCTCAGGTGAGCTCAGCGAGTCTTCCTCTGTTCTGTCCTCAGACCCGAAGGTTCTCAGCAGCACTGATGACCTTCAAGGTCCTTGCTGGTGGACTTGGAGGTTGGGAAGGAGAGACTTACACAGTTAAGAGTATTTATTTGCTTAAGATCACATATTCACCAAAGAAGGGGGAGAAAGATAAATTACAATGCAACTTCTGCATTTTTCTTGCACTTTGAATTAAACCCAGACTTCTTTTCCTACAGAATGTACACCAGACACTGCTTCTCATCCCCCCTGGGTTCCTAGTTACTAGACGTTGGATTCCTCTGAAGGTGCTCATTTCTGTGTTAGCAGCACATCGAACATTTAATCTAAATTTAACAAAAGCCAGTTTTTTTCCAGTTTATTTCTGGTTCAATTGTAGAACTCAGAATGTGTCCTTAGTAGTCCCACCCGGCAGGAAGGACAGTGGTGTCGGTGCCCAGCCCACAACCCACAGGCCCTGAGGCCCCACCAAGCCGGGGACACAAGCTGGGTGTCCTTTGTCATCAGGCTCCATGTAGAAGCCTGAAGGCCTCCCCAGGACAGGCCTCGGCTCTGCTAAGTTTCAGCCCTTCTCCCAGATGTGCAAACTTTCCCTGGACCCAGATTGACTGTAGACACTGGAGAAGGGGCGGCGGGGCCTGACCACGGAACGTCAGGACTCAGAGCTGTCACTGTGCCTGCAGGCAGGGCAGGCTGCATGCGGACGTGTCTCTCCTCCCACCTGCCTGGGCCACAGCTCCCTGCATTCTCCAGTGACCTCTGACCTCTCTGCGGAAAGCACGCTGCGGGATCTGAGGTCTAAATGGCCGAGGCATCCAGTTTTACCCCACATACCCAGCTATGCCCTTAAACTGGCAATGCTGGTGGCTGGAGTTTGAGGCAGCAGGTAGGGATGGGGTGCATTCCAGGAAGCCAAGTCTCTTCAGTATTTATGGAATCTCACCGTGTAGGGGATGCCCTAATCCTAATTCTGGACCCATATTCTCTGTCTGAATTACGGACCTTTTTTTTTTTTCTATACGCGGGCCTCTCACTGTTGTGGCCTCTCCCGTTGTGGGGCACAGGCTCCGGACGCGCAGGCTCAGCGGCCATGGCTCACGGGTGCAGCCGCTCCGCGGCATGTGGGATCCTCCCGGACCGGGGCACGAACCCGTGTCCCCTGCATCGGCAGGCGGACTCAACCACTGCGCCACCAGGGAAGCCCTGAATTACGGACCTTTTGAAAGACCCGATAGTATTCCCACTGTGGAATCTGTATGTTATAATCACTCAATAGAATGTAGATTAAGACTGAAACTGAGCTGCACATGAATTACTCTCCTTTGAGAAGGATCTTCGGTGGTGGAACAAAGCAGGGCAGCCTGACGGCAGGAGTTGCTGTTGAATTTCTGCACTGCTGCCTCTCAGCCGAGGGATGCTAGCCAGTTACACAGTCCTCTGAGCCTCAGTTGCTCAGCCGTGAAGTGCGGGTGACAGTGCCCTCCTCACAGGATTGTTATGAGCAGAGGTGAGTGAGGTGCTCGGCAGAGCTGACCTGTGGTGAGTGTTAAACGCAGAGGAGCTCCTATGGTCCTGATGGTGTGGGAGGCTTTCGCCCATCATCCCAGACTCGGGGATGAGCTTGAAGACACATTCATTCTCCACCTGTAGATCTGCGTTCTCAGTAGACAGGAGGCGGGTGAGTGCAGGTGAGGGTGGGGGAAGAGAACGGTGGATGTGAGTGCAGGGTGTGGGTTCACAGATCCGCTCTGCTCCTGGCTGGTGGGGGTGCTGAGGGATCTCCATTCCCTCACTGGAAAGAGGGGAGAGCTTCCCAGCACAGAGGGTTGTTAGGAGGATTTATTGAGGTGGCCCCTGTGAAAGCATTTAGCAGTGACCTCATACCCTGTGCGGGGGTCGGAGAGCAGATGCCCCTCAGTCTCGGCAGCCGGGCTCCAGGCGAAGGTGCAGGACCACGAAGGGCACAGGGTGAATGAACACGGCCCTGCTGACCCGAGAGTCCCAGCCTGCTGGGTGTGGCGGAGGGATTTCCGTGAAGTTTTCCTGCTTCCCCTGGAACTCTTGTGCGATGTACAGGAAGAATATAAACAGGATGACACTGACCTCTGGATGTGGCTCTGCATGTAAGTATCCAGAGGAGCAAACGGGCTTGAGTTTGGACACAGGTAGCAGGAAATAGTGGCCAAAGTAGAAGCCTTGGCATCGGGCAAACCGGTGGAACGTGGGCAAGTAAGTGTCTCTGTGCTTCGATTTCCACCTCCATAAAATTGAATTAAAAAAAATCAGCCTCACAAGCCTATTCTGCAAATTAGAGATAATGTCTGTACAGGAGTTGACTCACAAGAAGCACTGGATAAAAAAATCACCTGTGATGATGGCAGGAGAAGAGACCCAAGTCTCTGCTCCAGACCCAGGACTTGCCCCAGCCCAGCAAGTCAGCATCCTAGGGTGCAGAGGACGCCCGGGAGGAACAGAGCCTCTGTGCCTGCTGTCTGGAGGGAGTGACGGGAGGTGGGTCAGAGCGCATGGCTCCTGGGCAGGGTCCCTGGCCTCCCTCTGCCCTTTCTCTCTCCTCACAGCTTCTGCAGCTCAGAAAACACTCCCACTCTGCATCCCACGGCCCTCTCTCACTACATAAATAATAGATGGGAAAAAGAACATTACTAGTAGACCATTAACTCGAGTGTATGTTCATAATTAACTCAAAGAAATAATGACTATATGTTAGCATGAGACATCATGTAAGTCAGAGAATGATGAGGCTCAGTGTCAGATCAGGATACTTATGAATTCCTACCGTATACATGCCACAGAAAACGTGTGCTACACTTGGTCCAGAACCATTTTGAAACATCTCTGAGATGTCATTGACATACAGTAAAATAGCGAATCTTTAAGTGTGCAGGTTCGTGGATCTTTACCCATGTGTACACCTATGTAACCACCAGCAGATGAGATGCAGAACCTTCCCACCCCCCATACACACAAAAGAAGACCTTGCCTTGCACTTCTTCCTAAGACATACCACACTAGGGTAACATTTCTAGAATCTTGGGCTATGGTTGTGAAGGAAAGCTCTAGCAAGTGTGGGGCTAGAGTGTGGTAAGACCTATTAGTACCCCACACTCACCATGGTGCTCTGAGGACCAAGCTAGGGTCCGATATGGAGTGAATTGTGTCCCCCTAAAAGTTATGTTGAAGTCCTAATCCCCTATATCTGTGAATGTGACCTTATTTGGAAATAGGGTCATTGCAGGTGTAATGAAGCCAAGATGAGGTCATTAGGACGGCCCTAATTTCAATGACTAGTGTACTTGTAAGAGACCCAGACACACACACACAGGAAGAAAGCCATATGAGGATGGAAGCAGAGGTTGGGGTGATGCAGTTGTAAGCCAAGGATTGCTGCTCGTCACCAGAAGCTTGGTGAGAGGCATGGAACAGATCCTCCCTCAGAGCCCTTAGAAAGAATCAAACCTGCAGAGACCTTGATTTAAGACTTCTGGCCTCCAGAACTCATAGAATACATTTCTGTTGTGTTAAGCCGCCGAGTCTGTAGTGCTTTGTTATGACAGAACTAGGAACTCAATACAGATCCATAATCCATGCCTATGACAGCTAACACCTCTCTTTTACTTCTTGAGAATTGTCTCACAAGATTTTTCTTTGCTCAAACTCATGAATAATGGATAATTATGGATGCAATGAAACCTTTAGTACTCATGAGGCTAAGAGCCTAAGGTCGTCCTGATAGTGCCTCTCCAATGCCCAGTGCTCCTAAATAGCCTACTAGTTAGGACTCTGGTATGCTACCATTTTCATGATGCTCCATCATACAAGGATTTACTCATAACAAAAGTAATGAAATTCTACACGTTTTCTATTCACTAGGTATCTGAAAGAGAGGAGAGTGTTGTTAAATTCATACCTACAGGGTCACCATCTTAGGTCCCGGTGGGCACACTTTTGCTCCAGCACTGTTTTCTAGTTTTTTATATGTAACTGGGTTGCTTCCAGTGATTTTTCTCTTCCTCATTTAGGAGATTTGCTTCTCATTTTGAAGGATGGTGGTCACACTCCAGTCACTTTGCATGGTCTAAGGACATCATTCATTCTCTCTACAGGACACATTCTCTAGACCCCGTTGGCCATGAGCATAGATAAAAGTCATTCTTTAAGCTGTTTGGCAAGTATTTATTGAGCATCTATCAAAACCCCAAAACACTATTTAGCAATGTAGAGAACATTAAGAAGTCTCCATGGCCCTGAGAAAGCACATATTGTAGTTGGAATGGGACCAACTATAAAGCACATATGTAGAGAATTTTTGAACAATTCTAGAATTTTCTGTGGATTTCAGAAGCTCATCTTTGAAATCTCTTTAGATCCTATTGGTTCTATTCAATGTATAACACATTTTGTTCCTTGAAAAGACATTTCTATTGCCTACTGGAAAGGATATTTCATAGAGTTGGAATCACCATCAGTTGAAGGTCACAATTCAGAGTGTTGCACTGGGGTCTTCTTTGTCATCATGATGGTATTATAAACAGCAGCCAGACTGTCATATTTATAAGTCTGTATGTGGTTTTGTGACATTGCTTAGCCTGAAAATATTGAATCATAGTTAGATACAGAGATCTTAGCAGTCAAGGACAAACATTTATAACATAGAGTTGGCACAAATGGCAAAGAAGCTCTTGTTCTTACGATAAAAGTCAAGAAGTTTCAAAACTATGCCTGTGCTTCTCAGTCATGCTTTACTATGTGTACTGGTCACAGCTCTCATTGGTGATATTTTTCTAAAGTTAACCCTCTCCTGTCCTTCTGTCATCAACAGTGTAGTGAACGCAACCTCCAACAGAAGACACTGTTTGATTAGCAGAACTTCCCAAACCTCCTTTCCACATGGATCAAATTCTCACTTAAGCATGCAGAATCCAGAGCTGAGAATTAAATTAAAATGTGTCATGTGGGCTATACTACACCATGACTGCCTGAATAATTCAAATTGCCCATAAGTTACCTGATTTTAAATGATCTTATGGGGAACATGTTATTTCAGAAGATAAACATGTTACTTTGCTCATAGTACACGAAAGCATGCTAAGAATTATTGGCCCGAAAACACCTAATGGAACATATATTGTACTTGTCTGAAACATATTCTCATATTTATAAGGTTCTACCAATCAAATTATTCAATTTCATCCAACAAAGATAAATTCTTTTGTATGGACCTTCTGATATTGCAGTAAATTTCCAAGAAAAGTACGTTATATGTTTAAGCTTTTGCTCCACTGCCCCCTCTGCTTGGAATGATGTCTCTCTTCCACGTGTTCCCACAAACACCTGAACATGATTTCCACTGCCCCTCCTGCCTCTCATGACCCTGAATCTTCTACACCCTCATTCCATCCTGTATTTTCTTCTGTCCCAGGACTTGATTGAGCACATCTGCTGATATATTCACATTTTCCTTTGGTTCCCTAAATGCCTTTGCAGCAGGAACCAAGTCTTAATGGCACAAGTGGCTCCAGCATCTGTGACGATGTCTGACACATAAGAGGAGCACGTGTCTATTTTCTCAATGAATTAATGAATTCCTGAATGAACTGTATAGAGTCCCCAAATTGTCTTGCAATGATAATAGCAACAGTTATCATTGTAAAATCTTTTTAAAATTATAGACTAGTCCACCTTGATCATCTACGATGTGCCAGGCATGTGATTGACACTCCAATAAACATGTCTGGCAATTTTCCATGTCTGAGTTTAAGAACTATCTGGGAAGAAACGGCACTTCCCCTTTCACCATTTTGTTCCACCATTTCCACATGAATGGCCAGGGGTCCGACTTCTAATTACACTCTGAGGTTTGTGGAGGCAATGCCCAGGCTTTGATACTGTACTATATGCCCTTGTGTTCAACCACAGAAATTAACCTCCAGTTTTAATTAACGTTTGGTGTATTCTACACTTTCTAAATCATCTCCGCCTAGAGTTAGATGGGGACTTACAAGACAGATCAGAGTATTTGCTCTATGTTTCTGTTTCCACTTACTCTTCAACTATTTTTTCCCCAAGATGAGACACCGTGGAGCTGGGTCTTGGGAGTTCCTACCTGTATAGTTGTGCTTCTCTGACATCCAGGTCCAGACAGCAGTGTTACTGTCCTGGGGCTGCCATGCTGGTGAACTTCAGAGGTATTCTTTTGGGTGGCTTGACAATACCTGTGCACTAGAAGCACATCTTCTGAAGTTTTTATACTTATCTGGCATTGGAATTTCTGCAGGATTGGCCATCACCAATCAGAAGAGTAGAATGAAATTTAAAAAATGTTTCTTTTTTGGTTCCGAGGAACTGATGAAGAGAAATAGCTTTGTATTTCTTCACTTCGCATCAAATCTAGAGAAAGCTTCTCCCTGAAACAATGCTCTTCTGTAGTTAAAAATGACCTTTGCCAAGTGGGAAGGATGCTGTGTGTAAGGTGGGTCCTAGAGTTTCAGGAGGTTTTATGTTCAGGTGACTAATGGTGGAGTTGGCCCAAGGTAACTGTTCAGCAATAAAATATTATCAAATGTCTCCCCTTGGTCTTTTTCTGATTTCACTGCATGTGAAAAGTCACCACAACATGACTGGCAAATCATCTTGTCTAGAAATTTCAAATCAGTACACCTTTAAAGTCTCTGAGCCAGACCAGACCATACCAGAATTGATATTTCATTCACTTTCTGTCCTGTGAGGTAATAACAATAACTGGAATGTTGAGGAAAAGACTAGTTTTGAAAGTTTCAGGAAATTATGAAGGAAATTGTACAGATAAAACTTCAGGATCATAACACCTGACATAAACTCATCCATCATTTTTCCTGTGCATATTCTCTCACATTCAAAACCAAAACCAAAACCAAAACCAAAACCAAAACATACTTTATTTCATGTATTCAGTTAGAGCAAGAAGTTACTCTCCACAACCTGCTAATCTTCCTCGAGATAACTACAAAGCTTAGTGTTTTTTAAAGAATGGGAATTAGGACATTTCTAAGTCTGGTAAGAATTTAGAAACGATTGGATTTGTTGCTGACATTAATTAATTCTATTGACTCATCACAATCATTGTAGGACTATTTCCTAGAGTGTCGAAATCAATCCATCCACACATTTTAATCCCCAACACGTGCCTTGTACTGAGTCGGTGTTACTGAAAGAATGGAGTTTCTCTTCCCAGCAGGGTTCATAGTTAGAGCCAAGACATAACCTTAAATGATAATTAAGTTTCAAAATTGTGTAGGATAGATCATTTTAGATTACGACACTCTATTTTCAGTTGTAAATTGTGCACGTACCATGAAAGTCAAACCATACAAAAATAAATGGGACAAGGGCCTCTCCCCTAAGGAGCTACCTTTTACTGATTCATCCAACAAATGCTGGCTGAATTCCTGCTAGTTTCTGAGCACCATGCTAGGTGGACGGTCATAAGACTACTAGTCATGTAAAAATAATCAGTTTGAAAGGGCTTCAGTAAAAGTGAGTTCAAGTACGGAGGAGTGGGGTAGAAATGGGGATCTGAGAAGGCCTCACAAAGCAGGGGGCAGCCTGAGGCAGATCTGGAGCTAATCAGGTCCACGGGGGGAGCCCAACGGTGAGGCCTGTCCAGGAGCACACCTGCAGCATGGCACACCTGGAAAGGAGGTGCAGTGGGAGGCTCCAGTTGATGAATGCAGGAGGCCGGCTTAGGGCCTCACATCCCAGGGCAGGCTCTACCTATTGGCCCTCTCGTGACAGGAAGCTGTTTTAGCGACAGAAGTTCACCAGGTTTGCATGTGTGCAGGCTCTGGCCGCTCTCTGGGAGAGGGACTGGAGGAAATCGGCCAGGGGAGCAAGTGACAGGAAAGATCAAGATAGTGCCTTAGTCCGATGTCACATATAGATCACTAGTACCTCCTGGGATAAGTGACTTCCAGCTTAAAAACGTTAAGATTTGTTGAGAGGGAGGGGGAAAGAAGGGGTGGTGGGGAGAATTGAAAAACACCAAATTTCCTGGAATTCAAAGAGTACAGGTTATAAAATGATAGAGAGAAATAACCTGTGTGACAAACATATGTAGTATATTTATATACAATATGTATAAAATTATTTCTATAAATATATGCATTGTTTATATATACATAAATATATATAGTATATTTGCATATGCACATGAATATATCAATATATATATGCATATGCATTGTAATCCCTCCAATTCTTAATATCTTAGGTTAGATAGAATAACCCATGTCTGTGCTAAAATAAGGCTATTTCTGATGATTATTATTTTCTTTCTGAATATCCATCCTACAAGAAATAAAACTCTGGTCTTGACAACTCCTGCTCACTAAGTGCTCAGTATGTGCTAGATACTATGATAAGGCTGCATTTATTTTCTTAGTTAACCCACACATTGAATGCTAGAAGTAAGTTATTCTTTTCTAATAGCTAAGGACAGCGAGGTTCACCTGAGATTAAATAGTTTTCCAAGGTAGCATTAAAGTGGAGACCACTGCAGGTAGGGGCATGTCCATCTGCCCTTTAGGGAGCTCTCATGCTCAGGCTTGCAGGCCTTCAGGAGGTAGAACCTGATTTCTGATTTGGGACGAACCTCACAGATCCTTTACTCAAGGTTCCTTACTTCCCAGGTGAGGGAAGTGAGACCTGGAAGGGGAAGCTACCTGGTCCAGTTACAAGTGTTGTTAGGTTGGACCTGGGACCAGAAAGCTCACGTCCTGCTCCCCTGACCTGCTCTTCTCATTATCCTGCAATCATCTTCAACATGGCAAAGAATTAAGGAGTGAATACATGGTTGCTTAGACACAGTGTAAAAACAAACATTTGACTAAAGTGAAGAAGAAGCTAATTCAAATGTCATTTTATACAAAATAGAGGCCCCACAGGAGTTATGTGTAATTCACTCCTCTGTAGATGGAATTGTTGATGCCTTTCACTTGGGGATTGGTCAGTTGGCCAGCGCCCACAGTTCTTGATTTTAAGTTGCTTTGCTTCTTCCTTCTTGTCAAGGAACTCATGTTTTATCACTGAAATATCAAAAACCCTAAAGCAAAGCTGGGAGTTTTGACTTCAGAGTTCTGTGGACATACTGCAATTGCACAAAAAGGAGCCTGTGTGCATATGTATGTGTCTGTGTATGTGAACTTGGGTTGCATGCTTATAAGTGAATTTTTTCTTGGGAGCTAATTCATAAGTTTTATCAAATTTTAAAGAAATGTACCCCATATGACAGGCAACTCTAGAGCATGGAAGCTTTCAGGCCAATAAAGAGTCACTGATGTAATAATATAATTTTCTATAGTGATGGTTTTGACAAAAAAGCCGAGCTTTAAATTTAGACTGAAAGAAAATTGAGAGGTAAATGTGAAAATGGTCTTCTAAGCCATTTTATGCATTTATAAGCAACTCTACAAGCGTTTCTGGACTTAGGAGACTAAAAGCTCATCTCACCCTCCCATGGTTCACCAGGAGTCATGGGTGAACACAGATGTAGTAGATCTTCACACTTATCATTCAGTTGTCTATTTGGTACTTGCACTGTCATTACTACTTCATGTGCCTCTGCGTACATTTCCTTTCAAGCTACTCCCTCCAATGTTGGAAGGCTTTGGTTACTAGATCATCCCTGCTACACTATATGGTAAATTTTATGTGTCAACTTGACTAGACTAAGGGGTGCTCAGAGAGCTGGAAAAAACCTTATTTCTGGGTGTGTTTGTAAAGGTGTTTCCAGAGAGATTAGCATTTGATTAGGTGGACTGAGTAAAGGAGACACTCTCACCCATGTGGGTGGGGATCATTCAGCCCCTGAGGGCCTGAGCAGAACAAAAAGGTACAGAAAGTGAAATTTCTCCCTTGCTTGAGCTGGGACATCCATCTTTTCCTGCCCTGGGACATCAGTGCCCTAGTTATCAAGCCTCCAAACTTGGACTTGGACTTTTACTAGTGACTTCCCTGGTTCTCAGGCCATTGGGTTTGGACATGAGCTACATCACAGGCTTCCCTGGATCTCCAGCTTGCAGATGGCCATTCATACGTCTCAGCTTCCATAATCAGGCCAATTCCTAAAATAAAATTATCTATCTATCTCCTATCTATCTATCTATCTCCTATCTATCTATCTATCCATCTATCTATCCATCTATCACCTATCTATCATCTATCTATCCATCCATCCACCCTACTGGTTCTGTTTCTCTGGAGACTCCTGACTAATACATGTCCTGTAACTATTTGTCCTTGTTTTCCCATCCAGGGTTAGATAGATACATCTAATGATGCATCTTCCTCATGACAACCACCACTGCTTCCTGTCTACCCTCCTCCCAGCTCTTGTCCTCAACTTCTTCCCCTGATCCTCAAATGCCATGCTTTCTGGTCTCCCACTGATATCTAACCAGATGAAGTCTGTTCCCAGAGATGAGCCCTGACCAACCCAAAGTAGTCAGGCAGGTATCACTTTCCCTTTTCCTATTACTACACTTTCCTTTAAAAAATCTTAAGAAACAATAACTTACTTGGCACTTATATTACACTGAAGGCTCATAGCCAACCAAAAAAAAAAGAAAACATTTTTTCACATACTATCTTTAAACTATGGCTCTTCCCTTATGCCTCAAATGTCCAGTTATCTTTATGGACAAAATATAACATTTTTCTATTTGCCCATAATAGATTTTATTATTTAAGATTCACAGCCTTCTATGACAAGCCTCCAGAGGCACCTGATGGAAAATTTATAGACGATAATCTCTAAGCCAGGTGGTGGTAGTCTGGCGGTGCCTGACTGCTGCCCCAACTTTGACTACTTTATATTTCTTATATCTATATTTGATCAGATTACTGTTTTCTTTGTTTTTTACTGGGATTCATATTCTACCATTTGCTACCTTATAAATGACTGTGGTATTGGATGTATTTGAGCCTGAGATATGGGAAACTGAAAAAGAAAAAAAAAAATGTTCCTCATTCTTTTGAGGTCACTATAGTTCCATTCACCTACTTCTAAGAAGGTTTATTCCCTAACTTTCTCTTATTATTCCTGTCTTCTGCCTCCTACCTCCTTTTTCTTTTCTTTCTTTACTCCTAACTTTGAACTGCCATTTCCCTTGAAAAAGCTTTTCAGCACCATGGACAGAAGTGCGGGAGATGGATTCCTTCCCAGTCATTTTGCCCCACCCAGAGCTCATAGTCCTGACCAAGGAGTAAAGAGGTATCTGGTTCACTCTAATGATGTTCTTGGTAAATAATTTTCTGAAGGACACTAGATAACATAGTAATTTTAATATGTATTATCAGCTAGAGTAATATACAGATGTCACCCTATTTAAATGTTCTCATTTTGTATCAAAAACGAAGTTTTATAATAAATTAGAAATGGTGTTGTTTTGTTTTGTTTTGTTTTCATGTTTCCTAGTCCAGGGAAGCTGGTCCAACAAATACATCTTGCTCCATGTAAAGACAAACTCCAGCTTCATGAGCGCTCAACCTTCTGGAACCGCTAGAAGCCTCTCATTTTATCCTAGTGCAAGTTAATACAAGAACAGCACACCTGGTTCACAGCTGAGCTGTTGGCAACACTGAAGAACATCTATAAGTCCTTTCTCCCTAGGTCTTTGGCTCCACTCACTTTATTTAAAATATTTATTATTATTATTGAGGTAAAATTGACATACAACATTGTCATATAATACACTAAGAGCCAGGTGTAAAACACAGTAATGCAGGACTCATTACCTTGCAAAATGATCACCATCTAGTTACCTCCTGTCACGACTACATAGTTACATTTTTTCTTGTGATGAGGAATTTTAAGATTTACTCTCTTAGAAACTTACAAATAAGCAATAGAGCATTACTTATTCTAGTTATCATGCTGCACATTACCTTCTCAGGGTTTATTTTATAGCTGGCAGTTCCTACCCTTTGACCTTCTTCACCAGTTTTGCCAACCCTCCCACCCCCTGTCTCTGGCAACCACGAATCTGCTCTTGGTATCTATGAGCTTGTTTTTTGTTTGTTATAATGCCACATACAATTGAGATTATGTGATATTTGTCTTTCTCTGTCTGCCTTCTTTCCCTTAGCATACTGTCCTCAATGTTCATCCATGTTGTCGCAAATGGCAAGATTTCACTCTTTTTATTGCTAAATAGTATTCCATTGTTTATATACACCATATGTCCTTTATCCATTCATCGATTGATGACACTTAGGTTTCTTCCATATCTTGGCATTATTATTGTAAATAATGCTGCAGTGAACATGGGGGTGCATTTATCTTTTTGAATTAGTGTTTTCATAATCTTCAGATGATACTCAGAAGTGGAATCAATGGATCATATGATAATTCTATTTTTTATATTTTGAGGAAGCTCCATATGGTTTATCAGATAAATGATTTCCCTGTATTTCCTCCCATTCAGTCGGTTGCCTTTTCATTTTATTGATGATTTCCTTTGCTGTGTAGAAGCTTTATAGTTTGAAGTAGTCTAACTTGTGTATTTTACCTTTGTTGCCTTTTCTTTTGGAATCAGATCCAAAAAATCATCACCATGACTGATGTAAAGGACCTTGCCACCTATGTTTTCTTCTAGGAGTTTTATGGTTTCAGGTCTTATTTTCAAGTCTTTAATGCATTTTGAGTTACCTTTTGTGTATAGTGTAAGACAGTAGTCTAGTTTCATTTTCTTGCATGTGGCTGTCAAGTTTTCCCAAAACCATTCATTGAAGACTGTCCTTTCCCTTCACAAAGCCTTGGCTCGTTTGTCATACATTAGTTGACCGTATATTCATGGGTTTTTCTCTCTCTTCTGTTCCATTGATCTATGTGTCTATTTTTATGTCAATACCATAATGTTTTGATTACTATAGCTCTGTAATATTTTTTGAAATCAAGGAGCAAGATGCCCCCAGCTTTGTTCTTTGCTCTCATGATGGCTTTGGCTATTCAGTGTCCCTTGTGTTTCCATACAAGTTTTGGGATCTTTTGCTCTATTTCTGTGAAAAATGCCATTGGAATTTTGATAGGGATTGCACTGAATCTGTAGATTGCTTTGGGTAGTATGGACATTTTAGCAATATTAGTTATTCCAATTCATGAGCATGGAATATCTTTCTATCAATATTTATTTGTGTTTTTTTTTCAATTTTTCATCAATGTCTTAAAGATGGTCTTTATTTAAATTAAATATTTTGTGTTTGCTGTGGCTGTGGCCCCATAACATATTCCTAAGCTCCAAATATGTTATATTCAACCATTTTCTGAGAAAAGTACAATTAATACTTTCTTTAGTTTTGAATAAAATATTATTCTCATGTGTTTTTCTTTATATTGCTTTAACATGAAAAGACCAAAAAGACATTTTAATAAATGATAATAAGAATGGTTATAATGTTATTATCTATTTTGTTCACTTATGAGAAATGGAATATTTTCCCATGCAGATAAATCCCTTAAATAATAATTTTATGGCTATCAAAAGTAATTTACAAATGCACAAATTGTTAACATGCAGTTCTCAGTCTCACCACATATCATTTATTTCACCTATAAAATTTTACTGCATTTCTAATTAAACTTGCTCATAAAAGGGTATCAATAGAAAAGCCAGTGTCTCACTTTCACATAGTAAATACTCATCTTCTTGCCTACTTCCTGCTATTCTCTTTAACCCTGTGCACACATATGGTTTTGATGCCCTTTCTGTGTCTCTGTGTGTCAGTGTGTTCTCTGTATTTTCAGAATGGAGAAGAGATTCTAAAAGGGAATTTAGATAGGAGAAAAAGAGTGAGCTCTGCATCTTATGTTTGAACAGTCTTCACCAAGAATCAGGTTGATTTATTTAGTGTGTTAGAATTGCACTACTTTGTAAATACCATGATTACGTATTTAGAAATTCCAAATGTTTCTGCAGAAAAACTATTATAATTTAAAAGTCAGGTTGGCAAGGTTACTAGCTATAAAATCATATATTCACAAATTGATCAGATTCCTATATAGCAACAATAAACAGTAGAAAATAAAATTAATAATAGCATCAAAATGCATCAAACATATAAAAATAAACAAAAATAAGCAAAATCTCTACACTGAAAAGTATGCAACATAATTGAGAGAAATTAAAACAATAAATACGTGGAGAAATATACCCCCCTCATGGCTTGGAAAAATCAGTATTACATTAATTTCAATTTTTCTCACACTGATCTATAGATAGAATGAAATTACAATGGAAATTCTAGCAGATTTTTTTAGAATACTAAAAAACTGTTCTTAAAACTCATATGGAAAAGCAAATGGCTAAGGCAATCATGGAAGAAAAAGAATATAACTGGAGGCCTTAATCTACCAGAAATCAGGATCTATTATAAACTATGGAAATTAAGACAGAATAGTAAGATAGACAAATAAACCAAAAGGACAAAATAGAGCACAGACGTCAGTCTCACACATAAAACTCACCTGATTTATGAAAATTGTGATCCTGTGGTGTAGTGGGCAAATAGGAGTCTTTTGATTAATTGTGTTAGGTCAATTGGATATGTATATGGAAAAAATTAATCTTAATCTCCACTTTAACCATTCACAAAAGTAAATTCTTACCCACTGCAGATCTAAAACTGAAATATAAAAATAAATCTTTTAGAGGAAAATTATAGATCATGTTGATGACTTGGGGTAGGTAAATGTTTCGTAAATAGGACAAAAGCCTGAAAATGAAATATTGATACACTTGACTATAATAAGATTAAGTACCACTGTTTATGAAGCTATACCATTAAAGGCATGAAGACAAACTGTATAGAAAGGGAGGAGTTATTTCTGATACATCCATCCAACAAAAGACTCACACACAGAATTTGTAAAGCTTGATTGAACAAATCAATAAGAAAACAAAAAATCCAGTAGAAAAATGGGCAAGCAACTTAAATAGACACTTCACAAAAACATATCAAAAATAGCCAATGAATACATAAAAGGTGCTCAACTTCCTTTCTCCTTAGAAACGTGCAAATTAATCTTGCCATTGATAACCATCAGATGAGCTAAAATGGAAAGAGACTTTCCATGCCAAGTTATATCAAAGATGGGGAGCAACCAGAACTCTCAGACATTTCTGGTGGAAGGATAAATTGGAAGCACTTTGAAAAACAGCTGGGCAGTGGTACAATATAGTCAGCAGCACTGTTCATAATGGCTAACCACTATAAAACAACCAAGTGTCCAGCACCAGCTCAATGAATCCATAAATTGTGATAACTACACATGGGATTCTGGGATGATGAGAACGACCACACCAAAACTGCACACAACAACGTGGGTGAATCTTACAAACTCAGCGTGGAGCTAAAGAAGCCAGATGTGAGAGACCACATGTTGTACAATTCCATTATGTTAATTTCAAAGGGCGGCCAAATTAATCTATGGTGTATGGGCCAGGACAGCAGTTACCCCTGGAGGCAGAGGAGTGACCAAGAAGGGACACAGGGGTGGCTTCTGAGATGCTGGTTATACTTGGTTTCTTAATTAAGGATCTTGTAATTACAGGTGTGTGTCCTGTTTGTGAAAATTCATTGCATCGTATGCTATATAGCTATGATTTTATATATTCATTAACGAATGTTATTCTTCAGTTAAAACATCCCCCAACTTATGCCTCTTCACATAAAATGATGTAACTTGATGAAATTAGTGATTCTTCTAAACCTTTAATTTACAAAACTGATTTTTGTGGCTGACTGAAGTTCAGAATTCTCGACTTTTCATGGTGCCTTTGCTCACATTAGCCAGTCCAGCTCAGCAATATTAATTCAGATTCCTAGAGAGTCTTCAAAGCAAAATTCACAAAACTCAACTCTTCTTTTTATATGCTACTTTCAAAGTCTCAATAAATTTTAGCATGTCTTATTCTTTGAAGCGAGGTGTTTTCCTATGAAATTTTTGATCAAGGTCATCTCCCAGTTGTGACCACCTAGAGGGGTGGAATAGGGAGGGTGGGAGGGAGGGAGACGCAAGAGGGAAGAGATATGGGAACATATGTATAACTGATTCACTTTGTTATAAAGCAGAAACTAACACACCATTGTAAAGCAATTATACTCCAATAAAGATGTTAAAAAAAATCATCTCCCAGATTGGAAAGCATATCATGGACTATATTTATGCAAGTTTGGTTATACTTGGGTCTTTTAAGACCTTAACTATGAATACCAATTAAACAGAAAGTTTATCAATGCCACTTTGGAAAAGTAGAACTTATGAAAATGTGTGGAAATCTGAATATTTTGTAAATAAGAAGTTATCCCTACTGGTTGAGGCAAATTTATTTTTGAATTCGTGGCAGAATGCCTGCTGTTTCCCCCTGTTTTGTCCTTCACTGTCACAGGAAGGTGTGGCTGGGGAGGCCCCACTCCCTTCCTTGACTCCTTGGTTGTGCCGGGTGTGCCCTGGGCAAGGACAATGGCCAGGGGGCAAAGGGTGCTGGGGTCCAGCCTGCCCTCTGCTTGCAGACCCCTGTGCCCTGGTGTAGGGCTGCCTTTGCTTTAAGCAAGAAGTAGGTTTTCTTATCGGTAAAAGGGTATGGTGAGAGCTAGCCAGATCTCATTTCCTTTTAACCAGAGTTCTCCAAACTTTCTCTTCCTCAGTCTCTCTGTCTCTGTCTCTGTCCCTGTACTGCTGTGTCCCTCTTTAAACTAATGATTCAAGACTTTTGGGATAATATCAATCCCTCGACCCAAAATTTTGTAAAGGATCACATTCTCCTGGTCTAGAATGACCTTGTCATCTAGGAACATCTTATTCTGATCGTGCATACAAAGAATGACAGCAGACATGTAGATGCACGCTTTTTCCCCATTCCATGACATGAGTTTGGTGGCTGAAACAGAAAATAGCTATGTCCTTGTTTCCTCAATGCTGTGGATCTTTTTACCTGCTCTCCCAATCCTCCTCACCTTAACCCACGTACCCAAATGTGTGCAAACTCACGCATGCACATATACACTCACATTCTGAATAATTTTATAAACATTTCTATCCTTGAATTTTTTCCTAATACTTACACTTGGCATTTCACACAGTCTGGTTTGAGGCTCTACCTTCTGTGTATGAACTGCTGAATTGTCTTTACCCTCAACTGAGCCATTGCACAATCACCCTGGAGGGAAGTAAATATAACAAGCCATGAGCATTGAGGAGGTAAATATAACAGGCCATGAGCATTGAGGCAACTTTGTCGATAGCCCTGCATGCTTGGAACTCACATTGTTTTAATGCCGTGTACTTATGTCAACTTGAAGCCATACTTGGGTTTGAGAATTGTCCTTGAGTGTTCTGCAATAAATTATTTAAGTGAAATGTGGAGGAACTAATAAGTTAATAACCATAATTGGGATTAAAGGGTAATTTTGATTTTAAAAAGATGCTGAAAAGGATAAATACTCCATTGTCTCATTTTGCCATTAAAAAGAAGTAAGCCTCCTTAAATGACTTCATGTAATGGAAGGCATAGGTGGGTTAAATACTACCCTCACGTTGAGGTGATAAGCCATCGTCAGACCCCATTGATGGTGGGATTCTGGGGGGGAGGCTTGTGCACTGCCCTGAGGACATTGACTGTTACCATTTACCTTGTATGTACCTTGGGCAGAACAATAGATTAAATCATGCTGAACAGAGAACACGATTCCACCTCCAGGAGGGGATTTAAATTTTAGATGCTGAGTGACACAGCTCAGGACCTGCCCAGAGTGGGTGTGGGGTGCCCTAAGTCAGTGAATTAGGGAGGAAACCTCAAGCCTCATTAGGAAGAGAAGAAAGGCCAGCAGTCTGGTAGGAGTCTGGCAGTACATGAAAAAGAAAGTACAATTCTGCTTCAAGAGAAGAAAATGAGTCTACAGAGGGAGGAAACTTCATACAATGGAGGATGTGTGATGCCTCTGACTTTGGTCTGCAGTTGTATCAAAACAAGCCCATCCCACCCGTTGCATTGGGGGGGATCTTGACCCTTCCTCTGGGCATCCCCTATGTAGGGCCTCGGTCATTTTCCCTGTCAGTGATTTATCAGATGCTATAACAATTTGATTACCCTGTGGCTTTGCTCTTACATGGGTCTGAGCGTTCCTGGAATCGTAGTGTTTTCCTTGTATACTCCATAGCACAGTTCTTTACACACAGTGAGTGCTCAGTAAGTATAATATATAAGGATTTTAATTCAGGAGGACCCTTCAAAATTATACCCATCAGTTCAGGACACGTGCCAGGTCTGACTCTGGAAATTCTGGAATCATCCATCCCGTTCCTCTGTAATGATAGGCAGGTCCTCTCTATGGCCAAAAGCTCACGTTTCCTTCCTTATTCATTTTTATTACCGAAGTTTTACTCCCTAACAAGGCACTTATTTTGAGAAATGTCTAATCTGAAAGGAAACCCAGTTTGGCACAGAGACAACACCTTTCTGGGCACAAGTGACCATTTGGGAAGTAGTTCTCGGAGTACGCCTGCAGGGATGGGACGATGGGAGTCGAGACACCACACGTGCTTATCGGAAAATCACACGTCTGCCTTCTCCCTCTCATCCTAAATCTCAGCCTCTGCCTCTCAGCTGCATCCCCTCTGCTTACAAGGGCAAATATCGTCTATTCAAGACACATCTTTACCTGTGGCCTCTAAGAGAAAAGCTGAACTCCTTAGCTTGGCAGACACAGGCCCTAAGCTAGTGTTCCAGCTCACCACATGTCTTCAAACCCGTAGGTGCTGAGATTTTCTCTCTTCCTCAGTCATTCAGCACGCCTTGCCTCTGCAAATACTCCTTTCCTCCTGAGAAGGTAATTCCTCAACTTCTTCCTTCTGCAACTGCTGACTGAATGTTACATTTAGAAAATTCTACCGGAGTTCAGAGAAGGAGTGATGCTTAATAAGCCTCATATAAAAAGATTTGAACTGAATATACTTCAAAAAATCAATATTGTCTAATTTGATTATTAGAAGATTTCCTTAAATTTCTTTTTTTAAAGTATTATTACAATATCAAAGCATTAATGTAGACTGTTGTTAATGATGTATAATTTCATCACCTTAACACAGTTGATTTTATTTCTTTCTGTTTCTAGTCTTTAATTGTGTCAGTACAGTTCTTTTTACATAGATTTAATAATGGTATATATACAATTTTATTGTGTTTTATTATCTTGACATTGTTGTATTTATTTTCCCTCACATAAGTATAATATTTATGTTTATATTGTATCATAGAGTTTCTTCACCATAGCCTTGTAGTCATTCTTTTATTGCTGGACACTTAAGTTTTTTCTAAACTTTATATATAAATAATAGCATAAAAACATCTTCAAGCACCATATTATTTTGATTTGTTTTAATTATTTCCTTAAAATAAATGTATAAGTAATTAGGTAAAAGAAAGAAAACAATGTCCCAAAATGTAATTAATAAATAGGTACCTTGATATTTAAAAACTTCATTAGCAAATTTCAATATCCGTAACAGCTGACCTGGAAACTTGTTTAAAAATAAAAATACAAGTTCCCTGAGTTTTACTTAGAGATATTTGGATACAGGATAACGGAGATGGACTAGGAATTCAAATTTTAACCGTCACCTCAGGCGATTCCGATGTAGATATCTAAATTACCAAATATAAAGTCAGAAACAAATAGAAACTAGCAGGTATGAAAGCCTATCAGAAATCACAACTTTATCATTCCTCAGTTGTGCACTTAAATACTGTCCTAAATGTTGTATTGCAGAAATTCAAGTTAACACAACATCAAGAAAAATTATGTTTTTAGTATTTTTAAAGTGTTTCTAGATGTTCTTACTGAGTGCATTTTCATCTTATTACTTTATTTGAAATGTTAATTTATTTAAGAAGAGGCTGAAAACACTTGAAAGAAAATATTATTATTTAACTATTCACATATTATTCCATACATGAATAGACAAAGGATAAAAGCAGTCCTAACAGTGGAGTATGAATGTCTGCATACACATGCACTTTGTAAAGCTTGTGCCGCAGAACTTTAGTGCTATATAGAGTTTTTTCAAAAGCATGAGAGGATCACACACCCTTTATATGTTTCTTGCTATGTTTATTCAAAAACATGGAAATCTTTTTTAGTGCTGTGGATTAGAATGACACGTTTGTGACTTTCTGTCTTTAAGGCATTTTCATCCCCCAGCTTTTTCAGGAAAAGAAAAGACAGTTTAACCAGCTAGGGGTGGTGTGATTGGTTTGAGAGACAGAGAAGCTGAAAACTTAAAAGGGAGATTTGAGAAAAGAGGGAGCTAGAAAAAGGTGGAGATAATGAAGTCCCCACAGTCCTTAGCTGCTGGATAAGTGGCACATCTGTGTGGAAGCTCCAGAGCCCACTGGAAAACCCGGGAAGTCTGCAGGCTTGTCAATGTTTTAAATGCATCCCTCAGTCCACACACAGCATGAGCAGATAGTAGAAGACTTATTGGCATGAGATATCTGATCACTGGCTGAGAATTAAACAGGAAAAAGGGAGACACCTAGATAGGTAAGCTTAAAAAAAAGAACAGAAACATCTGTGGCTGCTTGCTGAACTGAGGAAGACATATTTTATAGTTTATGTGAAGGCATATGAATTGTCTGGTAAAACAGAACAAAAAATGAACAATAAAACAACCCTCTGCAGGGGAAGGGGAGGACCAGAATCTAGAGTAGCTACAATGTTTTATCTACGATGCCCAGTTTCAACCAAAAATTATTAGACATGAGAATAAAGAGGAGAGTTTAGACCATATTAAGGGAAAAAACCCAAAATGGACTTTGATGTTGGATTACTAGTCAATAACTCAAAAGTAGCATTTATAAATATGTTCAAGTGATTAAATGAAAATATGATGAAATGAACCATCAAAATATACTATTAATTAGTGAACAGATAGGAAATATCAATGGAAAATTGAAAACTATGCAAAAGAGCTAGATGGAAATTCTAGAGCTGAAAAGTGCAATATCTGAACTAACAATTTACTAAGTGGGTTCATCCACAGCACATCAGGTAGAAGAATCAACTTAAAGAAGATAGATCAGTTAAAGAGCACAGAGAGAAAAGACTGATTAAAAATGAAGACAAACACAACATTATAAAGCAATTATACTCCAATAAAAATGTTAAAAAAAAAAAATGAAGACAGACTCAAGAGATTTACCAAGCATTCCAACAGATGTGTAATTGGAGTTCCAAAAGGAGAGAAAGAATACAAGTCATAAAAAATATTTTAGAGTAGTAATGTCAGAAACATTCCCAAATTTGATAAAAACACTGATTTACAAATCCATGAAGCTCGAAAAGCCCCAAGTAAAAAAGAAAAAAAAAAGTTTTCTATATCTAATGAAACAATCTTTTACTATTAAAAGCAAGAAAAAGACATTTTTGATAAAGAAACATTGGTAGAATTCATTGCTATCAGACATACGCTATAAAAAATAGTGAAAGAAATCTTTCATAGTGAAGGTAACCCCTAGATGAAGATGAACCCCTAGATCTGTGAATAAGATAAAAGACACCAGAAATGGTAAAAATGTGGATAGATAAAAAAAGATTGTATTTCATTGATTTCAAAATAAAATATCGTTTTATTTACATAAATATTATATATATATATAATATATTGTATATATTTATCATTGATTCTCTTGATTTTATTAAAAGGCTGTTAAAGCTAAAGTTATAAAACTATATTTGCAGTTTATATTGCATATTTATTGAATATATATGACAATAAAATAACAAAGGAGAGGCAGGTGATGTGGTTATATAAACTGGTATAGAGTTTTTACATTATTTTAGTTTCTATATTATTTTAGATTTCACTTCATTATTAATGAGGTGAAAGATGAATATTGTATTACCCAGAGCAACAATAAAAACAAAGGAAAATACTAAACATTCAACATAGAAATTAATAGGGCATACTAAATTATATTTAACACAAAAGAAAGAGGTAATTGAATGAGAGGAACAAGAAAAGGATGAGATCAATACAAAGCAAAGAGCAAAGGGAAAGGTCTATATCCAATCATAGCAATAGTTGTATCAGACGTGAGTGGACTAAACCAGAAGTCATCAAACTATGGCCTGATGGGCAAATGTGGCTGGACTGTAGTCTGTTCAGATGAGACTTTTGCCTTTAGGATTTTTAGTTGAGTTAAGACATTTTGGGGTATTGGGTTGAAATGAATATATCTTATATGTGAGAAGGACACAAATTTTAGAGGCCAGGGCTGGAATGTAATGGAGTGAATCTTTATGCCCCTACCCACAGTGTGTCTGGAAAGTGAGACTTCCACCCCAGTGTGTCTGGAAGAAGGTAGGACCTCCACCCCAGTGTGTCTGGAAGGTCATCTGGAAGGTGGACAAAAGGCCCTGTGGATTTGGAAGGCAGACATCAAGCCAAAGAAGATTATTCTCAAGTCTTAAGGTTTTGGACTTGCATGGGACCTGTCACATCTTCCTTTTATCTTATTTCTCTTATTTTGGAATGGGAATGTCTGTCCTATGCCTGTCCTACCACTGTATTTTGGAAGCATATAACTTGTTTTATTTCACAGGCTCACAGCTGGAGGAGACTTTGCCTCAGGATAAGTTGAATCTCAATCAATATTTGGTTTACCTACTCATACTGTGTGGACTGTGAATCCACTAAGGCTTATTTTCAGCAACAGGAGGAGAAATGGGCAGAGGACTTACAGAAACAGGATATACTGTCCTGAATCAGAATCTCTTGCATGTGTTCTGGTTGATTACATTTTAACAAACACTCTAAATCCTTCTTCTCTGGTGTCCTATAAACCAGAGTTTACATAAGTATACTAAGGGTGCATGTTTTATACATGTGTTAATCACTTACAAGTCTTATCACTAGCCCATTAACTGGTCAGAATATCTAACACATCCCATAATTGTCAGAGGCATGATCACTTTTATGAGAAGTTTATCATCAAGCAGCCAAATGATGGTGATTGATGAGCAGGAGGAAAAACACAGAACATGTGTGTGCTTTGAGGAGAACGTGTGAGAGAAGACAGACACTTCCACATGTTTGAAATGTGCACAGTTTGTGGATGTTTGTGGTGTGCTTGGGAGGGATCCTTCGAAGGTCTCCTACTTAACTAGCCTCAGTCCATCAGTGTTGCTCCCAAGCTCTTGAGTGAGTCCTCTCCTAGGATACAGTGCCAGCTCCAAAGCCCTTGAGGTATTAAAAATCTACCCCAGAGGATCCTGTTGATTTAGACAAATGCCCAAGTTCCAATTCCTGTCTTGTGAGTTTTCCCATATGGAGAAAGCAACTGATCTGGAAAAGGATGGAGGTGGCAGGGAAGTTCCAGGGTCATGGTGACTTGGAACGATCATTCTTTAACAGGATAGAAATTCCAAGAAATCCTCAAGGGAGAACAGGAGCTGTGGAGGAAATGCCCAGAACCATATCTCCTAGGGGTTCTTTTGATCACTGAAGCAATTTTTTTCCAGGAGTGGGAAAAAATCCACAGAGGCTGCCACACCACGCTTCCACTGCTTGACACAGGTGCAGAGGATCCCATGTGGTCTACATAGGAAGTGTAGCCAGGACCAGTAAGTGTTCCACTAGCTGCTAAAATAATAGTGACCAGGCATGCACCCATGTGTTTGTTCATTCAACAAATTTGCTGAAGACTTTCACCATATAAACCGAACACTTTATAAGTGCTGTCCTTTTTTTTTGGCTCTGTGCTCTGAGCACAGAGGAGGGAGAGGTTGCCTCCTTTGGGCTAGAATGGTCAGGAAACTTTTCTTGAGAAAGTGGAACCTGAGCTGATAGAACCTGGGACAGATAGAATTTACACAGAGAGGAGAGGGACAGCTTTCCAGTTTGAGGTGATGACCTGAGTCACAGTTCAGAGGTAGAGATGCACCAGGAATAGTAAGGAACTTGACTGAACTTGAGGATGGAGGTGGGAATGTTCTAGGAAAGTAGACAGAAAGCACGAGAACGTCAGCCAGAGTGCAGAACTGAGATGTCAGACGTGGAAAGCAATGGTTAAGGAATAGGATTCTGGAAATACTGTGGGTAGAGGACTAGAGAGAGATACAGGAGTGGAGGAATGCCTAAGCTGGATCGTTACAGAAGAAAAAGTAGTAGAAATAGGGAAAGAAGAGAGATCGAAAACCCTTGTTTCTTTGTAAACAATTAGGTCTCGGAATTGGAGGAAGTAGAGAGTATAAAAAGAATGGGAGGCACTCTGTCTGGTCTTGTATCCAGATGACTGGGTGATAGAACCACGAATTAGGCAAATAAGATGCAAATAAGAAAACAAACAGGAGGGGTGAGAAGATGATCGTGGAGGGTGAAAGAGCTGGGTATTGGTGCTTCTGAGGCTGAGTTTCACAGTGAGATATACAACTGGAAACTGTAGTATGAGCACTCATACATGGAGTATGAGAGCTTTGGACTTCTAGGAAAAGACAGCAAATTATCTTTTGGGGTGATCGGTACAGAAATTAGACAGAAAGTGCAAAAATGGCTGAGGTCTCTGAGAAGAAACGCATTGAAAGAAGATGTCTCATCAAGCACCTCGACAACTGCAAGTCAGTTGAGTAAATTAAACTTGTGTTTGACCCCCATCCTTTCAATCCATCCTCTTGTTCAGAGTTTAGATATTGCATTGATGTTGCAGTATGAACATCGATAGCAGTAGTGGATGTCAAATCAAAAGGACTCTCGTTCATTTATGGCTTTCCCTCTGCCTTTGAAAATTTTGTGAGACCTGTCCTAGATGTAAGTTTCCATTCTTTCCAGCTCATTGCTACTATTTCATCCTTTAAGCATCTTTGACCTCCTTGGAATGCAGAGGCTATCAAATCAACAATTATTTACTGATTTATCACTATGTGCCAAACACTATACTAGGCACTGAGAATACTAAATAATTAAGTTATAGTCCGTGCTCATAATTTATTAGCGGGGAGTTCACCTAGGCAGTTACCTAGTAAAAAAAATTGTAATGAGGACACTAATAGAGATATAATCTATAATAGAGATACAATAGAGACATAAATCAAAAAATTACTATGAAAGTGTAGAAGATGGGGAGGAAAAGTTTCCCATAGGATGTGACATTTGATCTGGGCCTTAAAGGATGAATGAGAGGAATGGCAAAGCATCCCATGAGGTGGAAACACAAGGAAAAGGGAGTGGAAGGAGGAAATTACGCGTAATGTTTGCCTTTGTCATTCATGATAAAAATTTATATGGTTGGGGCTTCCCTGGTGGCGCAGTGGTTGGGAGTCCGCCTGCCGATGCAGGGGACACAGGTTCGTGCCCCGGCCTGGGAAGATCCCACATGCCGCGGAGCGGCTGGGCCCGTGAGCCGTGGCCGCTGAGCCTGCGCGTCCGGAGCCTGTGCTCCGCAACGGGAGAGGCCACAACAGTGAGAGGCCCGCGTACCGCAAAAAAGAAAAAGAAAATTTACATGGATGATTCTTGCAGAGGCCACACCAACCTTCAATATGTGAATGTACATAATGTGTGGGGGGGTCTGGGGTCAAGGACAGCAAAAGTGTCATATGACCTCTTCAACTTGCTGAGGGGATCAGTCCAGCCTTTCTCAAGTGATCTGCATGTTTGCTTGTGTTATGCTTGTGCTTTCTCTTAACTAGGTCAAACCACATCACTCCTAAAAGCGTTTCCTTTGAAGTTTCCTTGTGTGGATGAACATAAAGGTGGTTTGATGGGAAGAGGGTGGAAACCTGGATCCACAGGGAGGACTCTCATCCTTCCCGTTCTCTGGACACTTGAGAACATTTGTTGCCCCAAAATGGAGGAATCTGAAAGCCAAGCATTGTGTGATTCAACTGAATTGAATACTGATGAAAATAAGCGTGTTCATTATGATCTCTTAATAGCAGAGTAAATGTTGAACCAGCTTTTGTGTATCTTAATTTTTTGACTTGCCAAAATTTTCCAGTTCATTTCATGCAAGTAACTGAGGCTATTGAACCCCAGTCACTGGTATTTTTTTTCAGCACTATGACTCTTTGAACACGAGATCAATCTGTCTTTCTTGACTTCACTGTGGTTACCCTTGCACAAGAGGTGAAGGCAATTTGGGAGCTGCAGCTGTCAACCTGTTGTTTGAACTTATGGCACGTGGCCCTTTTAGGAGCGTAGAGAAGACAGGCTTCTGCTGCAGCGAGCAGCAGCTCCCACCTTGACATCTGGCTGAATTCCTGCTCAATTTAAAGCAGCTGCAGTTATTCCCCTGCTCTAACAACTTTCCTTATTACCTGGCAACCTATCTGAACCATTGACTCATTTCCAACCTGCCAGTTCTCTCAGAAGTTATGGAATGGTCTTCAAACTGTAGCTTCAGCATCTCCTCCCCTACATGCCATCTGTGCATCAGTAGATCCTACCATGGACAGAGGAGAGAGGCCAGTTGAGTATGCTGTGGACTCCCAGGTGTGTGACTGGAGAGGGATGCTGCTGTCATTGGCTGATGGGAAAGTATCCTGGCCACAGTGCGCTGAGGTTAAGAGCATTTGTCATTGGCTAACACTAGTCCTCTTTGGCACTGGATTGGAAACTGCAGGGAGAATCGGCCTCAATATTTTTTTATGTGCTATATAGTGTTCTATCTTCCTTTCTACTCTTGTTTTCTGGGAACCGCTAACTTCATATTTTTGAAGGAGGTTGTCAGTGCTTTCAAATTTTTTTACTATATCTTTCCTTCATTCAGAGAAATGAGAAGCTTACCTTTAAAGAATGTGGGGATCAGGATTTATAGGTGGCTCAGTCAAGCCAAGGACATGTTTTTACATGAGCTTATTAAACTTCACGTAGCCTGAGCTGCTACAGGCAGGGTGGGTGGGGTGAGGACCCAGTGTTTGGACGGGGGAATCCACTACCCTCCCTGTCTCCTTACCTGTAAGAAAGCCTAAGAACATAGTTCAACTTCCCACACCTGTCTTCTGGGTTAAAGAAGACAACGTAAGTGAAAGTGTTTTGAAAATTACAAAACGAATACACTAACTCTATGTTGTTATAACTATTGGTAATGTATGATTAGTCTTGGTCTTCGCCCTCGGGGAGCTAACCTAGTTAAGAGAAAGCACAAGCATAACACAAGTCATTCAAGTACAGTTAATTTCTCCCTGCCAAGAGCCACTTACGTGTACATGAGGTATTCAGAAAAGAAGGATATAGAAATTCAGCGTCATATTTAGCTTCTTTTTGAGGCCTGGTTTTAAGTTTTTGTCCTTAGATTGCTATTTAATGCAAGAAAAGGGGGAAGATCAGAATAGCAATCTCACATCATGTGGGAGATGTTGTTTCTAGATTTAAATTTATTCATCAGAAAGCCTCGACTCCTCAATATGTTGGCTTCATTAAGATGTTATGGGTCACGACAAAGCAACTTACGAAAGTCGTGTAAGAAATCAGGATCCATCAACCCCAACTCTGCCTGCTGCGCTATCAATTTCTCCCTCTGGATGACCATGGCAATTTTTTCATGTATCTTTCTTAATATTTATCATATTGGATTGCAGTTGTTTAGTTATTTTTTTTTACAGGACCACCAGATGAATCTGCATGACTTGGGATCAAGGGAAAAAAAAATGTTTTCGTTCTTGTACAAAATGCCTAAAATGGTGTTTTGCACATAATGATATTTAATAGATGCTGTGGAGAGAAGGGAGGGAGGAAGGAAAGGAACATAGGAGCAAAGAATGCAACACAAGCAAGAGGAGATTAGAACCAAGGGTCAAGAAATAAAATAAAGGGTAAAGAAGCAAACTTCGGGGTCAAAGACTTTGACAACTAGTAGGGATACTTATGGGAAAACCATAACCAACTTCAACTTGTCTATCCAAACTTAAGAAAATCAGTGTTTAACTTTTCATTCTGAAGTAATTTCAGACTTAATGTTACAACTTATTACATACTGAAGACTACACTTGTCCTCTCTTGATTTTAGCAATGATAAGCTTGAGTTTTTCAAAATGTGAGCTCAATTCATCACATCTTAGTTTGTTTTTATTTATTTCTGAAATTAAATACAAAACTGTGGTCAAATTATTCCTACTTTCCATAATGAGTATTTTTCAGTCAGTAAGCAATCAAGACTTTGTACCAAGTGTTTGTTTTATGTTAAACGAATTGGTGTCAAAGTTTAGGTTAATTTTATGATCAGAAAGATAAATAAATACACGAAGTATAAATCACTCTGAGGTGATAACGTCCACTGCAATCTTGCTCTACACGAACGGTTGTTCTCTTTCAATTACCACCATTTTTCTCTTCCAAGGTACAGAACAAACGCCTCCTTCTCTCCTTGTACTCCTCAAATCACCAAGTTAATTTTAATTCACAAGTTTTACTAAAATCAGATATTGAACTTTCTCTGAAGAGAAGGCTTTTAAGTGTTCCACAGATATTTTAACCTCATAGTACGCAAAATCAAACATGCCACTCTTTCTTCTCTACTTCCTTCTCCCTGTGTTCCCTACACAAATTCTTTCATTCACGTTTTCATTCATTCCATAAACATTTAAGTGCAGAGTAGGCACTGGAGCCACAGCAGTGGTAGAGATGGACACATGCCCTGCTCTCACAGAGCTTACATTCCAATGGAGGGATGTAAAATTAAATAATGAATTATAATTTTAATTAATAATTCATTTAATTAATAATTTAATTCATTTAATTAATAATTTATTTAATTATTAATTTTTTATTTATTTATTTAATTATTAATTCATTTAATTGATAATTTAAATAATTTAAATAATAAAAATAAATAAATAAATAAATAATTTAAATATCCTTCCAAGAAGGAATGCAAGGTGCTAGGAACGTGTCCTAACGGTGAACTCCACCTGCTCTATTGGAAATGGGAAGGCTTCGTAAGCTATGTTTGAGTTGAGCTTGAAAGGATAACTAGACGTTAACAGAGAAGGATGGAGGGTGGGGAGAGGTTGCTGGGCAAGAAGCTGCTGAGTGCGAAGCCCCAGAGCAAGCCATGACATAGTCATTTTTGTGCCGCTGCCAAACTATCTTCCAAATTGGTGAGCATTTCATATCCCCACCAGCAACATAAAAGAGCTGCAGCTGCTCCACATATTTGCCTTTGCTTTGTATTAGCAGATTTTCTGATTTTCCTCGTTGCAGGCATATAGGAGTATTTCCTTGTGATTTTCACTTGCATTTGTCCAATGCCAAAGTTGTTAAGGATCTTTGACAAGCTTAGTTGTTATTTGTATATATTTTTTGTGTGCGGAGTATCAGTAACTCTGTCATAGTTGGAAGTAGACATCTAGTCAACATGTGGGACTGCTCCCTTGTCTCATGACACCATTTCTGCAGTAGCAGTTCACCAAGTCCTGCCCATCTTACCCTCTAATGCCTTCCATTACTGCCTTGGATTCTCTCGTCCCTGTCTCCTCCCTAGATCGAGAGATGGTCCTCTCCAGCCTGGACAGGTCAGTAGCTTCCTGACTAGCGTCTGCTTCCTCTCTCCTACCTGTCAGTGTGTCCTCTAATGTGCAGGATCATCTACTGCAGCTGAGTACCTGCTCGTACCAAGCCTCCAGTTTAGAGTCACCTGAGGTGAAGGCCAATGGCATTTGTAAGTCCCATGTGGCTGTGCAGGGCTGGCACTTCCTCTGCTCCAGCCTGGACAGGCGCCACGCGATGCTCCCTTTTTGTGCCTCAGCCGTGCTGGTCTCCCTCCTCCTCAGTTGCCTCCCCTCCCCCCACCCCCCGCAGTCCCCAGGCATCCAGGCTCTTCCCTCTATCTGATTGTCTCATCTCCCCCGTCCTTCTCATGGTCCTTCCACAGCCTCGGCTCTGAGTCTGTCTCATCATTATATTCTCTGGAAATCCTTCCCTGAACAAGTTTTACGTTTTCATTAACCTTTGTACCTTTCACTTGAAGAACTTGTGTTCACTTCACAATTATTTTGTGATACTCTGATTCATATATACGGCATTCACCATCTCACGCTCTGTTCTGTCTGCCCCGTGGGTGCAGAGAGCATCCCTGCCCTGGCTCACCTGTAAGTCTGAAGTGCCAGGTAGAGTGTCTGGCGCAGTAGGCACTCAGTAAGTACTGGTTTATTGAATGAACAAGTGGATAAATAAGTGATATATTCAGTTTTTGTAGGGACTAGAGAAACCAGAACTGCTTTCTTAACAAGTGGATATTTTTTGCAGTTGCTAAGAGCAGGGGAAGGTGGGGACAGTGAAGAGGGAGGTATGAACCTTTTGGGAGCTGAACCAGGTGTTGACTGAAAGGGTCAATGAACTTTTAAAATCTGGAGGCAATCTATTTGCATTTTTTTTTTTGCGGTACACGGGCCTCTCACTGCTGTGGCCTCTCCCGTTGCAGAGCACAGGCTCCGGACGCGCAGGCTCAGCAGCTATGGCTCACGGGCCCAGCCACTCTGCGGCATGTGGGATCTTCCGGGACCGGGGCACGAACCCACGTCCCCTGCACTGTCAGGCGGACCCTCAACCACCGCACCACCAAGGAAGCCCTCTATCTGCATTTTTAATGTAAGTTCACTTTATCTTTCTAAACCTTTACTGGAATGTGCTGCCAGGGGAAGTCGTGCGTGTGAATGTGAACGTGTGTGTGGCCGGAGCTGAGAGGGTGATGTCTTCGACCTGCTGTGCTTGCCAGGCCACGGGGAGGAGTGCAGCAGAGGCAGGAAACTGCAACCAGAGAAGCACGTGTAGATACAAATTCCTCCTCCTCCTCCTCTCCGTCGTGGAATTTGCAGAAACACAAAAGAAGACATGATATTTTCCTTAAAAAAGTGGAATTGAGGTTGGAGACCACTTTATGGAAAATTGAAGTGTCCATGTGTCCTGGGTGACAAGTCTCTCCCTGCTGGGCTGCAAGGTCCTGTGAGCAGAGACCAACCCTCACTCATGTTTATCTCGCTCCCCTAACCCGCATAAGGCTTTGCACCTAGATGTGTCCAATCGAATTGAAATTCTTTATTTCCTTGTTATAGTTTGCATCAAGGATTTCTGGGTTTGCCTTTTCAGAGTGGAAGTAGAGGAGACACAGGTATTACCTTTTGATTCGTTTCCTGTGGGAAAATACCAAGTTTTATTTTGAAATTGCCATAAGCAAGCTTTCTAAGACATGAAAGTATTTTCCCTACAGTGAGGAAGAATTACAGCTGGTCAGCTCAGCCCATAGTACTCAAGGGCATTGGGTTCCAAAAAAATGAAAACAATTCTCTCCATTTCCATCTCAGCCTCCTTCTTAGCCGGGGTGACCCCGTGACACTGTTGGGGCCAAGAGACCTAAGGGGCTCTCTGGGTATCGTGTGTGTGTGTGTGTATTTGGAGGGCTGGAGACTCACTGCCGTCCTTTGTCACTCCTTTCTGCCTGGACTGTGAAGGTGTTACTTGAGGAGCATCAGACGTCTCGTGTCTGAGGACGAGAGCAACACTCTGGGAATGGAGGAACAGACGCTGATGGAGCTGGGTTGCTTAGAGACACTGTAAATCCTTCACCAGACTGGACTCCTATCTGGGAAATATGTATATTACATCTTCTACATATATATATATATATATATATTATATATATATATATATATATAAACAGTAAGTACCTTATTTAGTTACACTCCCGTGGTTAAGTTCTTTTGATGTACAGCTGAAAAAAAACTAACTGAAAAGTAAAAATTCCTGGAATTTTTCCCAAGGATCCCGGCCCTTCCCCAAGGTGCCCTGTGCTTTGGGACGACCCCCCAGCAATGCATCCTCACTCTCCAGTGCCAGGATCACTTCTGTTGTCATGGGCAGGAGTGGGATGCTATTTACACAGCCCAACCAAAGTGATCTCAGGACACTTGACTGAACAGAAGTTGGAAGAGAGGTTTGCTCTCTCTCCACTGAGCATGGACAAGGATGCTTGGAGGCCTGACCACTGACACAAGCCTGTCTGTCATGAGGTTTGCCACCTGCCTTCTGAAGGGGTGGACATGGGGGAAGACAGAGCAGAGGGGTCTGTATTCTTGGTGACATGGTGCACGTCAACCAAACAACCCCAAAGCGCTCTCTACTTTTTTTTTTTTTTTTTTGCGGTACGCGGGCCTCTCACTGCTGTGGCCTCTCCCATTGCGGAGCACAGGCTCCGGACGCGCAGGCTCAGTGGCCATGGCTCACGGGCCCCGCCGCTCCGCGGCATGTGGGATCTTCCTGGACCGGGGCACGAACCCATGTCCCCTGCATCGGCAGGTGGACTCTCAACCACTGCGCCACCAGGGAAGCCCATATACTTTTTAATTTCCAATTATGTGGGACAATAAATCAACTTTAGGTTGAATTTTCTGTTATGGGCAATCTGTATATGCTCTGTGGGTGAAGAAGGACAGATACTAGCTTCTGTGTTCTAATATTAAATCCTGCTCTTTTACACACTATTTCAAACATCTAGCAATAAAAACTGCCAGGAGTGCACAGTTGGAGGGATGGTCAGAAGTCCCTAGACTTGGTTCTGAAACAAACAAAAAGGATAATAAATGAAAAAGACATGGTTCTAATGCTTGAGAATTTGGTGACATAATCAGTTAATTCAATTCCATACAAAACACAGGAGACAATAAGGTAAGGGGTTTTTATTTTATTTTAGTTAATGGGAGAACTAATGGATTAAATGATATTAATTTTCACACATCTAAAGGGTCATCGTGATATTGGTGTGGGAAGCTGACTGGAGAAGGGAGGGAGGAAGACCAGATAATTGTAATTTTCTGTCATCTAGATGGGAGGCCAGAGCTTGGACTCCATGAGCAGAGGTGGTAGAGGGACGTGGGAAGTGAACAGGATTTGATGACCTTTCTCCTGCTCCCACAGACAGACAGGGAAGGAGGACTCTTAGGACACAGGTTAACCTGCCTAATGAGAGGAATTGGGACCAAGAGAGAAAGACCAAAATTAGGAGGACATGTGGACCTCTAAGCTGAATAGATGCAGTTTGGTTAGCCATTGGGCAGGTCCACGTGGGTTTCAGAACTAAATATGCCAGTGGCACAGACTGAGAGAGAAGCCTTAGAGCAGGGATGGAGGAGCAAGTTTGCAGGCTTGGGGTGAGGGCTCTACCCACCCTCCAGGAGGGGTGTGGGGCGGCTGTCCATGCTCCTCTGTTCTTCAACAGGTGAGCCACAGCCAGCTTGAAAATAATGCTAAGGATTCTAGTTTTAGTTACTGGTAGGTGATAATGCTATTAAATGAATACTGGAATTTGGGCATGGGGAGTAGACCAGTTTGATATGAGTTACAATGAGTTGAAGGTGATTCCAGACAGTTGGGTAGAGCTGCCAATTAAATAATCTCTTCAGGAGAGAGGTCAGACTATGGACTTGCCTATAAGACTCAGTTCCAGGTAGATCTGGTTGAAGTCATGACAGTAAATGAGGCCATTCATTAGGGATTTACTGAGCTGGTGCTGTATGTTAGGCACTGAGCTGTATGCTGTAACCAGCAGCGTAAGGTCATCAGCTTCAAAGATGAATAGGCATCATGCACGCCCTCGAGGAGCTCATTATTTAGTGCAGTCGCAGGATAAAGTCTTGGGGACCATCCTAGCAATCAGGCAGGTTAAAGAAGAGATCGGTAAACAGAAAGAGTGCGTGGGTAGGTAAGAAACAGTTGATAATGGGTTCATCAGTCACAGGTCAGTTGAGAAAACAGAAACCAAACGTTTTGGAAAGGACTGGAGGAACAAAAGTGGGGGTATCCTGTTGGAAGAGAAACAGAGACGCATTGTCGTCCAGATCAGGGGGGCTGCGACCCCGGGGAAAGCCACCAGCTGAGCTCACAGCAATCTTGAAATCACCTTGGGCTCTCAGGGCAGGAACTCGGGAGCCTCCTGCTTCTGCCTGGGCTACTGCCACATGCTCTGTGCTCTTCCTACAATGGGGTACTGGCTCCTAACTGCCAGCATCTCCAGTTGTGAGGTGCTGTAAATTCCAGTTAAAAAAAAAACAGAGAAAGAAATGACAATAAACAAAGAGGGTGGGAGAAGACTTGTGGAGGTGATGGAAAAGTTCACAGTATAGACGGTGGTGATGGTTTCATGGATGTATACTTATCTCCAAATCCATCAAGTTATATATATTAAATATGTACAATTTTTTGTATGTCAATCATACCTCAATAAAGTGGTCTCATGAAAAAGCCAAAACAAACAAAAATTCCACCTGCATATTTTCTATTCTGAAGTCTATGTTGGAGGGGTGCCCTCAAGATGGCAGAGGAGTAAGACGTGGAGATCACCTTCCTCCCCACAAATACATCAAAACTACATCTACATGTGGAACAACTCCTACAGAACACTTACTGAATGCTGGCAGAAGACCTCAGACTTTCCAAAAGGCAAGAAACTCCCCACGTACCTGGGTAGGGCAAAAGAACAAAGGGAAAACAGAGACAAAATGTTAGGGACAGGACCTGCACCTCTGGGAGGGAGCCATGAAGGAGGAAAAGTTTCCACACCCTAGGAAGTCCCTTCACTGGTGGAGATGGGGGGTGGGTGGGGGGAAGCTTCGGAACCACGGAGGAGAGCGCAGCCACAGGGGTGCGGAGGGCAAAGTGGAGAGATTCCCGCATAGAGGATCGGTGCCGACCAGCACTCACCAGCCCGAGAGGTTTGTCTGCTCACCCTCTGGGGTGGGTGGGGGCTGGGAGCTGAGGCTCGGGCTTCGGAGGTCAGATACCACGGAGAGGAGTGGGGTTGGCTGCGTGAACACAGCTTGAAGGGGGTTAGTGCACCACAGCTAGCCGGGAGGGAGTCTGGGAAAAGGTCTGGAGCTACCTAAGGGGCAAGAGACGATTGTTTTGGGGTGCGCGTGGAGAGGGGATTCAGAGCACTGCCTAAACAAGCTCCAGAGGTGGGCACGAGCCGCGGCTATCAGCGCGGACCCCAGAGACGGACATGAGACGCTAAGGCTGCTGCTGCCGCCACCAAGAAGCCTGTGTGGAAGCACAGGTCACTCTCCACACCTCCCCTCCCGGGAGCCTGTGCAGCTGCCACTGCCAGGGTCCCATGATCTAGGGACAACTTCCCCGGGAGAACGCACGGCGGTGCATCAGGCTGGTGCAACATCACACTGGCCTCTGCCACTGCAGGCTTGTCCTGCATTCTGTACCCCTCCCTCCCCTCGGCCTGAGTGAGCCAGAGCCCCCGAATCAGCTGCTCCTTCAACCCTGTCCTGTCTGGGCAGGAACAGATGCCCTCAGGCAACCTACATGCAGAGGCGGGGCCAAAGCCAAAGCTGAACCCCAGGAGCTGTGGGAACAAAGAAGAGAAAGGGAAATCTCTCCCAGCAGCCTCAGGAGCAGTGGATTAAATCTCCACAGTCAACTTGATGTACCTGCATCTGTAGAATACCTGAATAGATAATGAGTCATCCCAAAATTGAGGCGGTGGACTTTGGGAGCAACTGTAGACTTGGGGTTTGCTTTCTGCACCTAATTTGTTTCTGGTTTTATGTTTATCTTAGTTTAGTATTTAGAGCATATTATCATTGTTAGATTTGTTTATTGATTTGGTTGCTCTCTCCCTTTTAAAATTTTATATATATATGTATTTTTTTCCTTTTTCTCTTTTTGTGAGTGTGTATGTGTATGCTTCCTTGTGTGATTTTTTTCTGTATGGCTTTTCTTTTGCCATTTTTCCTAGGGTTCTGACTGTCCATTTTTTTTTGTTGTGGTTTTTAGTGCTTGTTATCATTGGTGGATTTGTTTTATGGTTTGGTTGCCCTATTCTTTCTTTCTCTCTTTCTTTTTTTTATTACATTATAATTTTTAATAATTTTTTTCTATTTTAATAACTTTTATTTTATTATTATTTTTTCTTTCTTTCTTTCTTTCTTTTTTCTCCCTTTTCTTCTGAGCCATGTGGCTGACAGCGTCGTGGTGCTCTGGCCAGGTGTCAGGCCTGAGCCTCTGAGGCGGGAGAGACAAGTTCGACATTGGTCCACCAGAGATCTCCCGGCCCCATGTAATATCAAAAGGCGAAAGCTCTCCTAGAGATCTCCATCTCAACGCTAAGACCCAGCTCCACTCAACGACCAGCAAACTACAGTGCTGGACACCCTATGCGAAACAACTAGCAAGAAAGGAGCACAATGCCACCCATTAGCAGAGAGGCTGCCTAAAATCATAATAAGGTCACAGACACCCCTAAACATACCACCAGATGTGGTCCTGCCCACCAGAAAGACAAGATCCAGCCTTATCCACCAGAACACAGGCACCAGTCCCCTCTACCAGGAAGCCTACACAACCCACTGAACCAACCTTACCCAGTGGGAGCAGACACCAAAAACAACGGGAGCTATGAACCTGCAGCCTGTGAAATGGAGACCCCAAACACAGTAAGTTAAGCAAAATGAGAAGACAGAGAAACACACAGCAGATGAAGGAGCATGGTAAAAACCCACCAGACCAAACAAATGACAAGGAAATAAGCACTCTACCTGAAAAAGAATTCAGAGTAATGATAGTAAAGATGATCCAAAATCTTGGAAACAGAATGGAGAACATAAAAGAAATGTTTAACAAGGACCTAGAAGAACTAAGGGCAAACAAACAATGATGAACAACCCAATAAATGAAATTAAAAATTCTCTAGAAGGAATCAATAGCAGAATAACTGAGGCAGAAGAATGGATAAGTGACCTGGAAGATAAAATAGTGGAAATAACTACCACAGAGCAGAATAAAGAAAAAAGAATGAAAAGAATTGAAGACAATCTCAGAGACCTCTGGGACAACATTAAATGCACCAACATTCAAATTATAGGGGTCCCAGAAGAAAAAGAGAAAAAAAAAAGGGACTGAGAAAATATTTGAAGAGATTATAGTTGAAAACTTCCTTAATATTGGGAAGGAAATAGTCAATCAAGTCCAGGAAGCGTCCCATACAGGAAAAATCCAAGGAGAAACATGCCAAGAAACATTAATCAAACTATCAAAAATTAAATACAGAGAAAACATATTAAAAGCAGCAAGGGAAAAGCAACAATTAACATACAAGGGAATCCCCATAAGGTTAACAGATGATCTTTCAGCAAAAGCTCTGCAAGCCAGAAGGGAGTGGCAGGACGTATTTAAAGTGATGAAAGGGAAAAACCTACAACCAAGATTACTCTACCCAGCAAGGATCTCATTCAGATTTGACAGAGAAATGAAAACCTTTACAGAGAAGCAAAAACTAAGAGAATTCACCACCACCAAACCAGCTCCACAACAAATGTTAAAGGAATTTCTTTAGGCAGGAAACACAAGAGGAGGAAAAGACTTACAATAACAAACCCAAAACAATTAAGAAAATGGTAATAGGAACATACATATTGATAACTACCTTAAATATAAATGGATTAAATGCTCCAACCAAAAGACATAGACTGGCTGAACAGATACAAGAACAACATCCATGCATATGCTGTCTACAAGAGACCCACTTCAGACCTAGGAACACATACAGACTGAAAGTGAGGGGGTGGAAAAAGATATTCCATGCAAATGGAGATCAAAAGAAAGCTGGAGTAGCAATTGTCATATCAGACAAAATAGACTTTAAAATAAAAGACTATTACAAGAGACAAAGAAGGACACTACATAATGATCAAGGGATCAATCCAAGAAGAAGATATAACAATTGTAAATATTTATACACCCAACATAGGAGCACCTGAATACATAAGGCAAATGTTAACAGCCATAAGAGGGGAAATTGACAGTAACACAATCATAGTAGGGGACTTTAACACCCTACTTTTGCCAATGGACAGATCATCCAAAATGAAAATAAATAAGGAAACACAAGCTTTAAGTGACACATTAAACAAGATGGACTTAATTGATATTTATAAGACATTCCATACAAAAACAACAGAATATACTTTCTTCTCAAGTGCTCATGGAACATTCTTCAGGATAGATCATATCCTGAGTCACAAATCAAGCCTTGGTAAATTTAAGAAAATTGAAATCGTATCAAGTATCTTTTCTGACCACAACGCTATGAGACTAGATATCAATTACAGGAAAAAAAAACCTGTAAAAATTACCAACACATGGAGGCTAAATGATACACTACTAAATAACCAAGAGATCAATGAAGAAATCAAAGAGGAAATAAAAAAGTACCTAGAAGCAAATGACAATGAAAAGGAATCCAAATTGGAAAAGAGGAAGTAAAGCTGTCACTGTTTGCAGATGACATGATACTATACATAGAGAAACCTAAAGATGCTACCAGAAAACTACCAGAGCTAATCAATGAATTTGGTAAAGTTGCAGGAAACAAAATTAATGCACAGAAATCTCTTGCATTCCTATACAATAATGATGAAAAATCTGAAAGTGATATTAAGAAAATACTCCCATTTACCATTGCAACAAAAAGAATAAAATACCTAGGAATAAACCTACCTAAGGAGACAAAAGACCTGTATGCAGAAAACTATAAGACACTGATAAAAGAAATTAAAGATGACACAAGCAGATGGAGAGATATACCATGTCCTTGGATTGGAAGAATCAACATTGTGAAAATGACTCTACTACCCAAAGCAATCTACAGAGTCAATGCAATCCCTATCAAACTACCAATGGCATTTTTCACAGAACTAGAACAAAAAATTTCACAATATGTATGGAAACACAAACGACCCTGAATAGCCAAAGCAATCTTGAGAATGAAAAATGGAGGAATCAGGCATCCTGACTTCAGACTGTACTACAAAGCTACAGTAATCAAGAAAGTATGGTATTGGCACAAAAACAGAAATATAGATCAATGGAACAGGGTAGAAAGCCCAGAGATAAACCCACACGCATTCTTGCCTCCTTATATTTGATAAAGGAGGCAAGAATATACAATGGAGAAAAGACAGCCTCTTCAATAAGTGGTGCTGGGAAAATTGGATAGCTACATATAAAAGAATGAAATTAGAACACTCCCTAACACCGTACACAAAAATAAACTCAAAATGGAGTAAAGACCTAAATGTAAGGCCAGACACTATAAAACTCTTAGAGGAAAACATAGGCAGAACACTCTATGACATAAATCACAGCAAGATCCTTTTTGACCCACCTCCTAGAGAAATGGAAATAAAAACAAAAATAAACAAATGGGACCTAATGAAACTTAAAAGCTTTTGCAGAGCAAAGGAAACCATAAACAAGATGAAAAGACAGTCCTCAGAATGGGAGAAAATATTTGAAAACAAAGCAACAGACAAAGGATTAATCTCCAAAATACACAAGCAGCTCATGCAGCTCAATATCAAAAAACAAACAACCCAATCCAAAAATGGGCAGAAGACCTAAATAGACATTTCTCCAAAGAAGATATACGGATTGCCAACAAACACATGAAAGGATGCTCAACATCACTGATCATTAGAGAAATGCAAATCAAAACTACAGTGAGGTATCCCCTCACACCAGTCAGAATGGCCATCATCAAAATATCTAGAAACAATAAATGCTGAAGAGGGTGTGGAGAAAAGGGAACCCTCTTGCACTGTTGGTGGGAATGTAAATTGATACAGCCACTGTGGAGAACAGTATGGTGGTTCCTCAAAAAACTACAAATAGAACTACCATACGACCCAGCAATCCCACTACGGGGCATATACCCTGAGGAAACCATAATTCAAAAAGAGTCATGTACCACAATGTTCATTGCAGCTCTATTTACAATAGCCAGGACATGGAAGCAGCCTAAGTGTCCATCGACAGATGAATGGATAAAGAAGATGTAGCACATATATACAATGAAATATTAGCCATAAAAAGAAACAAAATTGAGTTATTTGTAGTGAGGTGGATGGACCTAGAGACTGCCATGCAGAGTGAAGTAAGTCAGAAAGAGAATAACAAATACCGTATACTAACACATATATATGGAATCTAAAAAAAAAGGGCTCTGAAGAACCTAGGGGCAGGACAGGAATAAAGATGCAGACGTAGAGAATGGACTTGAGGACACGGGGAGGGGGAAGGGTAAGCTGGGACGAAGTGAGAGAATGGCGTGGACATATATACACTACCAAATGTAAAATAGATAGCTAGTGGGAAGCAGCCACATAGCACAGGGAGATCAGCTCGGTACTTTGTGACCACCTAGAGAGGTGGGATAGGGAGGGTGGGAGGGAGGCTCAAGAGGGAGGAGATATGGGGATGTATGTATATGTATAACTGATTCACTTTGTTATACAGCAGAAACTAGCTCACCATTGTAAAGCAATTATACTCCAATAAAGATGTTAAAAAATAAAAAGTGGAACAAGACAAGGAAAAAATAAGTAAATAAAGTCTATGTTGTAAAGTTATCCAAATCCAGCCTTCTTAAATAAAATAGTAGGGAAATAATAAAGGGAAAATGAAAAGGAAGTGGTTTGTTAATATATTATACATAAGTTATATACATATTATGTATATCTATATATGAAACACCTCCTTGCAAGAGTCATAATAGTGAATACATACCTCAGACAAAGAAGAAAATGTACATAGAAGCTGCAGCCCTCTTATCCTTAAGCAGTCTTGCGACTGGAGGTTTGCACTTGTGATATTCACAGCTTCCTCCATGACTCGCTGCATTATCATGCTGTCAGGGGCGGAGGTGGCCCAGACCTTGTGCTCTGGGTCCTTAGTGCTCTTTCTTTGGTTGAATTGCTATACTCATCTCTTCACTTTTACTGGGACATGGTTGAGACACTCCAAAGAATTTCTTGCAGTCTACATACATCCTCCCTGTCCCCATTGTGGGAGACAACTCTACTTTCCCTCGATAATTGGGATAACTGACCCCAGACAATGAAGTAACTCCTTTCTTTGACCGATGATTCAGAGCCACAGGAAGCCCCAAATGACAAAGTGGCCTTGGCAGCTTCCAGTTCAATGGAACCTTTGTTGCTCGCACTAGTAGAAGTATTTTCACTTTAGGGGATTGGTAATTCTAAACCAGGGGGACTTGAAGATCCAGAGATACACAGGAGAAATGTTTTTAGTGGGTTATTAGCAGTCATCATAAGAGGAGTCACTCTCACTGCTTATCCTTGACTCCGAGATCGGTGTTTTCAGGGCTCTATCTGTACTGGTTCCCAGGCATGCATCCCATTCTGTAGGATAGCACCCTAGTCTCACAGGGAGCTTTCTCCTGGTTGAGTGTAACTGAGTCCTCAGTAGGGCATTTCCTGATTTCTGTATGATTTCCTGGATGACAGAGTGTGTGGTGTGATTGGGAAGGGACATGTGACCACTGCTGATCTGCTGTGCAGATCATTGCTTCCTTGGTGGGACCCCCTCCCCACTCAGAAATATGCTACCTCCAGAGCTCAGCCTTGACCTCTTCCATTCAGAGACTGGGGGCTCGGCAGCCACAGTGTTGTGGGTAGAATCATGTCCCCCCAAAAGATATGCTCAAGTCTTAACTCCTGGTACCTGTGCAGGTAACCTTATTTGGAAATAAGGTCTTTGCAGATGTGATCAAGTTAAAAGGTGGCTCCTACTCCAGTGACTGGTGTCCTTATGAGACGAGGGAAATTTGAGCCCAGAGGAAGGGACACCATGTGACCATGGAGGCCGCGACTGCTGTGATGCAGCTACAAGATGAGCAAAACCAGGAATGCCAGAAACACCCAAAGCTGGAAGAGGCAAGCAAGGACCCCCCTCCAGAGGGAGGGAGCGTGGCCCTGCAGACACCTTGAAATCTCACTCTGAGCCTCCAGAACTGTGAGAGAATAAATTTCTGTTGCTTTCAGCCACCCAATTTTTGCTCTGGCAGCCCCGGGAATCTCACAGAGGCAGCTACCTGATTAACCTTGGTGAGAAGAGAGTCCTCTCGCTTTGTTGAGCCCATTTATGGTCTCATCCCCACCGCTGTGGTCACTCTGCAAGCTCCCTCACAGAACAGGTGCCGGGGACTTGGGAAGGAAATGAACTGGATTCCAGGGAGCAGGCCACTCCCACCCCCCAGTTATGGTGAGACCCCTCTGCAATGGTATTGTTGATGAGTGCTCACAGGGACACGAAAATCCTCACACGCCCTGTGCACTCTGATGGGTCTTCTACACACTTTTCCCGTAGACCTTGTCACCAGTCCTCCAACCCTGTTCTCTCCATGTTCTGATCATCAGGCTAAACAGTGAGCCCCTGCCCCTGAATCCATGCCCATCCATACTTCTGGCCACGACTCCTTCCTGATAAATAAGACAGCCTGTTGAAAGATTTCAGTTTCTGCCCTTGGTAGGGTTTTCTTTCAGGAACTCTACGGTGAGGATCAGCAAGTGGCAGAAGCTCACCCCTGCCTGGCGAGAGCACATGATATGGACCCACATGTGAGCCACGCCCACATTCTCTTACCAAATCAACTTGTTACAGGGACTTCCAGTGTAGACATGGGTGTGGGGTGAGGGGGGGTTTAGCCACACGACATGAGTGATTCTGTTGGGATTGGGGCTGCTGCTGCTGAAGCTGGCTGGAGCTTCCCACCCACATATACACACGATACATGATAATTGTTTTCAGTCGCATGCCACTTGGGGTTCCATGCTGGGTGTTCTGTACTCATCGTGGCCCAGAGAAAGCCAGGAGCTCTCACAGGACCATGATTATTTGCAGGAGACGGCATGCTTTTCTCACATTCCAGGGACCTGTGAGATGACTTCCTGCTGGACATGGTCAAAGGCTCTACACAGTGTCCTTGTTTGTCACAGCTAATTGGAGCTCCACTGGATGGACCAGGCCATATAGGACCCAAGCAACTGGGCAACTTCCTTATGGTCTGGACTTGCTACATCGTGATCTGAGACCAACTCCCGATGGGCAGCTTTATGGGTTACTTGGTAAATGGATCAGACACACAATGAAATGTGGCATATTTTTTCTCCAGAATCCAACGGGGCCCTAAAAACGTTGTCTTTTTTGGTGGTGAGCGGTACAATGATAGTCTTCATCATTCAGGGGATATGCTGACAAGTCTTGGACCACTAGAACCTAGGAACGTCTGGAAGGTCCATACCCCTGTAGCCATGGGCTCTATCTCCCATCCTCTGATTTGCTCTCTTTGGGTAACTTATAAGTAATTCAGTATGTCTGAAGGATATAATCTGCATGAGATATATATAAAATAAACTATATCTATCTCTACCTATATATAGCCACACAGATAAGCAGACTATAAACCAAGGCAAGTACTATATACTGTGCTGAAGAGTTTAGAATGTGTTTTGAGGGCAGTGGGGAGCTGTTGAAATTTTTAAATAGGAATTTACATGATCTGGCTTGTGCTTAGTAGGACTTTGCCAGCATAGTATGAAGGAGGGGTGGGGCATCAAGGCTAGGAAACCAGTTAGTCTGGCTGATTTGGTCAGCTCTACGAGAGCTGAGGGGGCATGAATCACGGTAGTTCAGTGGGATGAAAGGAAATTAATGGATTCAAGAGATATTAATCATCGTTAATTCCCTAGCATTATTCTAAGTATTTGTGATAGTATAACAAAGAGGGAAGAAAAACCCCTTTATAAAGCTTACGGTAGTGGGAGAGAATGAATAAAATAATTACACAAATTATTGTAAATTATAAATATAGAAAGCTACATAAGAGAGGAGGAGCATCATACTTCAGAAGCATACATGAAGGAACTGGTCACTCTTAGGGAAATCACGGAAGGGGTCCCAGCTGGGGCTGGGTATGTGAGCACATACGAGGAACTGAAAGATCCCAGTGGCAAGGATGCCAGGAGAGGGGGCAGAGAGTCAAGGAAATGAGGCTAGTACGGGAAGGAGGCCAGTTCACAAGGACCATTGAGGGCCTGTTATAAATTTGTTCCTCGTCTTAAAGCCAATTGGAAGTCACCGGAGAGTTTTAAGTAGGGGTATGTGTTGGTTTGCGTTGAAAAAGATTATTTTCACTCTCATTGCAAAATGGAAGCTGGAGGAGCCCAAGGGCAGATGCCGGGAGACCAGTTAGCTGGTTATGGCCCCCAGGAGAGAGGTGATGTCCCTGGAACATGGAAAGGAGAGTCAGATTCCAGTTACAGGAAGGAAGAGAGCTTATTCTCAAGGAAGAGTTTCAGGAGGTGGGGAGTTTCCTTGGCCGGAATGGAAAAACAATAGTGACAAATAGGAGAAAGAAGAGCTGTGTGGGGTTAGGGACAGGGTACAAGGAACACGAAGCAACCTGGGAATAAAACCAAGATGGGATAAGGCAGGAGAATCCCTCAAGGGGGTGGTTCTGCATGACAGGAAGCCCCAGAGTGGGCTCACTCTGTCATGAGGCCTGAGAAACAGTGCTCAAGATGTCTTCTTTGGATGGAGTTAGAGACATCCTTTTAGGCTCCACATCTCAGTGTGTTTTATTTAGTAACTGTAGCTTGTCAACTCTCAACAATATTAACAACAAAAATCTCCATGTGAAGAAACTAAAATGTGTAAAAGTGAGTGAATGAAAGTTATACATGTGGTAGGGGTGTGATAAAGTCAGAGAGTAAGCTGATGAGAATAAATATGTTCTCTATATTTTCTTTCTTTTTGTGTTGTGGGAAAGAATATCACAGGATTAAGGAGCTGTGATATTTTGAAGCATAAGCTCCAATTTGAACATGCTGGCATTTACAAACAAATTTATAGTCTTTGGCATCATAATTCTATTGCTTATTTATTTCTTCTTTACTTTTCAGAGCAGTTTTAAGCTTAGAGAAGAGTGAGCAGAAAGTACAGAGAATTTCCCAGACACCCTCTCCACAAACTCCCCCTACAGCTTCCCCAATTATTAACATCTTGAATTTAAATTAGTATGATATGTTGTTAAAACTGAGGAACTAATACTGAAGCCTTGTTATTAACTGAAGTCCATAATTTACTTTAGGGTTCATTCTGTGTTGTACCTTCTGTGGGTTTTGAGGAATACGTCATGTATCCATCATTATGGTATCACAGAATAGTTTCACTGTCCTAAAATTCCCTGTTCTCCACGTATTCCTCCCTCCTTCCCCTCCTCCACCATTGTCTGGCAGCCGTTGATCTTTTTCCTGTCTCCATAGTTTTGCCTTTTCTGGAATGTCATATACTTGGAATTGTACGGTACGTAGATTTTTTTTTTTTTTTTGGTACGTGGGCCTCTCGCTGTTGTGGCCTCTCCCGTTGTGGAGCACAGGCTCCGGATGTGCAGGCTCAGCGGCCATGGCTCACGGGCCTAGCCGCTCCACGGCATGTGGGATCTTTCCGGACCGGGACAGGAACCAGTGTCCCCTGCATCGACAGGCGGACTCTCAACCACTGCACCACCAGGGAAGCCCCAGGTACGTAGATTTTTCAGGTTGGCTTCTTTCACTTAGTAACATGCACTTAAATTTCCTCCGTGTCTTTTCATGGGCAGATAACTCATTTCTTGTAAGCACTAAGTAATATCCCACTGTCTGGAGGTACCACAGTGTTTTTATCCATTCACCTAGTGAAGTTTTTGGCTTCCAGTTTTTGGCAATGATGAATAAAGCTGCTATAAACATTCAGGTGCAGAATTTTATATGGACATAAGTTTTCAAATCCTTCGGGAAAATGCCAAGGGGTGTGAATCCTGGATCATATGGGAAGAATATGTTTAGTTTTATAAGAAACTGTCTTCCGAAGTGGCTGCACCATGCGGCATCCCCACCAGCCATGACCAAGAGTTTCTGTTGCTCCACATCCCTGCCAGCATTTGGTGCTGTCGGTGTTGGATTTTGGTCATTCTAAGAGGTGTGGAGTGGTCTCTCAGTGTTGTTTTAATTTGCATTTCCTTAATGACAGAAACTGTCATGTAAAGTATCTCATATACTCCATCACTCCAATTCCTTGTGTTTTTTCTCTCTTCATGCCACTTATGATACTCAGAATCATGTTATTTTTCTGCCTGCATCTTCTCACGTGCTTATTTCCATGTGTATGCCTTCTTCAGTGAAGTGTCTGCTCAGATCTTTTGTCCACTTTTTAATTGGGTAGTTTGGTTTCTCACTGCTGAGTTTTAAAGTTCTTTGTTTATTTGGGATACCAGTACTCTATCAGATATATGTTTCGTAAAGATTTTCTCCCAGTCTGTAGCATGTCTTTTCATCCTCTTAACAGTGTCTTGCAGAGCAGAAGTTTTTAATTTTAACAAAGCCCAACTTCTCATTTTTTTCTCTTGTGGACCACGCATTTGGTGTTATAATTGTATTTTTAAACATGGTTTAATTTTTAGTGTTGTTATCTTAATTTATGTTAATTTTGACAGGATTGGCAGTTGTGAGTTTGATTTTTAAAAGTGACAAAATCAGCATTAGAGAGTGGCATGGACATATATACACTACCAAACGTAAAATAGACAGCTAGTGGGAATCAGCCGCATAACACAGGGAGATCCGCTCAGTGCTTTGTGACCACCTAGAGCGGTGGGATAGGGAGGGAGGGAGGGAGGTGCAAGAGGGAAGAGATATGGGAACATATGTATATGTATAACTGATTCACTTTGTTATATAGCAGAAACTAACACACCATTGTAAAGCAATTATTCTCCAATAAGATGTAAAAAAAATCAGCATTAGTCGTGAACATATCCCTTTTGCTGTTTTAGTAAATTCATAGTATTTGTTTTTGTTCCTGTTGGTATTGGATGGATCTTTTGCCAAAGATAAAAGTCATAATCTCCTTGCTACCTTTGCTGTCTGATGCCTTAAGTCCTTGTGAGCTGAAGGGAAACATTTTTTGTGTAGAAATTACTGATTTGCATCAGGTTTCTGCATCAACACAGCCCATTGGTAGTTACAATATATCATCAATAAAGCCATTGTGAAAACTGATATTTTCACTTTCTCAGTTTAAACCTGAGTTATATTGCTCTCCTTTGTCTTCGCCTAGAACCACTACATATTAGGAATTACTAGTTTTTCTTGTTTACAATCCTGTCCTGCTTCGAGGCCATTACAATTGCCCGTCTTTCCACGTGGAGGTCTGCGGGCCCTTCACCTAGACAGCTACGGGGCGCACCACCCCCCATCATTCAGACGTCTAACAGAATCTAAAAGGTACTATGTCCTCAAAGTTTCCCAAACAATCATGTAAAATGCCTCATACACTCTGACACTTCAGTGCCTTTCCTTGTTGTTTTTTTTTCTTCATGCCACTTATGATATTAAGAATCATGTTATTTTTCTGCCTGCATCTTCCAATAAAATACCATCTCCAAGAGTGCAGGGCTTTCTCTGCTCAGGTAGTGCTTGACAAATGTTTTTCAAATTAACCTGAATAAGCACTGGATGAAACACTTCATCAAATCCCTTCTATTGATCTATCAAACACATTTGCTGTGCCGGCTATTTCAGTCTATGTGGGATAAGGATGTAGTAAAAATAACACTTAAACTTTGATTTTGTTATCAACCGTGTGCATAGGCAAGCAGAGGTTTTTGTGTGATTTACAGAAAAAGGAAGTGTAATACAGAAGGTTTTTTTGTTTTGGAGTAGTTTCCTAATTTTATGCTGCCTCTTTTTTTAAAGCTAGCATGAATGTGAATATGAAAAACAGAATTAAGGAAAATTTATTCCATTGTTGTCCAAAATGTATGAAGTGGCCAGCGCAGAAAGCACTGCTTTCTATCACCGAGAATCTTGAACAGGCTGATATCCTATGCCTCACAAGTCAATTACAAGCGAATGGTATAGCAAAGGCTCTGAAACATTCAGCAGAAAGAAAAAAAAAAAAAAAAAACAGTTCAACTTTGCTTAAGCCTGGCTTTCACCAATTCATTTGATCTCTGTTTTACTTAAAACTTATTCCTTGGAGCTAGCATTCCAAAGAACACTCTTTGGAAAATGTAGGGTTTTTGTTTTTTTTTTTTTGTAATTTTTAAAAATTTGTTTGGAGAACAAATGATAGTCAATATTTTAGATAATTTTCCAGGCCAATAGCAATTAAAGTTATAGGTAATACTCTTTTGTTATTTGATGTTGTTAGCAAGAATTCACTGTCAAATGTCTGATTATAACTCATGGCAAAGAAAGCCTCTTTATTAGCACATTGAACAAAGGCAAAAAAGTACAGAGCATAATGTAAATTATTAATTATCCTTGTGATTTCCCCCATCAAAGTGTGAATTGGAGTGAATTTCAATTAGATGCAGCCTTAACTGAAGATCCCTTCTGGAAAGCATGCAGATGAATGGGTAACTGTCTCTCATGTAAAAATATGACCTCTTCAAAGAGGCTTTCTCTAACCTCTCAGTCTTAAATAAACCCCTCCCAAGGCACTGTTTCAACCCTTACCTTATTATTAATATTTTTCTGGAATTCTTAGCATCTGACAGCATCTCCTGTAATTTTGTCTGGTTGTTTACTTGCTCATTGCCTTCCTCCGAGCCCACCACTTCCACAAAAGTTTCCTGAGGGTGATCTTGTTCACCACATCCTACTCGGCACCTGGAAAATGGCTTGGAATGTATAGCAGAAGCCCAATATAGGTATCTGTGTGCAAACATGAACAGTAATTTATTACTCACAAGCCAATTATATCACAACTATCATATGATGGATTAAAATATTCAATCATTCATTTTAATTGGGCAAAGCATAGAAAGAATGAACAGAGCAGACGATCAGGTTTGTTAAATGATTGAATCCCATGTTCACTGATGTTAGTCTACTACTCCAGGACTGAGATGCACTTACTGGCAACACAAAGTGTTGTGTTAGTCATCTCACACTTTTTAACAGTAGAGGTGCATTTCATATTTTAAGGATTTTTGGTCTTTGAGTTTATCATCCATCACCCCAACAACTGTCACCTTGGTTAGACTTACATTGAGGTGATCAGTTTTGAATAGGTTCATTTAGAAAAATTTATTTTGGGGAACTCTAGAGATAGTTGCCTGTTTTGAGCAGACTCAGTTAAGTGGCTTTTAAAATATCAAATAAATATATCTATGAGTCTGCTTCTTTTTTGGCTATAGTCACTAGTTTGGTGTATTTTTTAGATTCCACATATGAGTGATATAATACAGTATTTGTCTTTCTCTGTCTGACTTATTTCACTTAGCACAATGCCCTCCAAAGTGGGAAGAGGGAAGGAAGGAAGGGGAAATACAGGAGGAGAGGAGTAAGAGGTACAAACTGTTAGGTATAAAATGAGCTACAAGGATGTATTGTACAACACGGGGAATATAGCCGATATTTTATAATAACTATAAATGGAGTGTAACCTTTAAAATTGTGAATCCCTATATTGTACTCCTGGAACTTATATAATATGGTACAGCAACTATCCTTCAATAAAAACATAAAATAAATAGTCCCTAATCTAGGCTGTGTGTTCAATGAAAGGAATTACAACAAAAACGAACTTCCCAAAATCTACTTTGAATCACTTAATTCTAAGCACATTTATTAGACAGTTCAAATTTTATCTATTTTAAATTAATCAAAGATGTCAAAATCTAGAGACAAATTCTCCCTCTCTTGATTTCAAGTATGAGCAAGCTTCACTCAATAGGAAGAACTCACTTGTGAACTTGTGGCTCTTTGGGGTCGGGACTCTGGTGTGTAAGCATGTCTGCAAGTATGTGGTGTGTGTGTGTAGGGGTCATTCTTTTTTATAAACAGCACCACTGAGATATATTTTACATACCATAGAATTTACCCATTTAAGGTGTTCAGTCTAATGTTTTTCAGTCTATTCACAGAGACGTGCAACCAGCGCCACAGTCAAATTTTAGAATATTTTCATCACCTCAAAAAGAAGCCCCATGCCCTTTAGTTGTCACTCCCCTACCCTCCTATCTCTACCCCACCATTATCACTCAGTAACCTCACATCTATTGAATCTACTTTATATCTCTATAGATTTTCTGCCCTGGACATTTCTGCCTTGGAGGCATATAATATGTGATCTTCTGTGACTGGCTTCTTTCACTTAACATGTATTTTCAAGTTCCATCCATGTTGAAATATGTATCAGTACTTCATCCTTTTTTTATGGCCGAATAATATTCCATCATATGGATACACTACTTCTTCTTTATTCATTTGACAATTGATGAACTGTTGGGTTGTTTTTGCCTTTTGACTGTTATGAATAATGTTGCTATAAACATTTGTGTACAAATTTATGTGTGGACGTAAGTTTTAATTTCTCTTGGGTATATACCTAGGAGTAGAAATGCTGGGTCATATGGAAACTCTAAATTTATCATTTGAAGAACTGCCAGACTGTTTTCCAAAGCAGCTGCACGTTTTACATTCCCACCAGCAGTGTATGAGGGTTCTGATTTTCCATATACTTGTCAAAACACTTGCTATTATCTGACTTTTTAATTCTAGCCATCCAATTAGGTGGAAGTTGTATCTCATTGTGATTTTCATTTGATTTGATTTAATCTGATGCCTGAAAATGTGGAGCATCATTACACGTGCATATTGGACATTTGTATGTCTTCTTTGGAGAAGTGTCTATTCAGATCCTTTGCCAATTTTTTAATTGGGTTGTTTGTCTTTTTATCATTGAGTTGCAAGTGTTCTTTACATATTCTTCATACAAGTCCCTTATCTGATATGTGATTTGCAAATGTTTTCTCTCATTCTGTGGATTGTCTTTTCATTTTCTTGCTTGTGTTCTTTGGAGTACAGATTTTAATTTTGATGAAATTCAGTGTACCTATGTCTTCTTTTATTTGTACTTTCAGTGTCATATCTAAGAATCCTTTGCTAAATCCAAGACCACGCAGATTCACCCCATGTTTTCTTCTAAGAGTTTTAAAATGACTACAGTTAATTCTTTCATCCATTTTGAGTTAATTGCTCCGGATGCGCAGGCTCAGTGGCCACGGCTCATGGGCCTAGCCACTCCGTGGCATGTGGGATCTTCCCGGACCAGGGCACGAACCCGCGTCCCCTGCATCGGCAGGCGGACTCTCAACCACTGTGCCACCAGGGAAGCCCAGAGTTAATTTTTGTGTATGTTGTGAGGTAAGTGGCCAGTTTCATCATTTTGCACTTGGCCATACTATTGTCCTAACACTGTTTGTTGAAAAGACTATTCTTTCCCAATTGGAAGGTCTTAATGCTATTGTTGACAATGTATGGGTTTATTTCTGGATTCTCAACTCTATTCCACTGAACTACATGACAATTCTTGTACAGTATCTCACTGTTTTGGTTACTATTGCTCTGTAGTAAGTTTTCAAACCATGAAGTGTGAGTCTTCCGACTTTGTTTTTTTTTCTCAGAACTGTTTGGCTATCCTGGCCCCTTGGAATTCCATATAAATTTGAGGATCAGTTTGGCAATTTCTACAAAGGAGTCGACTGTGATTGGGATAGAAATTGTGTTTCTACTGAATACTCTCCAGCTCAGAGACTCCTTCCTTGGTTGCATCCAGTCTGCTAACAAGTCCATCAAAGGCTTGTACCTCGTTTCTGTGGCAGGCTCTTTGATCTCTAGCATTTGTTTTCTTATTTTTTCTCAGAACTTCCATCTCACTGCTTACGTTACTCATCTGTTTTTACACGTTGTCCACCTTTTCCATTAAAGCACTTAGCATTTTAATCACAATAATTTTAAAACCTTGGTCTGATAATGCCAATATCCTTGCTATATCTGACTTGGTTCTGAAGCCTATTCTACCCTTTCAAACTGCCTTTTTTACCTTTTCGAATGTGTTACTTTGGTGAAGGCTGGCCATAATGTCCCGGGTAACAGGAACTGCGGTCAATAAGCCATTAGTGATGTGGTGATGAAGTGTGAGGAGAAGAGAAATATTATACAGGATTAGGTCTCTGTTTTCTAGTGAGTCTGTGCCTCTGGACAGTGGACTTCACAAGAGTTCTCGGTTTTGCCTCCTTCTGACGTGGGCCAGGATGGCTAGAGGGGGCTAGGGTTGAGTGTCTCCTCTCCCCCAGGTCAGGGACGTTTTGGTAAACTTCAAATAGTTTAGAGTCTGGTAAAATAGTTTCTTCTGAGAGCAGAACTTATTAGGAACAGAGTGTTCTGGTGTTCTTTCTCCTGGAGAAGCACAAGGGGAGTTTTCTCCTATTTTCACTGTGAGAACCTGGTGGAGCTCCTGGAGTGGGAGCCCCGGGTTACTGGGTCCCCACTGGAGTTCTTACCTCTCAGAGTTGGCCTCCATCTATTTGTCAATTACAGTTTAGGATTTCCAACTTAGTACTGGTTCTTTGGAGGTTTCTGCTTCAGTAAGTTGTAAGTTTTCTGTGTTTTCCTGTCTTTCTCTCCAAAGTTTGGGGCAGTGACCTCAGCACTCAGCATTAAAAAAACAAACAAAAAACTTTTTGAAAAATTACTGATGAAAATAGTAGGTGAAAAAGGAACTGGTAAAGCCTTTGGGCCAAAGAGCACTGTAGAAATGGATCTAAATATCTAACTAGCTACACACTATCATATATCTCAACCTCCTTTAGAATAGATAAGCCTATATCAAACTCTATGGAACTTTCAGAATGCAGGAAGCCATAGTGCGTTTACTCCCTCTCTCTCTCAATGGATTCATCCACATATTTATGAAGAACAAGGCTAGATGCTTTTAGACTCTTGGAATGACTCTGATAAGCCACCTTCCTCCTCCTCATGAACTGACACTAATAACTATGAGAAAATTTTAATTATAATAATAAACTTAACTGAATATCTGGAAAGCCACACCTACAAGGAAATGACAATGTCTTAATCAGGGTCTGTTGGCACAGAGGGTGAACCATGATTTCTATGTGTGAAGCTAACCTCAATAGCCCTGGGTTAGTTTTCTCTTGTTTGAAAGTGATGTAAGAAGAAATAGAAATAGATTACAGTTTTGAGAAAATCGAAGAAAAAAGTAAGGACAAATGCTGTTTTACTAAGAGGATGTGGATAGTCTTAGGAAATCTGAAGCCAGAAAAATTTTAAATGGTCTGTGCTGAAGCTATTCGCTAATAAAGGATTTAACTGGAGATGTGAAAGATGAAAACTCAAATTGTATGGAAAGGTACATACTGACCCCAATTTGGAAGGCCAGGATTGGAAAGCGTTTTTCTGAGAATAATGAGACTGCTGTACCAATAAGCATGTGTTGCCTTGAAACCTCAGAAAATAAAATGGTGAAGGAAGTTTGCAAAGTGCTGAATCTGTTTAGCACTACTTTTTTAAGAAGGTAAATATCTAGTACAACCATAATTAGTGAAAATCCCTCGGTGTTTATGGTTATCAGATTTTCCGGTTAAATTAAAATTATTGAGAAACTTGTTTTTAGCCATTCTACATGTTTTGTTTTTAATCATAAAAGTTTCAGTGTAGGGAATATGATTTATTTTTCTTTAAGATTGAGGATATTTCCATTTTTAAACATTATATCTAGTTTGGGAAAAAGAAACTTGGAGCAACTGAAACACTCATACAGTGCCAGTAGAAGTGTAACCTCTTTGAATTTATCCAGCATTCTGCACTGTTACTGTCCACATGTGTATGTCATAACTCACAATTTTACTCCTGGGTGTATACTCAACAGAAATGCACTAAAAATACACAAAGAAATGTTCATAACTCCATTATTATAAGCCCATACCCCAATCCAAGTGTCTATTAACTCTAGAATGAGTGAGTACTTTGTTATATATTAGTAAATATGCCATGATGTGATGTGACATGACATAGCATGACACACCATGATAAGGCATGATGTGGTATGCACTGACACAGCATAGTATGGTATTATAAGATATGATATGATAGTGAAGCAAGAATGGGCACACTACAGTGCCCCTGAACATGAATGAATCTCACAAACATAATGTTGAGCAAGGGGAACCAGACACAAAAGAATACATGTGTTGTTCTATGTATACAAAGTTCAGAAGCAGGCTGCAGGAACTCTGCAGTGAGAAGCCAGTAGCGTGATCTCCCCTGGCAGTGTTTGGACTCTAAGGGGGCCTCTTAGGTGTTGGAGATTCAATTCATGACTTGGATGGTGGTTACATGTAGCTTTTATTTTGTGATTATTCATTTAATTCATTGCTATAGATTACATGATATGTTCACTTTAGGTTATGCTGTGGGTTTAAAACAACTATTTTTAAATGATTGGAAGGGTTCCACAAGTATGGAAAAGACTTTCAGGAGGTGAGGTCACAGGGACCCAGAAGGATCCAGATATGACGGACCCTTTGGAGAACTTTGGTTTCCCTCTGAGGAATGAGGGGACCATTGGAGAGCTTTGAGCAGAGGAATGGTCTGCTCTGATTTATATTTTGGGATGATCATTCTGGCTACTGTGATAAAAATATACTGTGGGATGGGATAAGAAGACAGCAATAATGTGAAGAGTGTATGCATTTCAAATTTTGATGCATTTTGGTAAATTGCTCTCCATAGAATCTGCACAAATTAAAAATCTCACAGGCACTTTTCCACTTCATTCCCTGCACAGTGGACTCTAAAACATTGGATTTTGTCCATTTGATGGGAAAAAGTGATATCTTATAGAAGTTTTATTTACATTTCTGATATGATGGATGGGGTTGATCTTATTTTCACATTTTTGAGAGCCACTTGCAGAGCCTTTATCAAAGGTCTTTGCATACCTGTGTCCGTGTTTCTGCTGGTTCACTGATGTGTTTATTGCACATTTGTGCATGTCTATTACATACCAAGGAAATTAAACTTTCTCTGTGATGTGAGCTCGAGCTACTTTTCTTCCTAGGTCATAGGTTTTTAAGTTAAAAGCTCTTCTGCACTAAAATATCATTATTAAAAATCATCATAATAAAAGTATAAAAATAAAAACTCACAGGTTTTCTTCCAATACTTTTGTGCTTTCTTTTTTTCTTTTCTTCTAAAGCTTAGATCATTGTTCCATTTAGAATTTATTTTGGTATCAAGTATGAGAAAATCATCCAATTGCTCCAAGACCAGCCAAGTGTTAAGGGCAGCAGTGCAGACATGGGCTGCCCAGTCTGAGTTCTGCCTCTGGCCATTTACTACTCCATGACTCTGGGCAGCCCCTCTATCACTACACCACTTATCTGTCCACTCAGAGTGGATAACAAGACATACCACCCGAGGATGAGGGGCATTCAGGTGAGCCACCAGGCTCATCACCATCTTTCTAGGCTACTCGTGAGGGATGCTGTGGTGCAGGTGCCATCATTTCCATCTTGTAGGTACCTACCAAGCCAACTCATCTGTAAACCAAGCTTGGGCTTTTTCTTCCCATGGCAGCTGATCACATGGCAATGGGTATGAGTTGCAGGATAGCTGTTGCCATGGCACTGATGGATGACAGGAAGCTCAAGACACCTGAGCACGCAGCCTGCATGTGCCCCTTAGTCCCACTAGGCTCATTCTGGAAAAACCACTAACATCACACAAGGGCTTGTTGCTGGGTCCATCTCATCATATAACTTAGTGACGGATGCAAGGCAGGGCAAGATGGACAATTCCAGGTGCATGTAATCCAGCGTCAGGTGTTCTCTCTCTACCAATAGCATACTAGGTATTAGTTCTCAAAAGGTGGCAATTCGTCACTGCAGATGACATGGCTTTGCTTCAGACCTCCAGAGGCTTACATTATGATTTGACCACGGTGTTGGCTACAAAATCCACATGGCATCCGTTTCCCACTACTAACATCTCTGACACCATATGATCTGCTGGGTCATATGGCCTGAGTCTTGATTGCATTATAACCTGGACCTGCTACAGTACCATTTCCTGTCTGGACCCCATTTGAATCTGGGACCCTTTTGCATTGCCTGGTATATGGACAGAAGCAGCATTCTCAAGTATGGGACATGCTGGTCCAAAACCCAAAGAGGCCTACCAAGTGGAGTAATTTCTTGTGGTGGGGGACAACATGCCATAGCTTGTCCTTTATTTTGGGTAAGATGCCCTGACCACTGGACCCCTAAAAGGTTTCACTGATGTCATATAAAGTTTATCTACCTCACTCTGGGGTGTGTGTGGATTACCAAGGACTCCAACAGTCTAGTCACCTCTTACTAGCCAGATGAGCATGATGTCATAGGGAGCTGATGTCATAGTGAGTTGACGTCCAGATGGTCCAGATCTTTTGGACCATATCATGAGAGTGGGTGGAAGAGATAACATAGCCCAGGTAGAAAACTAAATATATGCTATTGTCAGTTTCATGTGAATGCAGACTTTATGATCTGCTGTTCTAATCAAGATGAGAAAGAGCACATTCATTAAATCAACAGCCTCAAGCCAAGTGCCTGCAGTCATGTTAGCTTGCTCTGGCACAGGTACAGGTAGTTCGTGAGGGACTACTGGCCCCTTCCCAGATAGACCTGAATTCCCCAGAAAGTCAGACTGGTGAATTAAATGGAGACACAGTGGAACAATTACCCTGGCATAGTTTAGCGCCTGAGTGTGGCGCTAATTCTTGCCATCACCCGTGGGCTGATATTTTGATAGGTATTTTCTATCTTGGCTGGAATGGGGTCAGGGTTCAGTTTCAGAGGCTTCTCTTTGGCTTTCTTCCTCTGATATCTCTGACCCCACAGGCCAAAGACCTTATGTGGAGTTTGTACCATCTACCCAATGTGTCTTCCCCAAAAATGTATTAGGGGACTAGAAAATGACAACATGGTGAGTCTACAGACCCAATGGATCCATTGCAAGCTGGACATTAGCCATGATTCCATCTGTAACCTGATCCCATATGCCCCAACTCTAACTGAAGGGTAATAATGACCCCACACATCTCCAGGTATAATTGGCAACTCTGAACCTGTGTCCAACAATCCTGGAAGTGATTGGGTATTCCCCTTTACCTGATGTACAGTTACCAAAGGAAATGGCATACATCCTTTAGTGGAAGGTCTGGGGGGTTGACTGCTATGTATACTTGTCATGGTTCTTCAGGATCCTTCCTCCAGGGAACATGGCCTTCTCTTTGGTTAATGGGTCTTGGGTCTAAAAACTGACTCAGGTTCAGGGACTGCACAACGGGTACTGCTCTGACTTTCCAGCTCATCCATCCTTGATTTCTTCTGATGGTGTGAGCAGTACCCTGATTGGCTACCCATCTATTTCCCCCATAAGAGTGCTGTGTTCTGTAAACCATCTTCATAATTCTGAAGGTCAGGACTCATTGGCTGCCAATCCAACTTCACCAGTCATGGTGATAATTGCATCCACCTGGCTTCTGATATGGACACACTGCCAACTGGCCTCTGCTTGGCAGAGTCCTGCCATCCCTGTACTTAGAATCCCTGATTCTGTGATGACGACACCCACCATCGATCTGAAATTTTTGTGGTGCTGGTGCCTCTCCTCCTGCACATTCCTCCTTGTTTTGGTAAAGGGTGAATCTTCCGGACCTTCCCAATGACCACCCCATTTGGCGGGTGCTCTGTTCTTACAGAGCATATTCATCTCTGCATGTCTACCTCCGTGAGCCTTTCAGTCCCTCCTTCCACAGTCTGCCATGCAATTCCAGCATTTCATTTCACTTAGCATGGGCCATTGATTTTTCCATGCTTCTAGGAAACACCCAAGTGGTGATTTCACACCATCTCCTAAGACTTTGCCAGGATGCTGAACCTTGTATCTTGAAACTACTTCCCAGTCAACACACTTTCCCTGACGCAAGCTTTTTCCAGGGTCTCCCAATCAAGCATTCCTTAGAATCTAGTCCCACACCTTCTCCTCTGACTCCTGCCAGTCCCTATTGTCTGAATCTTATAACTCCTTATCTGACTCACGTCATCTCAGCCGTGACGTATCCCTAATTATGATCTAATGGTCAGAAGGGGTGGAGGTAGCTTTACCAGGAACTAGCCCCTGAAGTTTCTTTAAGTAAGAATGGAGTTCTTGTCCTTAACAGAGAGAAGTGGGACAATTCTGCAGGACAAACATCTCAGAGGAACATAGGAGTTCAAGATTTTCACACACCAACCTAGATGTGCCCAACCCATGTGCCAGGTCCCATTCTTTCTTAATCAGAACTCTAACCTGCATTGGTTGGGAGCTTGACTTTCTTTTGGGCCCGGCTACACTGAAGATTGAGTGCAGTGCCTGTGTGAGGGGCTGAATAATGTCCATCCCTTGCAAAGATGCCCATGTCCTACCTTCAGAACCTGTGAACCCATAGGTCTCCACCACAAAGGGAACAAGGGCTACAGGTGGAATAAGGTTGTTAATCAGCTGACAACACTTTCAGGGGGTCCACCTAGCACACCTCGTGTCCATCACACTGTAGCTACGACTGAACCATTTTACTATTTTAAGGGATTTTCCATCTACTCTTTTTTTAAAAGATTTTTTTGATGTAGACCATTTTTAAAGTCTTTATTGAATTTGTTACAATATTTCTTCTGTTTTATGTTTTTGGTTTTTGACCATGAAGCATGTGGGATCTTAGCTCCCAACCAGGGATCAAACCCACCACACCCCCTGCATTGGAAGGTGAAGTCTTAACCACTGGACCCAAGGGAAGTCCCTCCATCTATTCTTATTTAATATTTTTCACTTATGGATGTTGAGATATGCAAATATCTTTCAGCAAGGTTATACAAAAGCCTTTTTATTGACCTCATCTGCAAACAGTATATTCCTGATACAGTGAAAGAATATTTTTAAAATATTGAGGGAGCATAAAAATCAACTTAAAAATTTGCCTTTCAGAAGTGCAGATTCACTAAAGACTTTTTCACATAAATAGCAGGAGAAAGAGTTTCTTAAGGATACATTTTTCTAAGAAAGAAATTTTGAACCCATGAGGAAGGATGGGGCACACGGAGTAATGATGAACAAATAAATCACTATAATGAATGATTCTAACAGAAAAGACAAATGCTGGAAGATCTAAAAAACACTCTCTGAGAGCACTAATAACTGATAACCTGGATGACACATGTAGACAGGATTAGATTTAAATGGTTCAAAAATACTTTTACTCCTTGATAAAAAGATAGAAGTGTTTATTAAAGTTGGACACTGTTAAGTATGTGATTAATATTTAATGGGAAAAACTAAGAAGCATAGAAAGAGAATGTATAACAATCCAGTGGAGTAAAAATAAGTTGGTAAAAATAAATCAAAATATATCAATAACCATAATAAATGTAAATATTTAAAAGTTTTCTATTAAATAGGGAGCCCCAGAATACTTTTTAAAAATAATATTTCCTTTATGAATTTAATGAGACACACCTAAAATATGAAAGAAATGTTAAAACAGATGGATAAAGATATGCCAAACAAATATAAACAAGGAAAACAAGAACAGTAATGTTAATACTAGAAAAAATACAGTCAAAGAGATGAAGCTGAAGACCTCTCTTAGGTCTTACTATAGTCATAAAAAGTCATAAAAGCATAATTTTGTATGTTCCTAACAATATTATCTCAAAAACATAAACTAAAAATTGGCAAAATGGTATCAATAAGTGGAAAAAATCTAAAAACATTAGTTAGATATATTTCTCAGACTATTCTCAGAAACAGATAAATCTAGAAAACTAGACAAAAATTTATGCAAACTTATGAGTTTGATCTGATACTGATCTAACGGATATACACCCAACAATGAAAGAGCACACATTCTTTTTAAGCATACATAGAACTTCCATTTTAAAGAAAGTATATTTAATCACAAAGGAAGTTTCAAAAGATACCAAGAAAATTAATGTCAGACTGACTATATACTTGGACCACAATTTAATAAAATTAGAAACTACAAAGTATAGTATAAGAAAGTCTCCCGTTAATTTATAAATTTTAAAGCACCTGTCAAGAGCATTCACACATCAAAGAAAAAATTACAATGGAAATAAGAAAATACTTATGTATTAGTCAGGGTTCTGCAGAGAGACTATACTTATAGAAGAAGAGCCAGTGGGGTAGTTTGAAGGCCTGAGAGCCAGGGAGCTATGGTGCAGGTTCCAGTCTGGGTCTGGAGCTTGAGGACCAGGAGTGCTGAGAACAGAGGACTGATGTTCCAGCTGAAACTGTCAGGCAGACAGAGGATGCATTCAGCCTTCCTCTGCATCTTTGTTCTGTTCAGGCCCTCAACGGATTGAATGATGTCCACTTACATTGGACTGAGTCCTCTGAGCTGTATGCTAATCTACTCATTGATTTGATTCATGTGCATATATTCCTATTATCTCAATGGAAACATTTATGAACCAAGATATCAGGACACATAGTCCTACCACTGGGTAAGTTCTTGAGCTGTATGTTCAACCAAATATCTCACTTTTCTGTGTTTGACTTTTTGAAAAAATGAAGACTTACAGAGAAATATTTTGAGTTACCTTTGGGAAAATCATGGTATAAGGTTATTTCTGTTCGCTTACTAATTCACGCATAAACATTTGTTTAGTGCCCATTATATTCCAGACCTTAGGTCATTGACAGATAATCTCATTATAAGAACAATTTGTTATTTGTTTTGTTATTCTCTTTGTTACTGAGATATCCATCATCGGTTCACAGCAAGGCTTTCACAGGAAATATCAGGATGGGTTTTTTCTTTTGCCTCCCCTCCTTGTTCCTTCAACACACTCTTATCTGTCTTCTACACCCACCACTCCTTTGGTACTTTCTTGACAAGGCCTCTGGTGATCCTCATTTCCCCAAATCCAATGGTCAGTGGTGAGTTCTAT
>NW_021703775.1:86603005-86769273 GCF_005190385.1 Monodon monoceros
CAGGCTCAGCGGTCATGGCTCACGGGCGCAGCCACTTCACGGCATGTGGGATCTTCCCGGACCGGGGCACGAACCCGTGTCCCCTGCATCGGCAGGCGGACTCTCAACCACTGCGCCACCAGGGAAGCCCTTTTTTGTTTGTTTTTTTTTGATACCACATTCTCTTGGATGTCTTCTAACCTAATTGGCTCTTTTCTATCTTCTTCGATGGCTTTTCCTCTCCACCCAAACCTTCATCTTAAAATCACTCGGTTCAAACCTGAGCTCGATTTCCACCTCTCCATACAATCTTCTCTTGGGTATTTCATCTATTCCAAGAACTTTTTGACATCATTTTATGCTGATGACTTCCAAATTAGTATTGCCCACCCAGATGTCTCCTCTGAGAAGCAGTTTATGTATATTCAACTCTTGATACTTACCTGATATTTCAACATTAACTCCCCACATGAATCTCAGTTTAAACATGCTCAAAATGGTTTTCTTGATGTGCTCTGAAAATCTGCTCCGTTCCTGGCCTCTTCTCCACAGCCCCACCCATCAAATTGCTCAAACCAGAAGTCTATGTGCTTCACCTGCATACGCTGACAATCAGCACTTCTTGTACATTCTCCTTTAAAGAATATCTTGAAACTTTCACTGCCATCCATTGATTCAATCTACCATTACCTCTGATCCAAATTTCCACAGCAGGTTCTATTTGTTCTTCATGTTTCCACTCTTTATTGGTAACATATGCAAGTTTTGAAGCATAATAATAAACCCATTTACCCCACATCAACCCTCATAACCTACAAATATTAGGGCATGTCCCCTCCTCACAGAGTCAGTGTCATATTAAGTTGTATCATCTTATTTTTAAACAGTAATTTTATGACACAGGTGACATGTCTAAGCTATATATTGTTTGATCTTGATTGATTTTGTGGACAAATTACACGTCATAAAAGGATGTTATAGTCTTTAAGTGTACAGCACAAATCCTAAGTGTACAGTTCAATAAAATATCACAAATTATCACAGCTGTGTAATTAGAACCCAGATCAAAATAAGAAACGGCTTTTACATGACTGTCAATCCCCTTCTCATCACCCACTCCCCAAAGTGAACCATATCCGACTACTAACACCACAGATGAACCTCACTTGCTTTTCTGTTTCATGTAAGTGAAATCATGTGGTGCATATGCTTTGTGCCTTAGTTACACTGATCAACATTATGTTTGTGAGATTTGTCCATGTAGTTATGTGCAGTTGCAGCCCACATCTTCTCATTGTTGCATGGGATTGCACTGTGGGAATGTGCCGCCCTCCAGTTATCCATTCTACTGCTGGTGGTCATTTGAATGGGCTTCAGTTTGGGTGTTAGGAATAGCCCCACTGTGAACACATCCATGCATGTGTCTTGGTGCGTATGCCCACATTTCCCTTGGGGCTGTACCTTGGGGAGGAATTCTGGGTTGTAAATTTCTGGAAGATAAATGTTTACCTTTGGTGAATACTACTGATGTGTCTGCATAAATAATTCCCACCAGAAGGGTGGACGAGTTTGGTTCCTCCACATCAGCACCCATGCTTCTTTAATTCATTCTGGGAAGGAATGCAAGTGGTATCACCCTGTGATTTAATTTGCATTTCCCCAATGAAAAATTCACTGAAAATGTTTTAAAATGTACCTAGTCAAGTCTTTTGCCTATTTTTCTAATTGAATTCTTTGTTTTTTTTCTTGTTTATTTATTGATTGTTTTGGAATGTTTTATATGTTATATAAGATTTTTCTAACCGGACACAAATCATAAATCATATGTACGTATATGTATGTCCATATATATGACTTGATGATAAGAAATTCTTCACATCTTCCAAACAGTTCATCTTCCCTTTTTGCTTAGCACTTGTGAATTTGTCTATTTCCCTTTCTTTTGTTTCTGTTAGTATTTATTTCTCTATTTGCAGCTATATATCTCATATGTAATTACTGAGGTATACTTCACATACCATGCAGCTTTCCCACTTAAAGTATACAGTTCAGTAGTTTTTAGAACACACTCAGAGTTCTGCAACCATCATCAGTTAATTTTAGAGGATTTCCTCAACCAAAGCCATGGGTCTTACCCATTCGTGGTCATTTCTCATAGCCCCTCAACCTTCCTAGCCCTAGTCAACTACCAATATATGGTATTTTCTGGCTGTTTTTTGTTTTTTTTCATTTTGCAAAACAACTTCAAGGTACACCCATGTTGTAGAGTGTATCATATAATAATTTTATTATTTGGCAAACTTTTTATTGTCAAATAATATTCCACTTGAAATGGAATGGATATATCATATTTTATCTATCCATTCAATAATCGATGGACATTTCAGTTCTTTCCACTTATTGGCTGTTAAGAATAAAGCTGCTGGGGGCCTTCAAGGACAGGTTATTTTGTGGACGTTTGCTCTCATTTCTCTTGGGATGCGTGGAGGGTTCTATGGTAACTGTGTTTAACCTTTTGAGGAACTGCCAGGTTGTTTTACAAAGTGACTATACTGTTTCATAGTCCTACCAAAGATGTATGAATGTATGAGTGTCCTGATGTCTCCAAGTTTTGTTAACATTTGTTGTTATCTGTCTTTTTTTTTTTTTTTTTTTTTTTGCTGTATGCGGGCCTCTAACCATTGTGGCCTCTCCCGTTGTGGAGCACAGGCTCCGGACGCGCAAGCCCAGCAGCAATGGCTCATGGGCCCAGCCGCTCCGCGGCATGTGGGATCTTCCCGGACCGGGGAACAAACCCGTGTCCCCTGCATCGGTAGGCGGACTCCCAACCACTGCACCACAAGGGAAGCCCCTATCTGTCTTTTTGATTCTGACCACATTAGTGGACATGAAGCTGTATCTCATTGTGGATTTGATATGCGTTTCCCAGATGACTAATGATATTGAACATATTTTCATGTAGAAAAATGTCTATTCGGATCCTTTGCCCACTTTTAATTGGGTTATTTTTCTCTTTATTATTGAGTTGTAAGAATTCCTTATATATTAGTTTCATATAAGATATATATTGCTTATATTTTCTTTCATTCTCTGGATTGTTTTTTAATTTCTTAATGTTATACTTTTTTTTTTTTTTTTTTTCGGTACACGGGCCTCTCACTGATGTGGCCTCTCCCGTTGTGGAGCACAGGCTCCGGACGCGCAGGCTCAGTGGCCATGGCTCACGGGCCCAGCCACTCTGCGGCCTGTGGGATCTTCCCAGACCGGAGCACGAACCTGCGTCCCCTGCATCGGCAGGCGGACTCTCAACTACTGCGCCACCAGGGAAGCCCTAAATTTTTGATGTTATTGTTTTCTTGGTTTCATTTTTGGATTTTTAATTACTTAATGTATAGAAATACCATCAATTTTGTGCATTTATGTTGTTGAACTTATTTATTAGTTCTAACACTTTGTAATGCATTTCTTAGGAGTTTATATGTGCACAAGATCATGTCCTCTATAAATAGGGGTGATTTTACTTATCCCTTTCCAGTCAGGATGCCTTTTATTTCAATTTGCCCTGACCAATAATTTCAGTGCAATGTTGAATAGAATTGGTGAAAGGAGACATCCCAGTATAGTTCCTGATATTAGTAGGGAAGTATACAGTCTTTCACAATTAAGTATGATGGTAGCTAGATTTTTCACTGATTTCCTTCATCAAGTTCAAAGAGCTCCCTTCTACTCCTGGTTTGTAAAGTCTCTTTGTTATGAAGAAGTGGTGGATTTTGTCATTGTTTTTTCATTTATTAAAATAACCAGGTTTTCTGTATTTTATAATCATATAATTATCACATTATTACATTTTCACATGTTAAAACCAAACTTGCAATAAAGATGTTAAAAAAAACCCCAGAAAACCAACCTTGTATTCCTGGGATAAATCTCACTTTGTCATTGTGTATAATCTTTATTATACATATATTTTTTTGTCACAAGGTTTGGTTTGATATTATTTTGTTGAGGATTTTCACATCTAGAGTAGATAATGTTGTTTTAATTTTATAAATGAGAAAAGTAAGACCTATAGAAGTCCAGCACATATTCCAAATTCACACAGCTAGCAAATGAAAGAGGTAAGATTGAAGTCTGGGGGTCTGCCACATTGCAAATTCCATGTTTTTGATCATCATACTTTTAATAAAGACTTTGAGATTCAGTGACATTCTTAACTTCTAAAACTGCAAATTCTGAATCAGAATTAGTATATTCTATATCTTCATGTCTTTATGAGGATTTATCTTACCTCTAAGAAAGACCATTTTCTCTATTGCTTTCTTTAAAAAAAATCATGTTTATTTTAGAAAGGCTAATATGCTAAAAAATCAGTCAAGCCTTCTGCCTAACTCTCCATGGATAAAAATTCAAAGACATATAAGAAAAATATCAAATAATTTCTATACTTTAATGAAGAGGACTATACTATGTTGCATTGTAGAGAATTCTTTTGAAATTTTTCAGATTTAATTTCAGGTTCAAATGGAAAATTAATATTTTGAAATGTGTAAGTTCCATAGGAATGACACACTTTAAGTAAGATAGATGTGTCTACATAAAAAAAATCTTCTTTAACTTACAGAGTTCACATATCTATCTTTTTGGGGCTTAGAAATGTGCCATGGAGTCACTAATCAAAACAATTTTTTCTTTTGTCATATTAGTGTCACGCATTACATTCCTGGTGGCTGCAATCAGGTCACTGAAGCAATTTCTTTTAGGATTCCTGTAATTTACTGTAAAATTCTAGATCTAATACCTCTTTTCAAATTCACCAATATTTGGCTTTAAGTAAAATTTTTCAATAAAGATTTTGTTTGGCATTATTTCAGTTAGCCAAGCCAGTTTTATATTTTTCTTGAATTTCCTCAGCATCTGGCACAATTCTGGGTATATGTTAATCTGATTAAACTAAAAAACAGATACAAAATAACTTCATAATTTCCAAAACACTATACATGTATGTGATGTCAATAGTGGTGAAAATAGTAGTAGGCACTCAATAAATACGTTAAACTTACATGACTTTGATAATAATTCTCTTTCAGTTTGCCAACTCTTACAATCTAAGAGTCATGTTTGTATACATAACATATTATATAATTGTTTCTTAATCATTTGTTGAAGATCATGATGAATTTTAAAAGAGATTTCTAGATGTCTGTTGACCTGGGAATACCAGGTTACATGAACAATACATATCAAATTTACATAGAATACCAGGAAGAGTGAAGACTAATATTGACAAATCGGATAATTTATGTAGATGTTCTGAAGATAAAAACTGACATTCTATAGGCCCTGTTTAGGATACCTTTGAAATGAACTTTTAAGTGAACACACACTAATATTCATGTTGAATATATAGACTTGATGAATTCAAAATAAAGCTCACTTTACTTAAGGACACACAGAAAGTAAGTATGGAGATAAAACCCAAACCAGGAGGCCTTCTCCTAAACAAAATGTTCCTTCTGTTCATTCATCTATGAGGAAGGATGGCTCACGAATTTTTCTGACTCACTAGTACACAGTAGTTCCTTTAGGAAAGGAAGACAGCATACTTTCCATGACAAATATAAAGTTATTCCATTAGTTAGTGGGGTTTTTTTTGGAACAGGTAAATGAAAATCCCAATTTGAATCAACTTAAATATTATCCTCATAAATAAGAAGCCCAGAAGAGGGATGACTTAAAGTTGGTTAATTCAACATTACAACCAAGTAATTGAGAGTTCAGTTTCTCTCTACACTTCTGCTCAGTCTTAGGCTGATCGTTTACCACTCATTGTTACAAGAAGACTGTCATCCTAGGCATTACGTCCAGACATGACACCATTCTCTGGGAGAGTAAGAGTGACTCTTCCTTGTGTCTCTCAGTTAGAACAAGGATGCACGTACTTTGAGAAACATCCATCAAACTCTCTCAGATATGATTGGCCAAAAGTGTGTCACATGCTCATGCCTAAACCCATTGCTGGCAAGGGGGGTGAGTGAGAATGATTGGTTTAAATCAAAGAGGAAGTTTTGTACCTAGCAAAATCAGGGTTCTACTCCCAAGAAAGAAGTGAGGAAAGGGTATCGAGTAGAACCAACAACAATTGTTACAGTTGTCTACCTACATGCATGCAATTCCATGTAGTACATGTCGTGTATCTCTTTTCCTCAAATAAATACTGATATAATATTTTAAATGTATTTCTTTCTTACCTGGAAGTTTAACTTTTATTTATGACTTTTCTGACCCTTAAAAATATGAGTAATATGAGCCCTTGGGGAAAATAATGCACGTACTAGAACGAACTGGAGCTTGGTAATAAGAGTAGTTTCATTTATGGGCTAGATTCTCAGTTAACAGGTGTGGTTGCTATCCAAGCTCCTCTTTTTCACAGGTCTCTCCCTGGGATCTCTTCTGATTGCAGCAGTCATTTTCATATTAAGCCTTCATTAAACATGAAATTTCAGCTGTTAGAATTGAACCTTCCTCCTCCTGACAAGATTGCAAAAAGCTTAGCAGAAACCGTTAGGATCAACATGAACAGACTCATGAAATGGGTAATGAGTTCACATGCACAAGGCAGAAAACTTCAAAAATCTGGAGACCACTGAAACAGGTTAAATTCCCAGAGTGTCATTGTCAGATACAAAAAAGAATCCAAGAGAAAGCTCTAGATCTTCAGAGAGGCCAGGAAATGTCCATCAGAAACTGGTCTTGTCACTGGGGCTGGCCCCCACTGGCCACTCAAGGGTTAAGACAGGCCTTTACAGACTAGAGAAGTAGTAGTAGTGTAGGGGACCCCATAAATGAAGCCTTCTTGACCTTCTCCTTAAGCATATCTCAATGTGCTGTCACACCCAAAAGAAACTCAAATTTGAGTCTAAAAACCTGAAAAGTAATATATATTAACTAGTGAAAAATTGACAGAGACAATAACACTGAATAGCATGCAAATCTTCTTTGAGACTCTCTTCAATACCTCTGTCTTCTCCCACTCTACTTAGGGGCTTCTCCAGTCTCACTCTTCTGGTGACTAAAACCTAAAGAGACCTGTCCGAGAACCTGCTTTTTTCTAAAATCTCACAATCTTCCCACTGTTTCCCTCCCCTCAACCTGCAATTCTCTACTCAGGGTTTCTCAGCTTTAGTACTGTTGACACTTGGGGCCAGATAAGTCTCCTCTGTTAGGGGCTCTCCTGTGCACTGTGGGATGCTTATCAATATCGATGGCATCCACCCACCTGAAGTCAGTAGCGCCCCCTAGTATGGCCACCAAAAGTGAGGGCAGGCTTTGCAGAATTTCCCCTGGGGGACAAAATTGCCCCTAAGAACCACAGTTCCCAGTAATTCATACCTTCTCCTGGGTTTTTAGATCTACTTTCCCTAACATATCCCATTTGTATTCCCATCTCCCACATCTTCCAAGCAAAAACCAAAAAGAAAAAACAAAAGCAAAAGCAAAAAAACCCCCACCCTTTTCTTTTTCTTTTTAAGAATCAACATTGATTCACATGTTTTATTTTATCATACATTCTTCTAGGACCAGGTTTATTTTTCCAGTTTTGTAGAAAATAGATGTCTCAGCCACCACTTACTTAACTGTCCAGTCTTTAAGACTAATCAATATGTTCTCTGGAAAGATTAATAAACCTTACGACTAACTCATTTTCTTAAAATTCTTTAAAACATAGAAATAACTCTCTTTTTCACTCTCAAAAGACAGTATTTCAACAGCAGCCAACACAGTATTTTAGCAGCCTAAGTTTACCCCCTAAATAAAGCTTTGATTTTATTTTGATAGACCAGTGCTTTTACTATAAAACATTCCTTGAAAGAAGGGAGTGGCATGTAGACATCAATGCAAAACTTGGAATGATTAGGTCATAAACATGTTACCAAACCAAACCTGGGTCCATTCACATGTGCACAAGAAAGCCATCTACTGACACCAGGTTTTGATGAAGGAAAGAGCAGAGTTTATTGCAGGGCCAAGCAAGGAGTATGGGCAGCTAATGGTCAAAAGACCTGAACTCCCCATGGCTTTCAAGGAAAGGTTTTTAAAGACAGTGTGAGGGAGGGTGTTGCATGGCGTGTGTTTAGCTCGTGGACATTCTTCTGATTGGCTGGTGATTAGTAATCGGGAGTCAACATCATCAACCTTCCGGTTTCAACCGGTCTGGTCTCTACTTGCTTGTGGTCAGCATACAGTTAAATTCTTCCACCTGGTGGGGATTTCAGTATCTGAAAAACAGCTCGAGGACATGGCTCAGAGTATTATCTACAGCCCTTGAGGAAGAATTAAATGTCCTTGAATTTGTGTAATGGCTAAACTGTTATTGTTTTGTCTTGCTTGACTCTTTTCCTTTGTTTCTGCATCATCTCACTTCTCTGTTTAAATTTGTTCTTTGGAACTTGGGGGCGGCCTAGGAGGCTAAAGTTTTTCTACAAACAAAAGGCAGGCAGAGGACATGACGGGGGCTTCTGTCCTAGGAACATCCCATAGGGTCCTGCTTGGTTACGAACATGGCACTTACAAAACATAGCTTATGAGAATAGTCCAATTAATAAGTGGTTACTGTTCTGTCCCTCTTTAACACCCTCAAAAATAAAAAAAGAAAAGAAAACATTTCCTTTAAATATTCCTCTTAAATGTCTCATCAGAACATATTCTACTTAGAAGGTCATGGATGCAGGTTTACGCTTACCCTTGTCAGATGGACAGGTGGATGGGAATCAAGGTTAGAAGAAAGCTTGAGACTGACACTAGAGGACCAGTGTGTTCAGATACTCAAAACCAGGGGCCAGGGTAAGAACACCAGATGCAAACTGAAAGGTACAGAATCTTACAGATTCGGAAAAATGGAAGCAAAGAGCAAGATGGAATAAATGAAAAAGATTCAGAGCCAGGTTCTGGGAGAAAAATGTATTGTGTCCGTGGCTTACTCTTTTCGATTCTAGTGTAAGGAGTAGGTGCCAGTGGTTCCTTTGTAGAAGACCAGGTGGGAAAAGGCAAAAAAAAAAAAAGAAAGAAAAAGAAAAGCTAAGAGCAGAAAAAGCAGCAGGGAGAAGGTGCAGACAGGCTGGGCCAGAAATCAAATCAGCGAAAATGCACCAGAGCCTCAATAAGGGTCTTGTTAGGTGTTGTGAAAATATTAGACATTTATACTATTAATCTTTTATACTTTGGGGATGCTTTACACTTAAAAAGTATTATATAGGTATGTTATAGGTCATAACTGTTAGTATTAGTTTCATTTTAGAAGAAAAAAAACTTAGACTCATGGGAGTAGAGCAATTTCTGGCCTCCAGAAGATGGAAAAAGCAAATGAATAGTATAAGAAAAAAATTTAAAAATCAAATAAAATATAGAACATCACAAGGCAATGAATGTTTTAGAGCAATTGCAGAAAAGAAGGATGGCATCATTTTGAAGAGGGAAATACGTGTTCCCCAACACCTGGCTTGGAGTATAGGTTTCCTGGTGAAGAAGTAAGCCATGGGTTGGAAGCTCATTTAATACTCACCAAACCCCGTGAGATACTATCCTCCTCACCTCACAGTTGAGGAAATGGATGGGATTAAACATGTGACTGACATGATGCAAATGTAAAGTGACTGAGCCAGGGCTCAAATCTTTGTCCTCATCTCCGCCCTTAACCAGGACTGCTCATCTCAAGAAGGTTTCTTGTTTACAAATGTCCTGTATTTCTACATTGCATAAACTCGACTCCTTCAAGTGGCAGGGATGATATATTAATTAAGCCTATTATTTTAAAAATTCAGTTGAACATGTATAAAAAGTACACAAATCCCAGGCGCACAGTTCAGTGCATAATACCCAAGTGATCACACTCCTGCCCACATTACCAAGGTGAAGAAACAGAACATGATCAGCACCCCAAACCCACCTCACACCACCTTTCCCTACAACTTCCCTTCCCCTGGGAGGTAGCCACCATCCTGACAGCTAAAATCATAGAAGAGACAAAACAAATAACTTCTACAAAACAAATCATTAAGTGTCTATTCCTTTCACCTGACTTCATTTTTCAACATTCTGTGTGTGAGGTTCATCTATGCTCCTGTTTACATCACTACACCACATAAAGCATATTCTGCTTCATGAATATACCTCAATTTATGTATCTACTCTAGTTTGGAAGGACACTTGAAGTCATTTTGGGGCTAAGGCATAGAATTCTTCTATGACCATTCTTATCCTTTTTTTTGGATGAACACTTGTTCCCATTTGATTGGGAAGTGGAACTGCAGAGTGTGTATGTGTGCAGTTTCAGGTAGATTCTGCTTGTTTGCCAAAGTGTTTCCAAAGTACATCAGCTGTATTTCATTTATCTTATTTGCTGTTTAGCTTTTCATTACATGATATGCCACCGTATACTTATTTATTCTACTCCTCATGTGTTTTGGTGCCCAGGTACCACCCTTTGTATCACATGTGTATGTATGGAGCTGATTGGCCAGACCTTTTCTAAAACAGCTGCACAACCGTCAGCATACACGAGTTTCCAGTTGACGGGCATCCTTACCCACCATCTTGGAGGCGATTTATTTCCCTTTATTGCTATACATCCTCACTGATTGTCTGAAGCAATCTACTACAGTGGTTACCAGCATAGACGCTGACACTAGAGTGCTTGGGTTGAATCCAAGTTTTGCCACTTACTTAGTTTTTTAATCACTATCATTTTCTCGTATAAAAATGGAAATGATGATAGTAAAAATAAGTCACATATTTACTGGAGTGGCAAGTTAATAGGTTAGAACACTTCCTGGCACACAATAAATTATGAGATAGGTATGAAATTAAATTTGCTTGTATTCCTCTGATATTATCTCCATATAAATCAATCTCTATATACATAAACTACAGAGTAGACACTCAGTAATGTGTGTTTAATGTGATTCCACTGCTATGTCTTAATTTATCAAATTATTCTGTAATTCATAAGGATGTAGCAGTCTTACACCACTATCTCTGTGTCCCTCTGCCAACATGGTTCTAGAATAATTTTATTAAATTAGCAAATATTGATTATATCATATAGTAACATCATCGATTATGTTATGGGTTGATTACATAATGTGTTCTCATCTCCTAGAGCTGCTACACAAAATTGCCACAAACTGGGTGGCTTAAAACAACAGAAATATATTGTCTTATAATTCTGGAGGACAGAAGTCCTAAATCAAAGTGCCAAAGGCTAACTCTCCTTCTGAAACCCATAGAGTCCTTTGTCTCTTCCTGGGTTCTGGTAGTTTGCTGGCAATCTTTGGAGTTCCTCAGTTTGCAGCTGCCTTAACTCCAGTCTCACAGGTGTTCTCTCTGTCTGTCTTCTCTTCTTGTAAAGACAACAGTCATATTGGATTCAGGTCCACCCTAGTGACTTCATCTTAACTTGACTACATCTCCAAAGAGTCTATTTCAAAATAAGGTCACATTCAAATGTACCAGGGCTAGAACTTTAGCATGTCTATGTGTGGGACACGATTCAACCCACAACACACAATTATGTAAATATTTCATGGCCATACCAGTAGAAAATTATGCCTATGCTAATTCTTCCATATATTTTTCTTGATTTTTCTTTCAATGATCCACCGGTTGTATCATACTTGTAATAATTTCTACGAAATGATCTGTTATAGCCAATACAGTCATCCCTCCATCCTAATGGGGGTTGGTTCCAGGACCCTCCCATCACACTAAAATCTATGGATGTTCAAGTTCCTTATATAAAATGGCATAGTAAAGTCAGCGCTCCACATCTGCAGGTGCTGGGTCTGAATAGGGAAGGCCAACTGTAATCAATCAGTCCCTTTAGTTCCTGAATACTTCCTTCCCAGAGCTTTCTTATCTCCTTTTCCCATTCGTCCTGGTTTTTGTCTAGATCTACTCCATCACTGACATGCAGAGACTTGGTTCACAGTGCTCCTGTGTTAGTGCCTCCTGCATTCCATACCTGACTTTTCCTTGATTTACTTTCACCTTTATTGAAATAAATTCTCTGCTATCTTCCAAAGGGAGAACACATGATGGTCAAATTTTCTAAATCCTTGAATCTTTGAAAATTAATTTATTCTATGTATTTCACAGTTGCTTGATAGCTTGGCTAGGTATAAAATTCTTTATGGTAATATTTTTTTTCCTTCAAAATGTGAAGGTAAGTCTTTGCTCTTATCTAAAATAGAGGACTTCCTTAACAAGGTACTTCCTTAACAAGGTTAATGGCCTTCTAATTCGTGAACTCTTCCATGGAATTAAATTTTTTCATCTCTCTTTCTGTGGAAGTCATTAGTAAATCCTTTCCTATGTTTTCCATTGCTAGATATATATATATATATAATTATTTATTTTATTTTACTTTTATATTTCTAATTTTAATGACTTTTTCTTACCCTCTGTTCACTTTTCACAGTATACTGCTCTTAGTTTATAGAAGCAATGTCTTTTCCCATCACTGTAAGATTTAGAATTTCTAAATGTCTCTTTTCCTTCTTGTATTATCTCTATTTCCTCCATACTCTTTTATTTTGTTTCAGTTGCATTTTTTCCTTTCTCAGTGAAAACTGTTTGCAAACGTTAAGTGGTATCTGACTTTATGTTTGTGAATTATGTGCTCACAAGCTGATGAGAAGTTCAGATGCATGAATAAGACTCGTTGGCTGCTTGACATCACTATAGAGATATCAGGTTGGCGGTGTGTTGGGGAGCAGCCATTTCATTTTGGGATCCTGAACACACTTTGATGGAATGGGCTTTATTTAGTTTCTCCAGAGAATGATCCTTCAATCTCTTGACTGGATCTATATACCTGGGGGATATTTTCTAGTAGCTGAATAGCTAATCATCTTAGAGTGTGTCTTTTTTTTTTTTTTTGCAGTACGCGGGCCTCTTACTGTTGTGGCCTCTCCCGTTGCGGAGCACAGGCTCCGGACGTGCAGGCTCAGCGGCCATGGCTCACGGGCCCAGCCACTCCACGGCATGTGGGTTCTTCCCGGACCGGGGCATGAACCCGTGTCCCCTGCACCGGCAGGCGGACTCTCAACCACCGCACCACCAGGGAAGCCCTAGAGTGTGTCTTTAATGTAATATTTATAAGACCACCGTGTTCTCAGATCCTCAATCTACTTCCTTGTACTTTAAAATAAACTTACATTCTGTTCTCTAGAGATGTGGATGGGGTCATGAGGAGGCTGGTTAGCATTATCCTGAAGACAGCAGGTGGGGAAGTGTAACTGAGGATGTGGCTGCCCCCCCAGCCCCTCCACACACACACACAGATGTTCAGCTAGTGCAGCTTTTTGCACCTTTTCTCCTTACCTCCTCACTTCCATGCTACTGATAACTAACAATTCCTGAGATCTCAGAGGTTTTGCTTGGAAAATTAGCTTCCTTCCTTTTGATATCATCCTATACCAGTATTTTATTTGTAGCTTCTTCCTCCCTGCTAAAAAAATGATGATTCTCCATCCACATTTTTCCATTTTTCATTGGTCTTTTCGGTTGCTATGGATATCAAGATTTTTTTCTAATTTCCCACTATTTTAAGAAGAAGGATATGTAAATACATGTGGCCAATCTGCCATCATTAACCAGAAGACTCAACTAAAGTTTATTTTTTTAATATATATTTTTAATATGACTGGAATGTATTTTAGTTCATGATGTGAGGGAAGGACCTGCATTTTGTTAGTTTGTTTGCTTTATTTCAAATAACTATCCATCTCTACCAGCAGCAATATTGTTGAATAATGCTTTGCTTTCCCAATGATATATGAGGTTTCTCTTAAAATTTTATATGCTTTTTAATATATGTTAGATTCTGCTTCAGAACTTTCTCTGTGTCTTTTTAATAGCATTGCTTTTTTTCTTGATCCTAAAATTATACTTTTTTTTTTTTTTTTTTTTTTTTGCGGTACGTGGGCCTCTCACTGTTGTGGCCTCTCTCATTGCGGAGCACAGGCTCCGGACGCGTAGGCTCAGCGGCCATGGCTCACAGGGTCTAGCTGCTCTGCGGCATGTGGGATCTTCCCAGACCGGAGCACGAACCCATGTCCCCTGCATCAGCAGGCGGACTCTCAACCACTGCGCCACCAGGGAAGCCCAAAATTATACTTTTTTTAAATTTGAAAAATGTAGAAAATTACAACAAAGAATATAAAAACTACCCTCTTCCCACTCCTCTGCATTTATTTTTCCACGTATTATAATGCACATATGCACAATTTAAACACAAATTGGAATTTGTTACATATATTATTGAGCAATCTTCCTTAGTCACTTAACACTATATAGTAGACACTTTCTTATTGCATTATATTTTACAACAAGATTTCTAATTGCTTAAGAGTATTTTATCTTATAAATACATCATAATTTGTTTCTTTAAATAGTTTGCCAACACTGGCTATTATGTAAATTTTAAGTCATCTGTTTCCAATTCAAAACTGATTCTTCTTTAAATCTGCACTTTTGAATGGCTTGTGAATTAACTTTTCCATCTCTGTTTACTGAACATATTGTTCTTGCTTTTCTTCTGAGCTCTGGAATCTTCTCAATGATGGATCAGTGCATGCTATGTCAGAGACACACTGATTCAGTTTTAGAGCTTTCTTGAAAGTATTCCACTGTCTTTTAACCAGCCATCCACACTGGTGTCCTTGTTATACGGCCAGCAATCTTCAGCCTTCGGCCTTTGCAAGGCTGTTTTCTCTCCTGGTCATCACTGGGTTCTTCAGTCTCTGCTCAGACAGCACTTTCTAAATAAGGCTCACCCTGACCACTGGTTAAATTTCCAAACTGTCTCTCTCTGTCTCTCATGACTCTGAATCCTCTTATCCTACTGTGCTTTTTGTCTTTTATTCCTATAGCAGTTACCACTTTCAAACATATTATATGATTTACTTATTTATTCTGCCTTATTTTTTTATCATCCTCTCTGCACACTAGAATGTAACCTCCATGAGAGCATCTTTGTTTAAATCACTGATACATCTGAGTACCTAGAACAGTGTCTGATACATAATAGATGCTTAATAAACCTTTTCTGAATAAATTCATTTTATTCTTTTTTTTTTTTTTTTTTTTTTTTTGCAGTATGTGGGCCTTTCACTGTTGTGGCCTCTCCCATTGCGGAGCACAGGCTCCGGACGCGCAGGCTCAGCGGCCATGGCTCACAGGCCTAGCCTCTCCACGGCGTGTGGGATCTTCCCAGACTGGGGCACAAACCCGTGCAGGTGGACTCTCAACCACTGCACCACCAGGGAAGCCCCTCATTTTATGCTTTATTTTTATTCTTTCATCCAGTTAAGTATTTACTGAGCACCTAGAATGAGGCCTGTCCTGGGAATAAATTGACGTCTGCTACCAATGCTGACTCATAAGGACCTTCCAATTGGGTGGGGGTAGAGAAAGTATGAAACCAGCATCACAGTGGGGTGCACTAGGCGTCCTCATACAAGTACACAGGGTGTTACAGGAGCCGGAGGGCAGGGCTCAAGGGGAGAAAACGCTTGGTGTGTGTGCAGAAGGTGTGCAGTAGGGAGGGTGTGAATGATGTCGCTTGTCCTGAGTCTTGCTGGAGTGAGGATGTTCCTACTATGGAAGCAGGTGGGGCAGGGCAGGATGCTCATGGCAGACCACGAAGCACTTTCCTAAGGAGTTTGTACTTCCTCTGAAGGTAGCTGAGAAAGGTTGAGGGATTTGAAGTTACACGATCAAATATGAATTTTTTTTTTTTTTTTTTGCAGTACGCGGGCCTCTAACTGTTGTGGCTTCTCCCGTTGCGGAGCACAGGCTCTGGACGCACAGGCTCAGCGGCCATGGCTCACGGGCCTAGCAGCTCCGCAGCATGTGGGATCTTCCCGGACCGGGGCACAAACCCGTCTCCCCTGCACCAGCAGGCGGACTCTCAACCACTGCGCCACCAGGGAAGCCCATCAAATATGAATTTTAAAAGGTCACTTTGAAGCTGTGTGAAGGATGAATTGGAAAGGAGACAGACTAGAAACAGGAGATCATTTTGCAAGGTATTGCTGTAGCCGAGGCAAGAAATGATAAGGTCCAAACCAAAGTCATAGCAGAGAGCATTGAAAGAAAGGAAAATATTTCATACCAGTTAAAGAATACAGCTGACAGGGCTTCCCAAGCAAGTGATTAGAAAATAGAGTAGAGAAAGCAGAGGGGGACAATTCTAGGACATACTCCTGGGTTTTTTATTTTAATAACAAGTTAGATAGTGATGTTTCTATATAAACATACGAGATGGGGCAAGAAAATAGTAATCAGTATTTTAATATGCTTGTCTTAATGCATATAGTACATGTCCAGGTGAAAGTACCTTATGGGCAGCTAAGAGGGTGTGTCTACAATTTTAATACAGCAACATTGAACGTAAGTCAGTATTTGGGAAATGTAGCCTGTAGGTGCTGATTGAAGCTATGTCTGAATACAATTACCCAAGATATATATAAACCGTGAGGAAATATAAAAACTCAGAATAAATCTTGAGAATATCAGCAATTAATTGTCAATGAGGGGTGGAGAGCAGAGAAAAAAAGAAGCAACCTAAGAGAATGAGGATCTAGAAAGAAAAGAGAAAAATGAAGAAAGAAGGAAATAAAGCATCAGAGGTAAGGAAAGCTGTCAACTCCCAAGAGGGTCTCCATCCTTTAGGTCGCCCATGACCTTGGGGAGGGTAAATTCCATGAAATGTGGAGAAGACACTAAGGTGCCATCAGTGCTCTTATTTTGTTTTAATTTTAAGTGACTTGAACATTTTTTAATAAAGAGGGAGAAGAAGTAGAACAGCAGAATCAGAAAGGAGTCATGGCCCATCTCGTCCCCATTTTAAAGAAAACATAAAGTCTCAGAGGTGTGAGATGCCTCGTCTAAGGCCATACAGTCAGACAGCTCAGTTCCCCATTATGTACCTGACCACTGGCAACTACATTTGCTCATCTGGTTGGGATTCTGAGAATAAAATACAGCTTCTTGAAATGTCTTTCTTATTCACTTACTTAAATTGTATTTTAGAAACAAATCGTATCAAGGTTAGAGTAATCGTGTATTATTGGAGAGGATGGTCTTGGTACTAGACATTTATCATAGGATCCTAAAATTTTTCCTGGATCAGCTGTGTGGTTGTGACAGTGAGACATGAAGCAGGTGGCGGAGACACAGATGATCTCCGGCCAATCTGTTGTCTGGAGATCATCGGTTTTGTAGTTGATGCCAGGCGTGACCTAAATCCAGTGTGAGATAAGTTTAAATAAAGCTACTTTTCTAAAGTTTTTGACAAGCCTCTGAGATATTCACCAGCTCTTTCCTCATGGGTCAATGTCAACATAAGGATCCCTTTGATAGCACTGATATGAGTCTGAAGACGCAGCACCAATGCTTTATTCTGTCTTCATGAAGTCTTAAGCCCCCTGGCCTCTTCCCGTCCACACACACTGTCGACTTATATCTGAGTAGCTCTCTGCTCCTTTCTCACCCCTGTTTCCTGCTATTCCATGTGCAGCCATTGTCAAGCTGGGTATCTGACTGGCTAAAATTTGAACTTGCACTACAGGTGGTGCTGCAGGTAGCTGAGAATAAAGGTGTTACATTGTACCTCTGTGATTAGGGTGCAACCCAGGCTTCTGTGAGAGGTGAAAGAACACAGTGTCTGCCAAACACTTGACAATGCTGGGTTCCCTTCTATGTGATTGACAAATATCAACTCATCTAACCCTTAAGCAACCAGATACGGTGCTACTGTCCCTGGCTGACAGAGGGTAAAACAGGGCAGGAGTGATGTGGCGTCAGATCAGCGCTGGGAGTTCATCTCCACGCCAGCCTGTGCTTCGTATCAGAAGGAGTTCTGTGCACGTGGTGACTTACTACTGAAATGACCGCTGTACACCTGTTCCAGGTCATTTCCTCTCAGGGCACCCTTCATTTTTACCCTCCCGATACAAATAAAAACACTTTTTTACACTGCTACTGATTAAAATCATCTCTCGTTTGCTCACCCCAACAGATTTTAGCAAATAATCTCTCTTTAAGTACTTCCACATGGTGAGTGGCATTAATAGCAGTTAGTGATGGATCTAGACCATGATTAATAAAAGCTTCCAGGAAGGCAGCTCTCATGTGAACAATGCAGAAGGTGTGAGGAACTTCAAATTCAGAGTGACAAAACATCCCGCATGCCTAGGTGCTCCTATGTTTTCACTACATGACTGGAGTGTCAAAATTCCAGCTTCTTGTCGGAATATTAATTAGTATTTGAGACTCATTAAGCTGGTTTTAGTGATTTATTTCATTCTGTAATTAGATATTATAATTAGATTATCTCTATCAGATATTCAACTTTCCTTTAATAAAAAAATGTTCAATAAATACAGATCAAATTATAACACACCATTTGAACTAAGTTATAAATCTTGTTTGGAAATCGTTGAACAATAGCCTAGTGACGGGGTGGTACTTTTGTGTTTATATGAATACATATTTCCTAGGTGGTCAATGTGTCCCAGTGGTATTTGGGGACCTTTGTTAAATGACATAACTGCCTCATGGTATTACATTTTGACCTTCAGAATTCAGAGGAAAATTTATGGAATGGTACCACACACTGCTAGGCTATGTCATTTATAGCCATTCTAAAGAATGGTGCCTTCCCATACGGAAGTAACTCCTTATGGAAGACAGCATAAAATGAGATATATGTAATAAACTGGAAGGAGAACCGGTTAATTATTCTCTGTCCTTTGCTTTTGTTACTGTACAGTTATGTGGACATGTGTGTGTAAGCCATCCCAAAAAGCAGGAGTAGGTAGAGGGAGCGTGGCCATTTATAGGAGATATTCAGATAATTCTGCTTAAGAAGAGATTGAATCTCTCTACTTTGCTATAAATTGAGCAAAATGTCAAGGTTGAGTCCATGGATAAGGTAAAATAAAAACCATGAAACGGAGAGAGAGAGAGAGAGAATTGTTTTGCTCTGCCTCCTGGGACAGCTGTGCACTGCTGTTGCTTTGACCGGTGCTGGCTCCGGGGCCTGCGTGCATCCTCTGCCTGGCCCTGCCTCTGGTTCTCGTAGACGCTGCTCTCAGAGCCGCCCCAAGGGAACCCTGAACGTTTTCACTTGCTCTCTAGCGTGGGGAGAGAGGCAGGGTTTGGAGCCAGCAGTGGTTCCCCGTGATTTGGGTCGACTTTCTTGCTAAAGAAATGAATACCGTATTTTCTTAAACATAAATGTGGACATATGGTCTGACACATGCTCTGAAAATGGGACAGAATATTTGAAGTCAGGTCTGTTCCAGTCAATCAGGACATATGGGCACCGTTCAGAGTGATTCTGAATCTGAATTTCTGATTCATTCTGAAGCCCAGTAGCCCCAGAATCTTTGGCTGCACGACCGACACCGGGGACCCACCACTGCCTACTTGCTAAGTGCCGCTCTCGGGTCTGGGGTGCCATTGCAGACAGAGTAAACAAACCCTGCCCTGTGTATTCTTGCCCAGAACCTTCTGCTGATGAAAATATACTGAATTTGATAGAAATTATTATTTTTCCATGTTTTTAGAGGAATCTTATGGGGCTTTCATGTGGGTTAATATTCTCAGCCTTGGGGATTTGGGCAAGAAGTTACCCGTGAAAGCGTGCCCTGCTGTTCATTTGGCACCAAGGAGGGCCAGAGGGAGAAGCAGAGCCTCCCCACGAGATGGGGGCTCAGGAGTGATGGGTTTGGGGAAGTGGGCACGGAAATTCAGCAGAAAGCATGTGGAGTTAAGGGCCCGCTTGTGATACAAGAAAGAGGGTGAGTGACCCTAAGGAAAGAGGAAAGTCCAGCGTTCTGGAACCAAGGAGACAACCAAGGGCTGATGTGTTGCTGGTCTCGAGGGTCTGGTCTGCACACTGCACCTGGAGCAGGATTTGTCCTTGCACCTGAGGAAAGAAGGAAAGGACAGGTGAGGACAGAAGGACCCCTCTCCACTGTGTGCTGATTGAAAGGGGCCGTGGGCCAGACTGATGGTTGCAGCGTCACTAAGAAGGTGTGGGTCCTTCCCGACACCAGTTGAGGTTTGAAGCTGAGTGATGTTGGTTTGGCTGGCACATCACAGGAAATCACTGCTGCCAGGCTGGAGTGTCCGGGGCTCACGTGCACAGTTGTAAGAGACAGGACACCCCCTGGACACCACTGCTGTCTGGACTGAATCCCAGAGAGCGATTTCAATGACTGCAGAGTCTGAACCCTAAAGTTGATATTTTTGAGGCTGTATGTTGTCCTTTTAATTTAATAAAGTATGATAGGTTTTCTTTTTCACCCAGTTTCACCTTTACGTTTTTCTCACAGCCAGCTCTGCAAGGCGGCTGTCCAGCTTCCCTGCGCAGCTCTCCTGGGGAACCTCGTCCACCACGATTTCCGCTTCTGTCCACGCACAAGGCTGTATCCCTCGATTTATACGTCCCCACTCCTCTGAGCTTCACCCCCATAACTCCCTATTTTACTCATCTCACTTGGATGTCTAAAAGATGTATTATTTTTATTCAAAATATTTACACAACCCTCTCTACACACCAGTACTAAGTATGAAATCTCTTACACTCTTGTGGGGAAGAAAGCATTGGATATGATTAAAAACATGAATTTATAATAACACGATTAGATGAGCCCATGCCTCCATGGAGCTGCCTAAGTCATGACCGGGAGAACCCACTTTATTTCGGGTGGACAGGATGCACTCAGAGAGCAGTGGCATTTAGACTGAAGTGGAAGAAAGAGAAAGAGAAACCACTCAGTTGGTGAGTAGGCATTCCAGGCCAGGAGGGAGGCTGTGCAAACATCTTTAGGGCTGAGAAAGAGCTGCCAGCTCAGGAATCGCTTGGGAAGGAGAGAGCTGCCCGAAGCGAGCTGAGGTTGGAAAGGTGGGCAGGAGCATGTCACTCAGAGACGCGGTACTGTGTGGGCGCTTGGGTAAGATTTCCTGGACTCAAGATCCCAGCACTGCAATTTAGGCTGAAAAGATTTGGGGAAATGTCCACATTCTCTTGGCGTGTGCTGTCCAGTAGGGCAGCCTCTTCCATGTAGGACTGCTCAGCATTTTAAATGGGCCAGTGCTGCCCAGGAACTGGATCCTCAGCTGTATTTAATTCTAATTAATTTAACTTTAAAACCTGAGGCTCAGTTCAGTTGTTGGAAAAGTAGTAAATGTGTTTAGAACAACTTGGAAATGTGAATCAACTTTTTCAACTGTCAATTTTATAAAATCTAAATACAGATCAACTATTTCTAAGAAACTGGCCTCCAAATTGCGATGTGCCCTACGTGTAAAATACACCGTTCAGGGCTTCCCTGGTGGCGCAGTGGTTGAGAGTCCGCCTGCCGACGCAGGGGACACAGGTTCGTGCCCCGGTCCGGGAAGATCCCACATGCCGCGGAGCGGCTGGGCCCGTGAGCCATGGCCGCTGAGCCTGCGTGTCTGGAGGCTGTGCTCCGCAACGGGAGAGGCCACGGCAGTGAGAGGCCCGCATACTGCAAAAACAAAACAAACAAACAACAAACAAAACAAACAAAAATACACCCTTCATTTGGAAGACTTCCTGTGGAAAAAGAATGTAAATATCTCATTAATAACTTTTATATGGATTAAGAGTTGAAATGGTATTTATGCATTGGATTAAATGAATAGAATATATTTCAAAAATAAATGTCACCCATTGTATTTTACTTCTGTTAATGTGGCTACTAGAAAATTTTAAACTATGTATGTGGCTCATGTTATACTTCTAACGGGCAGTGGTGATGGAGACCTCAGTTTCCTCATCTCTAAAATGGGGGTGACAGTAGAGCCTATATTGCAAGTTTATGTTCGAGATGAAGTAGTAACGCGTGTAAGTGAAGCATCTGGCACAGCGCCTGGCACATAGCAGGCGTCTGGAAAATATTAGGCATCATCATTATTATAATGAAAGTTCTTACTGCTGATGCTGTAAGTATTCTTCTCATATTCCTCCCTTGCCCTCTCCACATCCACTTCAGCTCCAGGACTCGTCAGTTTTTCCTTGTAAGCATTTCTCTCCACCTCGTAGCATCGCTACCTCCTCTGCTCCAGCGGAAGTCACTCTCATCTCCCACTTGGAAGACTTCAGTTGCTTCCTAAATTGGTCTTCTTGTGCTTTGCCCCAATAATTCTGTATGTTACATCCGGATACTCTGCTAAAATGAAAATGTAAAACCATTCAGGGCCCCTTTGCTCTGGGGTGACATGCCCGTGTGTTCCTCACTGCCTTTCTGGCTCCACTGGCCACTGTGCTCTCCGTCTGCTCAGCCAGCCTGGACTTCCCACTTGTTGCTAGAAGCTGATCCCACTTTTCTTCTCCTGATTAACACCTGCCTGCCCTTCAGATCTCCACTCGAGTGGACCTTCCCACGAGTTCCTTCCCTGCATCTTGGAGCAGAGGTCTCTCTGCTGGAAGGCTTCCCAGCTCTGGGCTTTCCCTTCCCCGCACTGTCCGGAGGGGGCGATGGCACCTGAAACCACGGAGGCCCTCCATCAGAGTTTGATGGGGAGAGATGCCACTGATCCCCAGAAGTGAGTCACCTGGCTGTAGCCTGAGAGCCACTGTCTGAACGTCAATTTTTCATTGCCGAGTGATCAATTTGCCAAAAGCCAAACAACTGAAAATCAATTCAACAAATGACCAGTTCACCGAATGGGTTGTTAACCAAGAGATAATTTGCCAATATACTGGGGAATTTCTGCACGTGTCTGTTTTGTTCCCATAATTTCCTCTATTTCAACCCCAGCCCAGTCTCTAAAACCCTCAAATGTCCCAACCCTCAATCTGGTTATGCCAGTTTGTGGCAGCCACTTTGCCGCTGGCACAGGGGCAAGGGCAAGGTGGTGACAGAGAAGTGACAGGATGGGGTGAGGCTGCAGTTAGAGTGAGAACAAGGAAAATCCCCTCCGAGAGTGGGTGGCACACAGGGGTGGGACAGCGGCCATTGGATCTAAGACAACAGTGACCTGGGAAGTCAAAGGGATTGAAGAAGAGTCGGGGGATGGGATGAGTGAATTGATAGATAACTAGTTAATTAATTCACGTAAAACACGTAGAACAGTTCCTGGGTCATAAAGTATTAGCATTAATATGTAAGACTTTAAAATATTACACCTTTATGTTTTTCTAAAGAGCTGCTAATAACTTTGCTATATCAGTTAGAAATGTCTACCTGATTTTTGTTGTTTTGTGCTTGATCTCTTCTTTCTCTGGAAGCTTTTCAGAATTGTCTTGTTTGTAAATATACACTTGCAAGTTGTGTCTAGGGGTGTGTGTGTGTTTCCTTCATTACACATCTCAGGGTCTTTCAATCTGAGATCTTCATCTTCTGTTTTGTTTTTATTTTAGAAAATCTACTGTCATGAGTTCCTCAACTATTTCTCCCTCCAGAGTTTTCTTTCTGAGACATTTCTTTTCTATTTTTAAAGATTTTTCCCCCTTTTTGTTATTTATTTATTCATATTTTTTGGCTGTGTTGGGTCTTAGTTGCTGTGCGTGGGATTTCTCTAGTTGCAGTGAGTGGGGGCTACTCTTCGCTGCGGTGTGCAGGCTTCTCCTCTCAGTGGCTTCACTTGTTGCCGAGCACAGGCTCTAGGCATGCGGGCTTCAGTAGCTGTGGCACATGGGCTCGGTAGTTGTGGCACGTGGGTTCAGTAGTTGAGGTGTGCAGGCTCTAGAATGTGGGCTCAGTAGTTGTGGTGCACGGGCTTCAGTAGTTGTGGCACATGGGTTTAGTTGCTCCATGGCATGTGGGATCTTCCTGGACCAGGGATTGAACCTGTGTCCCCTGCATTGGCAGGCAGATTCCTAACCATTGAGCCACTTGAGCCAATGTGAGACATTTCTTATCCAGATGTGCATGCTTCTCTTCCCAACCTTTAAATCTCTTAGCATTATGCTTCTATTCACTTCAGACTTTCCAGCCACCTCTGAGAAGAGTTCTTAAATATCATTTTCCACCTCAGTATATTTTCCATTAGATGCATTACTCCTCCCATGTATTCGATCTATTTTTAAACAAGCATGTTAAGTATAATATACATATAGAAAAGGGAGTGAAACACAAATGAACATTTTGTTTGTAAAACAAACACCCGAAGCTCCATGCAGCCTCCTCTGTAGTAATCTCTCTCCGCGTTACTGGTAGATACCATTTTAACTTCTGTTGTAACAGTTTATTCAATTTTTTTTTATATGTTTTTTCTCTTGTTTCTGTATCCCTAAGTAAAATCACCATCATCACTAGGTAAACGTCACCCAGGCACTGTTATAAGCTCTTTACCTGTGTTAATCAAATCACCCTCACAACAAAGCTACAAGCTAGCTTCAATTATTCACCTCACTTTACAGACAAAGACGGAGTCTCAAGTATCTTGCACAAAGGTGCCTAGAAAGTAGCAGAGTTGTGAGGCTACTCAAGGGGCTCTTGTTCTGAGCCCCATGGGCTCAACTACTATGCTTTCTGCATTCTCATCCAGACATTAGGTGGTCAGCACAGTGGGTGGTGTTGTTTTTTGTTTTTGTTTTGTTTTGTTTGTTTTAACTTCTTTTTGCTCAATATTATGTTTGTAAGAATCATCCATGTTTTTAATGTTTCACTTTCCTCTTAATGGACACTCAAGATTGTTTCCAGCATTGGACTGGTTTGGAAAATGCTGCTGTGAATATTCTGTACATGTGTCTGATGTACTAATAATGGGATTCTCTAAGGTTTGTACCCAGGACTGAGATTGCTACATCATAGGAGATATCTATCTATCTATTTCTCTCTCACTCTCTCTATCAAGAAAGGATAGATAGAAAGAGACAGACAGACTGAGAGAAAAAGAGGGAATGACAGACTGTATCCAACTGTGCTGTTATCCACCCACACTCACACAGGCAGCATATACAAGGGCTCAGTTCTCCATCTCCTTACCAACATTTGTAATTATTAGATTCCTAAGATTACAGGGCTTGTAAAGATATTTCATGTTGGTTCTAATTTGAATGTCCATGATAACTCATTAGGAGAAGCTCTGTTATATGCTCTTAGTAATCAATGAATATTTTTCTTTTGTGAAGAAATATTTTGCCCAGTTTATATTTTTCCTTTCTGATTTGCAGGATTTCTTTATGTTTTCTAGGTGATGTTTCGTTAGTTATATGTATTGGAAATGTCTTCTCTAATTATGTGGTTTATCCTTTCATACTGTGAATGGTGTCTTTTGATAAGTAGTAGTTTCTTATTTTACTGCAGATAAATTTATCAATGTTTTCACTTAGGACTTGTGCTTTGACTGGCTTATTTAAGATATCCTTACTTCTCTAGAAGCAATGAATATATTCTCCCATATAGCATTTTAGTTTTCCTTTCACCCATATTAGGACTTTCATTTATCTTGAAATGATGTGTCTCTGTGTGTTTTTGGTTAATTTTTATATATTTTAAAATTTTTCTGTAAATATTTTTAGAAATACTATTCTTTCTACATTAAATTAAAGTGTAATCTCTGTCATAAATCAACTGTCCACATTTGCATACATTTGTTTCTGAACTCTCTACTCTGTTTTATTGCTATATTTGTCTATGCCTGCACCAGTTTTACCCTTTTGTGATTATTATGCCTTTAATATCAGTCCTGATGCTTGTAGAAGAAACACCCTCATTGTCCTTCTTCAAGAACACTTGGCCTCTTTCTGACTTTTGGAAATTCCATGTAAGTGTTGCATTAAGCTTCTGAGCACACACACACACACACACACATGCACCACAACTGTTGGCATTTTAATTGAGAAAATGTTAAATGTCAAATAAGTTTGGAGAGTATTAATATCTTTGTTACATGGAAGATTTCAATTCATGAACATGATATATCTTCATATAATTGGGTCTTTAAAAATGTTATCAATAAATTTTAGAATGATACCTGCCGAATTCCTGCACTTCTCTAGTTCTATTTAGATTTAGAAGGAAATCCAAAAAAAGAGAGGATATATGTATATGTACAGCTGATTCACTTTGCTGTACGGTATAAACTAACACAATATCATAAAGCAACTATACTCCAATAAAAATTAAATAAATAAATGTGGTTAATATTTTTGAAAATATATTTTTTTCAATTTAATTCATTATTTTCTTAATAAAATTTAATTGATTTTTATATGGAATTTTATTTCAGCAACTTACTTGCCTAACATTTTAGTTGTTGTAAATTAGATGAATCTTTAGGATTTTCTGTGCACACAATCACAGAAACTATAAATAATAACCTTTATGGTTTTTTCCAATACAGATACCTTCTATTTGTTTTTCCTGACACACTACCTTGGCTAGAATTTCTAGTAAGATGTTGAACAGAAATGGTGATAAGCAGAAATTTTATTTTATTTCTGATCTCAAATGTATATGCACATTGATTTCACCATTTAGTGTTAGAACAGAAAATCCCCAGGGCAGTGCAACTTCTAGATACATAGACTCCACACTAAACTCCATACTAACTCCATACTAAAATTAGAAGGAAAGACATACACATTTCCAGGCTAAAAAAACAAAAAACAAAAGAACTATTTACCTCAGGCTCTGCGGTTCTACACAAGATACCTGGCTTTCAACAAAATATATAAAGCATGAAAAAATCTAAGAAAAAATCCACAAACTGCAAAGAGACAGGATAAGCAACGGAACCATACACAAATCTGATTCAGGTGGTGGAACTATCAGAAAAGAAACATAAAAAATAACTGCATTTAATATGTCTCTGGTGTAAAAGATGGACAGTGTGCAAGGTCAGGTGGCTGAATTTTAGCAGAGAGATGAAAAGTATAAGAAAAAATATCAAATGACATAAAAACTCACTAACAGAGATGAATAATGCCTTCAACTGACTCATCAGTAGAAGTGACACAGCTGAGGAAAGACTCAGTGAACTTGAGGACAGTTCGATAGGAATTACATAGCTAAGACACACAGAGAAAAAGGAGTGATAAAAACAAATCAGAATGTCCAAGAGCTGTAAGACACTAACAAAAGGCCTAAATATGTGGAATTGAAATTCTAGAGAGTGAAGAGAAGGATAATGGTACAAAAGAAATGTTTTAAGAAAAAAATGGTTGAGAATATTTAAAAGTTAATAAAGACACCAAACCACAGATCTAAGGAGCTAAGAAAACACCAACAAGATAATAACCAAAAATAAACCCTCCAGAAGAAAAAAAAACTGAAAAGAGAAACAAATTCATAATCATAGTGTAATATTTAAGCATAATTTTCTCTTTCAATTCTAATTAAACAAGCAGATTATTTAAGTAGGAACATAGAAAATTACTACACACAACAATCATAGAATACATGTTTTCTTTAAAGTGTTTATGAAACTTTTACCAAAACATACCAGTTATTGGACAATTAAGCAAGCCTTATCATATTTTATGTAATTAATACCATACAGAATGCATATAGTAGTCATAGTTTGTTTTATTACTAATTTTAGTCTATTTATTCAGTGCTCTGTAATTTCCTTATGCACCAGAGATACACATGGGATCTGAAATGAAAAAGTTCCATTAGCTTAGAGTTTTCAAGTATGCTCACCTTAGTAGTTAATCTCTGAGAGACAGTCCTTCCAGAGCACTACTCACTCCCACCACTCCAAGAAAAATTCTCACATTCTGTTACTTTATTTGGTGCTCTTTCCCTTTTGAAATAGCCCAATCATCATTTAAGGAGTAAGATCTCCTCACTTCCTTTTGTGGCTTCTTTGTGACATTCCTTCTGGCTCCCTGGAGCCACTGAAGTTAATGTTAATTTAGATCCCTGACCCTGTGCCTTGGGCTTGTACCTAATTGCTTACATCTATGGAGCTTGGCCACTGTCAGCCAGTATTCTAGTTGGCTAACACCGGAGAGAACTTAGAGATGATCTCACATAGTCTGTTCCACCCCTAGGGTCTCGAATACCACCTCAGGGGTATAAGCAGATCCTCAGATTCACACAGCCTGTAACAGGACTTCAGGCTCTTCACAATGAGCCCCACATTGGGGTCATGGTGTATACTTTGCACTGACTTCATTCCCATAGTTTTTCCAAGGATATAAGAATCAAAAGATACTCACAAAATGATTAAAATCTATTAGTGACTTAGAACATACTTCCTGGCACTGCTTACCAAGAACCTCCCTTTATTCTCACAAATAGTTTTTGCCTGACTGCCATCAGACTAGGAGAAAATGACCCGAAACTTTGGTGCATGGGTTGCTGTAGAAGATGCAGGCAGCGACTTGGATGCCTGAGCCCTGGTGGGGCCACCTCCATATCATTCATCCCTTCCCACACTTCCTTGTCTTTTGCAACATTAGGGAGTTATCCCGGTTGGATGTCTCCTGACAGTACAGCCTTCCCACAGTGATAATAAATGTGGTGTCGATTGCAGGACAGGGTTTATCAGCTCAACCTGGAGCTACCTCCATGTATCCCCTTCCTCCACCAGCGGCAGCTCTGGGTGCCCCAGCTCCCTCTGCCTTTGGTGTGGCCCCCCACAGTGTTCTTGTGATTAACTGCGTCCAAGAATATGTGTGCTTTCCCCCCAAATAGTCACTCCATTCTGTTTTTGTTAGTGGGTGTGCTCAATTGTTTGTAGTTAGTGCTTTCACCTTCTTTATGGCATCCCAGCAGCCTTCAGACTCTGGGCAGCCTGAGAGGAGCAAGCAGAGCCCACCGTAAACTTAACTCCCACCAGAGCATGTTTGAGCCCCCGTCCCCCCCACTTTCTGATCTACCTGCCCTCTATGTAAACCTACTTTTCTCATAATTTCATCTCTAAATTCAAAGTCATTTTATAGTCTCTTAGTCAACCACTGCTTGGTGTTTTGAAATGTAGCATTACTTCCTCTGCTGATTTACTCTAAAGCTTGCAGCCCATCCAGAACAGGGGCAAACCCACCATGGGCATTCATCCTCTGCCCTCTGCCTCACACCTAGGAAGGGACCCCCCTGCACTTCCTGCAGCCGGTCTCTGATGCTCCTTCCCCAAGACCATTTAATCTGGGTCTGAAGTCTACCTCCCTATAGTTCCCCCAACTTCCACCAAGCTCCTAAGCTTCAGCATGAGAAAGTGACCATTGCAGAGTGTGCTTTTCTCATTCTATTGTTATCATGATGCAAGCAGTGCTATTTCCAGCGATGGTTTGAGTCCTTTCATCAGAGCTGTCCCATCACTCCCAGATCACCTTACCCTCACAGACATGATCTTATTTTTAGTCAGTTATATGTCATGAAATTTAGATGTATTTATGAACCACCAAAAATTCACTTTTCATTCTTATAAATGACCTTTATTAAATTCTCTGTTCTCTCTCCCTGACGTTTCAATGGAAGAGCTTACGTAGGGTACAGAGGGAAGGCTCCTTTCCTAGTTCTGGGTTCCTAGAGGCTTCCACCCAGGAGGTACAGTCCTGCACAGAACGGTTGAGACAAATTGGTTATGCAGTTGCCTGTGTTACCTGGTCTTCTTCAGGTAACACATTTCTGGTGCATTATTATAAAAATGTCTCTGACTATTGTATTCTCCTTATTAACCTCTTCTCCTTCTTGTAGCCTGTGTAATATGGGCTTGGAGTCCAGAAGGAAATAAGGGGATGAGGAAAGGAGATAGGCACAGCCTCCTGAGAAAGGGTTGGGAGAAGAAGACCCACCCTGTTAAGTATTATCTTACTGTAGACGAATGTCTCCTCCATCACTACACTAAATTCCACGAGGATTTAGCTTGCCATTAGTTCTTCAGTCTCTAACCAGTATTACTCGTAGGAGAAGTCAAAAATATTTGTCACATGAATAAACTGGTATGTCCAGAATTCTTGAGAATTATCATTTGTTAAAGATAAATGCTTTTGTCTCCATGGTAACTAATCCTCTTCTCTCCCTCCGCCTCCTTCTACAAAACTTATTTAAGATGTATTACTGGAGTTAGGCTGCACTCTCCCTAATTTTCCAGTTGCAGAATCCCTACAGGATGATATAAAGCCTCCTCTAGATGTAAGAAGTCTACATGGGGACCCCATAACAGTTTTATTTCCCTGAAACATATTCTGAGAAAACTATGGCACAAACATTTAATAATGGTTCCTGGACACCTAGAATGTAATTGTTTGGTTCTGACAACTTACACCATTAACCTTAACAAATAAGGGAATATTTCCAACTTTCTAGAAAATTCAGCTAGTTTGATTTTCTTCTATGAAGACATGTTAGTAGAAAAACTAAGAAAGATCAATATTACTACAAACCTGGATTAGATTGTCATGTGGGCATGTACGGAGAGTCCTTGGCATTGGGTAAACATTTGATAAATGCCAGGCACCTCCTGCTTCTCACCTTGTTTCACTGGATCCACTAACTGTCTACAAGTGCTTCTGGGTCAAGAGAGCTAGAGACCCTGGAAAAAATCAGGTAGATAGTGGATCCATTTGGAGGAAATAAAGCAGTTAGTCACAGAGAGACCAGACCCACCATATGCCTCTTTACCTGGGATTTCAGTCTCTTAGGAAATCAACTGATAAAATGTGTATTGTGTCATTCAAGGCAAGTTCCCTGGCTAATAAAGGTCCCTGATCAGCCATGATTGAATTGTATAAGGAACCTCGGGCTAAGTTTATCCTTCTGGAACCTCCCTGAATGGCAGGCGAATTAGGGTGGGTTTGCAGGCAGTTCCCCATGGTACCCTGGTGGACCTTGGCTTTTATAAATTAACCCAGTAAGTTTCATAAAAGCCAAGAGTTACTGAGATAAGTTCTAATTCTGTTCATGTTTGATTCCTTTTTGAAAAAAAAAAAAAAAACATACCCTTTATGCTGGAAATACTGTTAACATCCACACAGCCCAAACTTGTCTTTTTATAGATGTAGAAACTAGGCTACAGAGGTCGATGTACCGGCTGTAGTTTATGGCTAACCAGAAGCAAAGGAGAGTTGGAACAACAAGACACCTGGCTTGTCCTCACTGCTGGATCTACCCCATATGCGGCCTCAGGGCCATGGTGAGGGAACCCCCCAATACAAAGACATTGCGTCCCATAAGTTTGTTTGGAAGCTGATGGCTTGGTATTTAGGAAAAGAGTATCCCATGAGCACAATGTTACAAATGGTAAACACATCCCACTGTCTGTCACCAAAAGCTCATCTCACCTGAAATGTGGCCAAAGTAGAATCAGGATGCCGAAGTACAGTAAGACTGGCAAGGATCTTGTGCAGTACATTGTTCTGCAAGTTGGGTTTTCCAGAGAGCCCAAGATTTACTACTTTAATTCTAAATTATATTTTCAAATTTCTTTCCTTCAACAGAGATGTTTTGAGTTCCTACTGTGTGCTCACCACTCCTGTCCTGTGATGCAGGGGTGAACCTCACAGATGTCACCTTCCAACGTGGAGGGCAGAAAGTAAACTGGGTTATATACAATATGTTAGAAACTGAAAAGTGCTGTGAGAAAAAATAAAACAGGAAGAGGGTGTGGGGCTGACAAAGGAGAAGATGCGATTTTCAGTGAGCTGACTGTCACAGGGCATCCGTCACTGTGAAAATACCCGAGTATCTGAGGAAGCGGATGAAGGTGAGAGGCTGCCCTGTATTCCTGTGTGTGGAAGAACTGCTGGAGGAGCAGCCAGGAAGCCAGGAGCTGAGGGAGCAGAGAGTGTCTGGTGTGAAACCAGAGAAGGAAAGAGAAGCCCCACGATGCAGGGCTTTGTAGACCAAGTGTGAGAATTTTGCCTTTTATTTTTAATAAAATGGGGGTCATTTCATGATTTTGGATGAAGATGTAACATGGTCTGTTGTTAGTTCTTAAGAGGATCATTCTGTTTTTTGTTTTGTTGCAAGTAGACTTTGTCTGGGAAAAGCAGGTAGGAAGACTCCTTACAAAGCTGTTGGGATAATCAAGTGAGACATGATGGTGGGTTTTCTAGGCTGGAAGTACTTGATGTGGGAAGAAGTGGTCAGACTCCGCATGTGTTTTGAAAGTATATTTATTGATATGGACTACAGGAGGAATAGGCTTTTCGGTGTCTGCAATAAGAAAAAGCAGAGGTGCCCCTCAGGGAGCTGTGGAAGCAGGTCTGTGGGAGGAGGTGAAGAGCACACTTGCTTCTGGACGTGGTGATTTTGTGATGCCTGTCAGGTGTCCAAGTGGAAGCAGCAAGTTGGTCACTTGAAAATATGGGTGGTGAATGTGACAAGTTTGTGCAAACACCTTTAAAGACCCTAGGGCATGCATTTCAGTCTTTGTAAGCGTGTTCCTGAGATGCTCGAACTTCTTCCTGATGACTCAGGGTGATCATCACCCACATCTCTGTGACACAGGAGATCCTCACTCTCTTATTATGTGGAGAGCTCTTCATTCTAACGGTGATGCACGGCTACGGTTATGGAAGAACTGACTCAACAGGCATCTCAACTGGTCTTTACCGCTTACCGTCACATCCTGGTGCTATCAGAGCATCTCCCTCCGGAAATCCAGAGCAATATTTTAGAGTGAGAACAAATTAAGGACTAGGCCCTACAGCAATATTTGGGGTCTGGAAAGAGAGCAATTTCCCCACAAGAGACTGAAAAGAACTGTCAGAGAAGTTGCAGGAGATTACGTAGACTGTGTCGTCATAGAATTCAGGAGAGAAAGAGTTTCACAAACAGGGAAGGCCTAGAGGGGTAAGTGCTATGAAGAGTTAAGTAAGATAAGAAACGAACGGCCTCTGTCTGACTCCGAGATGAGGAGTTGTTGGTGATAATTGCCAGGAACAATTCAGTGGCTTCTCTGGGTATTAATTTCCTAACTGTGAGAGCTGGGCACACAAGTATTCCACACTGGAGGGAAAAGAGACCTTACTAGGGCCAGGACTCTATACCCCAAATCTTTCCTTATAAGCACTACCCCAAAATTCTGAGGTATGTAAGCTGGAGGCTCCCTCTACAAAGAGGAGGGCCACTTACAGTAAGAGTACCTGATATTTAAAATTTTTATGATAAGCACCATCAGTGGTCATTTTTCTCCTCACCACCCTAGATACCGGCAACAATGTCTAAAATTACTCTTATTTTTGCCCCTTTCCTTGTTGTTTCAGATACTCCTGGTGTGGGCCTTTGGGTATTACACTAACAATAATGGAATGTGAAGTCGTCACTTGTGCTATTTCAATGCTCCAGATGGTAAATTAATGCTCATCACATCTCCTTGAGGTAGGTCAGCAGTATTAGCTCCATTTAACAAATTAGAACATTAGGAGAGATTCAGTGATTTGCTAGAAACCATATATGCCCACTTGCTTATTTAAGGGCTGACTCTCCAGGTTTTGGCTCCTTTGGGCCACCTGTTTCTCCTCTTCATTGTTTTCTTATTTTCTATGTGATATCTCCACTAAGTGAAGACCAGGAGAAATGCAAGTCACTCCTTCATCAATAACTCTTGTCTATTCAGCTTCCTTTGCCAGGTATTTGCGTGTGGGCACCTTCCAAATCTGTTCTCACTTAGGTGTCTTAGGGTCGCTTCAAACACATGTCCATCTGCCCTCTCGGCCACGTTCCTCTCTCTGTGAGTGGTGCCACGCTCCCACAGCTGTGTGGTCTCCCCTGGCCACTTTCACCCCTCAGCCCTGTATCTGCTCAGTTCTCTCATCCTGTTACTTTCCCTTCTTTAATGTGTCTCCTCTCATCCACTTCCTTCCATTTTGGGTGGAGAAACCATCGTCTACCCCTGGACCTCAGAAATAGCCTCCTCTGAGCCTCTCCAATCCACTCTCTGAGCTAAGCCAGAGTGCTCCTAACAAGATGAAAACCTGATTGCTACTTAAAAATAATCAGGGCCTCTCCTTGCTCTTACATAAAGACCACGATCCTTAATAAGACCTTAATGGATTATTATAGTCTGACTGCTTCCACCTCTGTTTCTAACTTTCTTCTGTGATGAGGATCCAAGTCTCAGATGAAAAGGCCAGGAGGCTAACACCTTGATTTTAGCTTGGAGAGGCCTGAACAGAAGACCAAGCCCAGGCCCTGACCCACAGAAACTAGAGATAATAAATTTGTGTTGTGTAAGCTATTAAATTTGTGGAGATTTGTTACACAGCAGTAGAGACCTCACACGTGAGGGTACCTCTGCTTGGCTCTCTCCAGAATATTGATTTCCAGTCTTTGCCAGAGTCGAAGGGAACCAGGGTTGGGAGGAATTCTGGGGGTGGGGAGAAGGGGATGCTCTTCCGGTTCCTTACTCAGGTTTCACTCATTCAAGATACATATGCAAAAATATTAATGGAGCCAATAGTAAGCATCAGCCATTACTCTAGGCTCATGGGATACAGCAGTGAGTGAAACAGAGACTCCGGCCCTCCCAGAATTTACACAGTAGTCAAGGGAGACACAGATGATGGATTATAAACATATTTAAAAAATTAAGTGTAGGCAGAAGTTCTAAGTGCCAGGGACAACAAAGGACACCAGGGTAAGGGCAGCAGGAGTGTGCATGTTGGAATGCGATTTTAGATGGGTGGTAATAGTGGGGCTCATGGAGGCGGTGTTTGTGTAAACACCTGGAGGAGCTGAAGGAGACAGGTTACCTGTGGGCTTGGGGAGAAAGAACATCCCAAGCAGAGGGACCCTGTGTGTGTCTGGTGTGTCAGTAAGGAGGCCAGTGTGGCTGGGGAGAAGTAAAAGGCTGAGGAGAGGTGTGTGTGTGAGTGTGTGGGTTTGTGTAGGGAGCAGATCGTGTGGAGTTTTAGAGCTTATCTTAAGGCTTTAGGCTCTCATTGTGAGTAAAATAAGGAAACATTTTAAGATTTTAAGATGAGGACTGAAATGATCCTACTTACGTTTTATGAAGATCACTCTCATTTCTCTGTAGAGAACCGGCTCTGGAGGGAAGGGAGAAGACTGGTTTGGAAGCCCATGTGGTGATGCAGGGGCGAGCTGATGGTGGCTACACTGGCTTGGTACAAGAGAGAAGTGGCTGGCTTCTCGAATCCCAGTAACCCCGCCCGCTTCCAAAGATAACTCGTGTCTCCACTTCCTGAGACTCCTTGAGAATCAGCAGTGGAAATTGTGTTAGTTTTTCTCTTTCCTCATTTCTGCCCGGAACTTAGTTTTCTCAGATAATCTTTACCTGCTTATCTTAAATCTGCTTTCCAGCTCACACAAGTTTGCTTGGCCTAGTAATGCTTCTATAACTTGTCATCCAAACCAAGGCCCCACTGATGGGAAGCTTACCAATTGTGCTGGAACTGCAGGCATAAGCCTGTACTGTCATTCCTGCTGTATGTTTAGATTCCACATAGAAGTGAGATCATATAGTATTCTTCTTTCTCTGTCTGACTCACTTCTTTTAGCACAATGCCCTCTACCTCCATCCATGTTGTTGCAAACGGCAAGATTTCACTTTTTTTCCTGAGTACTATATGAACATTGGGGTGCATATATATTTTTGAATTAATGTTTTTTATTTCTTCAGATAAATACCCAGAATTAGAATTGCTGGATTATATAGTAGTTCTGTTTTTACTTGTTGAGGGATCTCCGTACTGTTTTCTATAGTGGCTGCACCAATTTACATTCTCACCAACAGTGTACAAAGTTTCCCTTTTCTCCACATCCTTGCCAACACTTGTTATTTGTTGTCTTTTTGATGATGGCCATTCTGACAGGTGTGAGGTCATATCTCATTGTGGGTTTTATTTGCATTTCCCTGATGATTAGTGATGCTGAGCATCTTTTCATGTGCCTGTTGAACATCTGAATGTCTCCTATGGAAAAATGTGTATGCAGGTCCTCTGTTCATTTTTAATTGAGTTATTTTTTGATGTTGACCTGTATGAGTTCTTTTTATATTTTGGTTATAAACCACTTATTGGATATATTGTCTGCAAATATCTTCTTCCGTTCAGTTGGCTGACTTTTCATTTTGTTGATAGTTTCCTTCACTGTACAAAAGCTTTTTAGTTTGATGTAGTTCCATTTGTTTATTTTTGCTTTTGTTCCCCTTGCCTGAGGAGACAGATCCAAAAAAATATTGCTAAGATTGATGTCAAAGAGGGTACTCCTTTGTTTTCTTCTAGAAGTTTTATAGTTGCAGATCTTACATTTAAACCTTTAATCCATTTTAAATTTACTTTTGTATATGGTGTGAGAAAGTGGTCCAGTTTGATTTTTTGCTTGTGACTGTTCAGTTTTTCTAACACCATTTATTGAAGAATCTGCTTTTTCCCCATTGTATATTCTTGCTTCCTTTGTCATAGATAAATTGACCATGTAAATGTGGGTTCATTCTGGGCTCTCTCTTCTGTTCCCTCTTGTTGATCTATGTGTCTGTTTTTGTGCCAGTCCCATGCTGTTTTGATTAATTTAGCTTTCCAGTATAGTCTGAAATCAAGGATCATGATACCTTCAGTTCTGTTCTTCTTTCTCAAGATTGTTCTGGCTATTTGAGCCTTTTATGTTTTCATACAAATTTTAGGTATATTTGTTCTAGTTCTGTGAAAAATGCCATTGGTATTTTGATAAGGATTGCACTGAATCTGTAGATTGCTTTGGGCACTATGGTCATCTCAACAATATTAATTCTTCCAATCCATGAACACAGTATATCTTTCCCTTCACTTGTGTCCTCTTCAATTTCTTTCATCAGTGTCTTATAGTTTTCAGAGTACAAGTGTTTTCCCTCTTTGGTTAGATTTATTCCTTGGTATTTTATTCCTTTTGATGCAAATAGATAAGAATATGAACGACTCTATGCCAATAAATTTGAAAACTTCAATGAAATGGCTGGATTCCTAGAAAAAATATATCAATAATTTCCAAAATTGACTCAAGGAGAAACAGAACACTGTAATAGTTCTACAACCATTACAGAATTGAATCACTAAATATTCCACCTTTCATCCTAAGTAAAGAATATTCTTATACACCTGCTAATGTCTATTATACATCTTTGGGTTACTTTCATCTTCATAATCAATAGATTAGATGCCCCAAAAGGGCAATTTACTCAGGTCTATCCCCAGAAAGAGCTTTTTCAGGCTTTGACAATTTTAGTGGCTTAGTCAACAAATATTAATTTAACTGGCTGAAACATCAAGTTCTTTAATACAATTAACTAATGTTCTCATTTCTTATTTATACCTCTTCTCTAGAGCTTTAAAGAACAAAGTGTTCTCTTTCCATTCTTCAACACATGTTATCTTGGAAACATCTTTGTTTGAAGAACAATAGAGGGGAACCAGCTTCCTATTGTTGACACCACCCACATTCAATGGCCCTGAAATTTAACTTTGATAGCTATCATTTTACCTTCATATTTATGATTTCAATATAAAATATATATATACACACATGTATATTTATGTAAAATAACATAAAATGTGACTTTAGCTTTTATAGACTATTAACACTGATTTTTATCTTTAAGATTAGATATTTTTGTCTGTGTCTATGTTACATGTGAGATACTGATTATAATACTGGAACCTGTCTTCTAAACTTGCAAACAATTCCTTCACTTGACTCCAGGTCTAATACAGTAAAGTGAGTACAAAAATCAGAAAGGCTTGGAGAAGTCTAGGTTACCTATCTGGGTCTTCACCTCAGCTTTCACGTCTGGAAGCAGTGATTTTGTGTACGCAGGAATCAGAGGACTATTCTGGATTGAGACACAGTCTTACTCAACTTTCAGGGGAAGTTACAGAGCCTTTCCCTAAACAAAAAGAAAAGAGAAAACAAGAGAGAACAGGATGTCCTTTTGAAAGATTGACACTTGTGCAGGAGGATGATCACAGATACACCAAGTGACGCTGAGCTGTCGAGTGTGTCGAATAACACAGTTTTGCTTTTTCTTTATATGAGTGACAGCACCTTAGAATTACAGATGAAAATTATTCACATAATCTGCAAACCAATCTGGACCATGTACATCCTGGAAACATGAAGATTTACCCCTGGCAGGAATGAGAGTGTCTTTGCCAGTGAGAGTCCCAGGGAAAGTCGATGACACACAGCGCCGTGTGTGCTCTTTGCATTGACTGACTCTCCTTTCTATCTGTGATTAGCACGGTGTCTTTCCTCATGAGAAATGCAGTAATCTGCACTGTTTACCCTCCACGCTCCCCTGGCCACCTGTTCTGCCTTGGTAGCCCTCGGGTCTGCTGCATACTCCCCGTTCTTTGTAGTTCCTCCTTTTCATTTTGCCCTTTGGGTTTTCCAGATGGTGTGTCTAGCACTCCTTTTAGTGTTTTCAGCGGACCCTTGCTTCCAGCATTGCTTCTCAGTGCACTGCATTTTATAACAGAGTTAAAAATAGTTTAAAAGCTGAGTGGAAGTCACGGTATTGGGCCAAAGCCAAGTTTACTCCAAACTCACGGGAGCTCAGTGGTTGCTTTAAATTTTCATGGTTGTGTTTGTACAGGACTCGGGTCTCTGTGAAATAAATCTGAAAACCGAGCTCTCTGGGTCATGAACACAGAGATAACTTGGTGTTTGAATATGGTAAGCTCTGTCCACTCTTGAGCCAGAATATGAAAGGTCAGTTGCAGCCTAGATATCCTGACCATAACTTATTGTTGGCAATTATTTAAAATGTTTTCTTTTGCTTTCCTCTTTTCTGTGGTTTTCTCCTATGATCAAATCAGCTGATACTTAACAAAAATTTTGATGTAGAAAATTCCAATTTTATTCACAACATTAGTTAGTTTTACTGCCCTTCCCCCCTCCTTCTCAATAATTAATTCACATTTGAAACAGCAAATAACTATCTGGTCCAAACAAAACTATCTGGTTTTGTTGGTTGGTTTTGTTTTCATTTTACTGGTTTGAACTAGTAACAATAGGTTCTAGAACAGGCCAGGGTAACCCTAACATCTAATAATTTACACAGTTATACTCTATTTAAAGTCCCTATTAACCAACTGATCATTAGACTATTTTTCTTTTGTTATAGTTTCATTCATTTGGGGGATAATCATGCATACTCTTAAATATCCTTTATTCTTCTGAAGCAGTGGCCACTAAGTTACCCTAGATTTACTTCTTGTATAAATTGGTACAGCTAAAATAGAGTTAATTTAGTTGAATTTACATTTTATTAGTCTCTGAAGTCAATGACATCACTTGGCTTTTTTTAGGATTGCTTTAATCATTGTCTTTTGAATAATAGTGTTTGTAGGACAAATACTCAACAATTTTTTCATGATTTCATTGACTTTGCCTCCTTCCCTTCTTTAAAAGTGTTTTGGAACGTAAGATGGATACCTCACATATTAGTTCAGTTCTTTTTTTTAAGTGTCTTTCACATACATAGTGGCAATAAAAATATGGGTCTACAATCTGTCGTCTGCGATTCAGAAGTCCAAAACACACTGGAAAACTATTTTTTGTGTGTTTGTTTAGCTGCCATTTGGAGGCAAACCTGCCATGCTCCAAAGGTGACAGCCAGCCACACCTGCCCTGGGCAGGTGGAAACCTCCATCATCTTCATCCTGTCTTCTCAGTGTGTCTGTCCTCATGTCTGCAATGGTGGTTTTTGATTACCTGGGGCTCCCCAGACCTTCCAGGATGTCATGTGACTCACTGTGTACATGCCTTGTACCTTTTCTAAAATCTGAAGGAGGTCTGAACTTGACACATATGTAATTCAAAGGGTTTGGGGTAACGGTTTACAGGCCTATATTTTGAAGAAAAATAGAATTTGAGTTTTTCTAGACAATGATCATGTTGGGTTAGTTAGTTTCAGTATAAAAGAGGAATTGTAAAAATTTGGTCAAGATCAAAATCATTTCTTGAGCTCTGATAAGATGCTGAGTTTGCTTTTTCACTATTTCAGAAAGGGTTAAATAATTTTAGGAATTCAGAAATTCTAAAATAATATTTACTAGACAATATTTCCCTCTAGAATTAGGGCTTTGTCTTTAACTGACAATCTTACCTCCTTTCAAGTCAGATGATGGCAGGTACCAGAGGGACCTGCATTTCATTTGAGTCCCCAGGTGAAATCATCATTCCAGAAACAACTGAATGTTCCGAGTGGGGAAAGAAAAAGGAAACTTGGTAGTTGTTTCAGACTGCAGATGTAGGGCTAGCCTTGTGCAAAATTATGAGGGGGAAACCTCTGACTTTGATCCCCTCCCAGTGTTTCTTTCAGCAAACCCCAAAGCCCCATCTTGCTTCTGGAGTAATTTAATATTTCTTAGCTGGTGATTAATTCCTCCTAAGGTTTATTTTCCAATAATAATGTTAGCTTAGAGGAGACTCCATCTAGGGACAATTTACAGGGTAAAAGATGGTGCTTGGAGATTTAAAAATGAAGTTCTCAAGGAATGAACCAGTGACGATGGAATGACCAGAATCAGGTGGATGACATGGAGCGGGACTCCTATCTGTAAACTCCTAATTATTCCATCAGGCAGCACACTCTCCTCTGGTTTATCACGCCTGCTCTGTGTTCTGGAAACAGACTTGACTCATTTGTGCTGTTTTAGTTTTTTCCTCTCCACATGCCTAATATATATTATATATATATTTAAATATATATTATATATAGTTATTTATATAAAATATATTTATTTATATATTTAAATATATAGATAGATAGATATAGATATAGATGTCTCTTTAGCTTTGCTTTAATGGGCTACTTAAAAAGATTAACTGAGCAGCAAGAGGTGGTTTCCAGCAGGTAAGTTGGCCCTGGAATCCAGATCAGATAGGAGCTCTTTCCCAAGGTCAATATATTATTCTGAAAATCCATCTTTCAGACTACCTTTGTGCTTCATCTAAGTTATATAATTAGAGGAAGAGAAGGTGTATAGTAGTAGCCCAGGTGAATGTTTGATTTCTGTCACTTTTCATATTCAGTTGCATTTGTCTTTCACATGCTAACAGTTTGCCATCTGTATAGTCATAGCTGTTGTCCAAGCCAGTGCCAGGGTTCACTGACAAACTGTAGCACCATCATAAATTCAGGGCATGGCAATGGTTTTAGGCAACAAAAGGGCACAGGGACAGGCATGCAATACAGAGCTTTGGATTAACAGGCCTATAAATGATATTCTTAAACTAGTTCGAGAATTTAAAGGAGTTCCTTTCTGTTTGTATAATTATTTACAAGTGGAATACCCAATAATTGGGAATATTTAATACCACTCTGTTTCAGTGATGACCTGTAGCAGCTATGAAAGAGCCCCAAACTTCTAAACTGCTTTTATCTACATTATGGATTCATATCATATGCATGTTTAACTTGCAGGCAGTCATACAATATCCATGATTTAATAGAAGAGAGAACGACAGAAAATAATTTAAATCATGTAAGCAACCAAGTCAGAGACTTGTGTTCTTGCTTGCAAAACCCAAATGAAGCCTTAGGAGGGGAGTCACATCAAAAGCAGGAGAAGAAATATGAGCAGCTTCTAAGAGCGACGTCTGACCCCAGCTGACAATCAGGGAAGAAACAGGGACCTCGGGTCCTAGCGTGACAAGAGCGTGAATTCAGCCACCAACCTGGAGGAGACTGGGAATGAACTCATCCCCAGAGCCTCCAGAAATGAATGCAGCCCTGTACACACCTTGACTTTGTTCTTATGAGACACACAGAATTAATAGGACATGTTTAAAAAGGAGATCTTTTGGGGGAAAGAGAGGTCCTTTTGCAGTATTCTGTATTAGGAATAATACTTAGGGATTTTGGTGGTTGCATGCATCTCAATGGGACTATTTCCTACAAATGGGCAAACAGTCTTGTGGCCATTTTTCATAAAGGTGCTAATTGTGAATATTTATTACACTCCAAAAATTGTAGTTGTAAAAGTTGCACTTTGAAATCTGATATTATCATCCTGGGTTCTTTTATTTCATTTTTATTGTTTATCACTAGACTAGAAATATGCTAAAATGAAAGAGATGGAAAATTAGAGATTTACCCAGATGAGGAAGAAGGATGCCCATATTTGGGGATAAAATGAAGGTATTAACATAAACCTAACTTCAGCACCTTCAACATATATTACTTTAATTTGTTTAGTTTTATCAAAATTATACACTCACTTAGATTTAAAAAAATGAAGCAGTTCTACAAGGTGAGGAAAATGGTATTCATTAGTTATTCTATCCTCAGAAGTAGCCACTTACAATTTTATCTCTTTATTCTTATATTTTGCTATTATTCTATTTGCCTTTATATTTGTGAATTTTTTCCTATATTGCTGGTGTTTTTTTGTTTTTTTTTGGTTTGCTTGTTTCTAGCTAAGATAGCATCTGTTGACTTTCCATTTTTGAAGATGAGGTTTAGATCTCTTATCCACACTCCAAATACACCAACACTTCCCCACCCAAACTCCAAAACCATCATATCATAATTCTGAGAGAAAATATCCAGTGTTTACTTCATAATTGTTACAAAAATATATTCATGACTGAGGTTTATAGGTACAATGACTGTGTTCCCTTCTAGGGCACTATTTGTGTTTTTTACCATATTAGTGTAATAATTATCTTCTTTGCTTATTTACATAGTTTGTTCCAATCTCTAATTCAGGTCCAAGCTCTCTACAGAGGATTCTCTCCATCAGGTAAGCCCTTCATTCCATCCCCCTCCTGCAACACCCCTACTGAGTCCAGGTCTTCCTAATCTATCATGGGCCAACTTCCCTCTAGGCTTGGGGCCCTGGGCTTATCCAGGGATCTGCATTTATTATTGTGTTGGAAAATCCTTATCAACTTTCCTGAGTCAAGTCGCTTGCCCTTTTCCTACTTTGGTCACTACTTAAATTTGGATGGAGTTCATCCTGCAGTAGCTTCATAAGAAAAAATGGGTAGAAGGAGGCGAATTATTGACACATATGTATCAGGGTTGCACTTGACTGCTTGTAACAGAAAACCTAACTCTCCTCTTACAGCCAAAGAGCTTAGTTTTTGTTTTTGTTTTTCACATGGCAAGAAGCATGAAGGAAGGAAGTTCAGGTCTGGTGTGTGGTCTGCTGTGTCATCAAGGTGTGCAGTCCAGTCTGTGATTCCATCGTGCAATCCTTGGCTCTGCTTCCAACCTCACATCTGTGTTCTGGAAAGAAGCCACAAAACCTTCTCCTTACCTGTCTTTGTCCTTTTATTTGAAAGGGGAAGGAAAAACCTCTTTGCAGCAGATTTCTGCATACATCTCGTTGGCACATTTATGTGACATAAACATTCTTAGGTGCCGTGGTTGTTTTCTGGGCACTTAACCGTTAATAGGAAGATGGGGATGGACAGTGTTATGTGAATAATGAGGTCTATCACACTTGGCATGTTTATAATTTTTTTCTATTCTTACTCTCGTTAGTTTAACTGGATAAAATTCTAGGTTGGAAGGCACCTTTCCTCCGAATTTTGGAAGTCTTTTCTCGTGTGCTGCCACAGAAAAGCTTGTTGGACTTCTGGTTCCTGGGGATTCTGGAATGCCCCGCCACCTTTCCAGTGTATTTTGAAGTTCAGGGTTGTGTGTCTTGATGTGGCTCCTTTTGGCCATCAGTTGGGGTCCTCAGTGAGCCTTCTTAATCTGTGATCCTCAGTCCTTCAAGTATGGGTATATATTAAATTTAGGTCTTAGATAATCTCCCACTTCTCTTTTATTTATTCTCTTTTCCTGGATCTCCTATTGGCCAGGCACTGGCCTTCATGTACGGATCTTGTAACAGTCTTATCCCTTTTTTCTTTTGTTTTCCATCTTTTTTTTTTGGTTCTACTTTCTAGCAAGTTTTACAAGATTGTCTTCCAATCCTTCTACTGGAATTTTGGCAGATGCTGTCAAATTTTAATATGCAAGAGATCTTTCTGGCTCTTTGAATCCCCTTCCTTTTCATATAAATTCTCATTCTTATTTTAGGTATGCATTATCTTCTCCTATTGTCCTGAAAATATCATCTTTTGAACTTTTCTTCTGTAACTTTTGTCCTACAAGTTTCTGAGTTTTTCTTTCCTTTTGTTTGGTTTTGTGTCTTTTTTTATATTGGAGGCTATTCACAGATGTCTGGAAATCCTTCCCCTCAGAAGTTGATTTGAAGCTTTGTGTAAATGCACAGGCTTGTCAACACCTGGGTTGCACTGTGGGCTTGTCTGGTTGAACTATTTCATTAGGTTAGCCCCAGATGCACCATCAGTACGTCCTTCTCTTGAGATTCTCATTCTTCTTAGGAAAAAACCTACAAAATTCTACCTGTGGAGTTCAAGTCCATCTGTCTTGCTTCTGAGAAGGGAGTTTGAAGATTCACTTTCCGTGTGTGATCTCTTCCATGCTCCCTGTGCTGTCTCAGGTCTGTGCCTGCGCCCCGAGGCTTGGGACACAACCTCTTCTAGAAACAACCCCCGGGATTCCGACTTGCTGTGAGTGGGCCCGTCACCCTTCCTCTTACAGCAAGGGAGGAAATGAATCTACAAGAAACATGACTGTTTCTCGTCTCAAGCAAACTTTCAAAAGACACTTCTGACCTCAGCCCACCTCCACCCCATCTTGCAAGGGCGTGTGGTCCCCAATTCCTCTGCATTTCTGGGATTCTGTGCCCCACATCTGCCTGCCTCTGGGCTTCCTGTAGAGGGTCATGGACAGTTGGTGCAGGAACAGCTGACCTTCATCCACATGCTTTCCTGCTTCCAAAACTCTGTCATTTCTCCTTCTGTTTCATTTGTCTTGTTTCCTTGGGGTTAAGCCTTCATGTGATCCCTTGGCTATCAGTTCTGTGGGCTTTGAGAGGAACCAGTAATCCACCTTGTTTAACAGGGCCCGACGTCATTACAATGTCAGAACACACTACCCTCATTCCCCTCCACCCCTGCCCTCGGCCCAAGAAGCAAACACTCAGCATTTGCCAAAGTAAGAACTGCTTCTTCCAACTTCAGAGTAAAGCAGCCATCCCCAACCTTTTTGGCATCAGGGACTGGTTTCGTGGAAGACAAATTTTCCACGGACTGGGTGGGGGTGGGGGATGGTTCAGGCGGTAATGAGAGAAACGGGGAGTGACAGGGAGTGACGGGGAGCGACGGGGAGCGATGGGGAGCAGCAGATGAAGCTTTGCTCTCTCGCCTGCTGCTCACCTCCTGCTGTGCGGCCCACTTCCTAAGGGGCTGGGGACCGGGACCCAGTTAGGACCCCTGGCGTAGTTCCAGGAAGCCTCTGTGTGAGGTTAGAGAACAGCATTCTTATGATGGGTCCCCCAAATCAGGAAGCATTTCCTGCCCACTCTATCAAGAAATGGGATAGAACATTTAATGTATGACTGACCTGAAATGTCAGCATCCGTGAGAGTCTGACTAATGTCATTTTGTCCTCAAGAAATGAGCCTCTCCTAAGCTGTTTATTTACGTCTGTAGACTCTGGTCCACCCTCAGCCCTGGGACCCGCTACTCTCTGTCTCCCAGATCACACTCTGTGCCAACTCCTGTGGTTCTACATGTTCCTGGTTTCACACATCAGCTCTTACTATTCCAGGAGGTATTTTCCACCTAACAATGATCTGGAAACTCCTCAGAGTTTCAGATGGTTTAGCAGATTCTGCCTGAGTAATGAAGGCCATCTGAAGATTCACACAAGAGACACCTGTAGTCTTAACGTTTGCTGTAACACAAACAGTAGATCAATCTTAACAGGCTGATCAAATATTCATTCATGTCTATAAGTTCTGAAGAAATGATCTTAAGGAGTACTAAAGAGTGATAAACTCATTTAAATAGAAAATTAAATAGAGCCTCTGATAGTAAAGAACTCATTATTATTTACTCCAAAGCTCACACGATGGTGATAGTAGATTATCTAATTGCAGCTAAGCTGTCTACCAACTTCACTCATTTAGAACTTATCTGAGGACAGATGTACAAACATCAAAGTTCTCTAAATGGCCTCCTGAGATGGTAAAACTTTTTATCATGAAGCTTTTAATCATGAGTGCCTTTCAACTCTTGGAGTTGGAGTCAACTCTCTTTTATTTTGCACACAATTCAAACAAAAATGTTCATCTTATTCTAAAGCTGCACAAATGGGAAGAGAAAAAGTGAGCTGCTATGGGTAAGTATTCTAATAAGAGAAAACTAAACGGCTAAAAAGACAGAAGGCAGAAGATATATTCTAAAATGAAACAGAAGAAGACTAGAGTGGGCCAAGTGGTTCTGAGTTAGGCTTGGAGACATCAGCATGAGCTCATGTTTAGCTTTTAGAGACAGATGGACAGACAGAGATGTAATTGTAGATATGTATGTTTCTTCAGTTAAGATGCATATGTTTATTTCCTACATTGTCAGCTGAGAGGGCCTAGAAGCAGTGACGCCCAGTAGCAATGAGCTCACCCAAGAGGCAGATCTTTGTTTCTAATACTGTTCACCAAAAAAGGAACCAGGCTCCCTAGGGAAGTGACTGATTTCAGGAGTAGGGCAGGGAATATATAAGATGAGCTTGGAACATGTCATGGTTCCAGAATGAAAGAAGGTGCTCAAAGAACACAATTATGGGGACTCAACAAAGGGACAAAGGGATCAGCCTGAAAAAGCTCCCAATGGCCAAAGGTAAAAAAATTTAAGCAACAAAACAAATAACGTAATATTGGATTAAAATCCCAGATATAAAACAGTGATGAGTTACACTTATATAAATAAGGGATTGAAGAAATAAATGAATGGAGAAGAAACAAATCTCCATGCAAAAGAATTTCAGATAGATTATGTAGATGGTCCAGCCTCAAGGAGGTGGAGCACTACCCCTGCCCCTTAAGTGTGGGCTGAGCATGGTCATTTCCTTCCAAAGAATATGGAAGGAAAGGGGGTGGAGGTACCTTACAGTGGAGAACTTGATAAACATGACCTCAACCAGGTGGTCAAGGTCAACACCAACAGTCACAGGTCATGTTGATAGCATGGACTCTTGATATGGCTGATGAGGATGGAACTTTACCTCTGTGGTTCTCCTCCCAGAAACACATTAATGCGGTCTGACCATGAGAGAAACATCAGGCTAATTCAAACTGAGGGACATGCTACAAAATATCTGATCAGTTCTTCTCAAAACTATCAAGGTCATCACAAACAAGGAAAGTCTGAGAAACTGCCACAGCAAGAGAAGTCTAAGGAGACACAACAACCGTTTGGGCTATTCAGGATCTTCCATGTTTCCATACAAACTTTAAAATTACTTGTTCTAGTTCTGTGAAAAAATGCCATTGGTATTTTGACAGGGATTCCTCATCAATGAATTTGGTAATATTGCAGGATACAAAATTAATATACAGAAATCTGTTGCATTTCAACACACTAACAATGAAGTAGCAGAAAAAGAAATTAAGAAAACAATCCCATTTACCATTGCATTAAAGAGAATAAAATACCTAGGAATAAACCTACCCAAGGAGGCAAAAGACCTGTACTCCAAAAGCTATAAGACACTGATGAAAGAAATTGAATACGACACAAACAAATGAAGAGATATACCGTGCTTTTGGATTGGAAGAATCAATATTGTTAAGATGACCATACTACCTGACCATCAAAATATTGGTGCAATACTATTAACTCAGCTGCAGACCTTATTCAAATTTTGCCCATTTTTCTCAGTGTTTAATATCCTAATAACCAACCCACATTATCTACAGCTCCTGTGTCTCCCAGGTCTCCTCCGATCTGTGTCAATTCTTGTTCTTTCCTTGTCCTCCATGATCTTGATGAAAATGAAAGTTGTGCCTAAAGACATGTGATTACTTATCATGCAGTGAAGCAGAACATTTATCTTAGGTCAAAAAAGTGTCCTTATAAATCAGTTTTTCTCGCTTGAATCTGTTTCCTTGTGCAAGCACAAAAACTACAGCAGTCACCGCTCTTGTGCTTGTTCGAAAGGCTGCAGGTAAACCTCACAAACGTCTGGAGACCAGCTTTGTTTCACTGCCATCAGATGCTTCAAAGAAAGAGCTCTGTTCAGTCATAGAATCCACCAACTCTTCCATGTCAGAAGGCGAAAGATCTGACATTGTCATGGAGACCCTAGTCAGTTTGGTTAAGAAGTTTAACACTCAAGATAAAATTGTTTATTTTTGCAATGAAATTAAGAAGACACATTTTGATAGAGCCTGGCATCATGGAAACACTGTACTAAACTAAGACACCGATGGGACAGAAATGCATTTGGAGTTGGTTGTGGTCGATACAAATGTAATTTGTATTTCTGTCTAAACACACCGCAATATTCCACAGTAGAGACAGAAAATTCTCAAATACACACACACACACACACACACACACCCCGAATAAGTGAACTACAAAATTTTTGTGATGATGATGATATTGACAAAAAGAAAATGTAACCATACACAAAAAATAGATGTAATTCTTTAAAGAATTACTTTATAAGTAAGCATAGGTCATTTTCTGGAATGAAAAATTTGATAGAGCTCTGGTTTTTAATTGGATGAATGTATACTCAGTGAAATATTCAAAAATATTGTGAATACTGAAATGTTATTCAGTCAATCTTGTCTTAGAGAAATATTTATCAAAGCAATAAAAGCTATGTGGAACTGGTTTTAGATGAAGTGATCAGTCAGTGAACTTATTTACATTTTACGATTTCTCACTGTTTCTGTCGGTGGTCACGTGACTGACATCACACAACTCAGAGGCTATTTGTGAGGAGGAAGTAAGATAATGAGTACATATGTAAAGCCCCCACCCTAATGTGCAGCACTTAACACTGTTCTGTAAATCGTTGCTATTATTATTTTTCCATATCCTACCTAAATATCTGGCCCATTAGAGGGGTTCAATAAATCGATATTGTCAATTAAGTTTGGTAGAAGCACCCGACTGGGAAAGAACTTTACCAAATTGCTTTTATACCCACCTACAGATTTATACAAGTCAGGAAGTACTTTCTTCTTTTCGGCATGGCCTAGATTCCATCTTCTGTCCCTTTTTATGGTAGCGGTCACATGGTGGCTTTCTCATTTGCGGTACTGGAGCTGTTTCCTTTGCAAGGCTCCGGGTGAAATCAAACAATGATCCTTGCAGACATGGGAGTGGTCATGGGAATACATGGGGCCAGGGGAAACTGTCTTGAATATGTAATCTTCTTTAGCATTATTATTATTATTGAAACTTACAAATACAAGCATTTAATGAGCAACAGCCTGGAAAATAAAATGGGGTAGAAGTTATGAAAGTAGAGAGGTGGTTTCAGAATTGTCTTTCTAAGTTGCTTAGGTGCAGAGAGATGGAACATTTTTGCCTAGGATTTCTGACCCCAGATCATCATGATTGTGACCTGCTGCTGAAAAGTGGTTCCTGACAACTGTCTCCCTGACAGTGCCCATCCCCAAGTACCCAGCCGCGTGGACAAGCACTTCACTCTACTTGCCAACTGCAGACAGAAACACTGCCTGTGACAGCATCCCGAGACCACAGGGAGAGGCATTCTGTCCTGTCACCAGGGGCCACCTTCCACAGAAGAGACAAGGACAGAGATGGGAATGTGGGCATCCACTGAGTAGCAGAAATCAAATTGTATATAAGAAGGAAAGGAAACATACCTGTTGTATTTTCTTTTCTATTATTCTTTACAGAAAGTGTTGGATGTCTAGGGGATAGGCTTTCTTTGAAGGAACTGGCTGGTAGAAAGAACACCGTGTAGTTGAAACAGAATACATAAAAATCAGATGGGAGGCCCAGTGTAAACCATCTGGTAGGAAGGGACCTAAAGAAGTGTAACAACTGCCAAGAAAAGCTGACAATGAGCCTGAAAGGAGACCTCAGGAGAGGGTAACGAACGTGGCAAGACACTGAGGCAGGTGGGGCAGGAAGGCCTCAAAGCCACAGGAGGAATAACCAGCCTCAGAAGGTACAAAAGGTAATTTATTACCAGTGAGAATATTGTGACGAAAAGAAAAATTCATTTTGCTGTGGTCAGAAAATAGATGAGGAAGAGAGAAAAGAGATCCAGGCACCAGAAGAACACATTGTAGTTAGTAATCAAGAAAAGCTGCACTGCTGCTGATGCCAGGAAGCCTTGAGCTCAAAGTCTGAGAAACAGGGAAGTGATTAACACAGGATTGGAAAATCATTATGTGTCAGGCAGGAGGCTACATCAACATGAATGAAGGTCTCCATGATTTTTAAGACTTTGGTGCAGTAACTGTGAGCATAACACCCAAGAAAAAGTTTTAATATTCATATTTACTAATTTCAAAATTTATTTTAAAAGTTACACAAGATAAAAAACCCCATCAATACGGTTCAGAAATTTGCTGAACATGGTGGAAATTATTGAGAAAATGAAAAAACAGGAGAACAAAGTTTCTCCTCATTGCTGTACATCATAAGGTTTAAGAGTTAGAGCAAAAGAAGTACTAACTACATCCGGAACAGAGTCAAATTATACTTTAGCTACAAAATATAAGACCTAAATCTCAATAGAAATTACTAAAAAGAAGACAAATCTACTCAGAAAAAAAAGATATCCTGTGGTCATAGGTGAATTCCACCGCTGGTCCCATTCTTCTTCAATGAAATTGATCAAATCTACTGAAGACAATAATGGAAAACATGATGTGGTATACGTATGGTGATACAAACAATATGGAAGAAACATGAAACTACAAGAGGATCTTTGTATTTAAATATATTTTATTATTTTGGAGTGGAACACAAAATGTGTTCGAAAGTTAAACTTGGGCATGGAATCATAACACTTTATTCCTAAGTCTTTTTTGTTAATCTGTTTTTGACATATTAGAAGCAGTTACTTATTCATCTTTTCCCTAGTTCGTCAAATACCCACCCCAAAGTAATAATTTACTGTAGATCAACACCAGCAAAATAACCATATTATTCAAGACTAATAGTAGGCTGATTAAGATAAGGGATTTCTTCTCTTTATTTTCTTTATATTATTTTTTGGTGCTCTAAATTGCCTGGGTTTTATTTTTATAAAATGTTTGTGTCTCCTTTTTAAAAAGTGGACACTCTGGAGTTAATTATTTAAAAGTGTCCCAGTGGAGAGTAGAGGACCTATAGTGTCACTTCTGTGTTCAAAGGAGTAATGTATTTTTCCTAAATCTCCTTTAAAATCTCGTAATCTTGAGAAAACATCCCTTCTTGTTTCTGAGCTGTTGAGTGTCTAAAGAGTGTCTCTATGTATCGTCACACAGTTTTAAAGTATCATATATGTTTGTACAGATCTGAAGCCAGACTATCGAATCTTCTAGTCAGTGCTTACCATACTTCTCAAATATATTTTATCTTCTAAGGATAATGAGACAATGATTAGAATGAAAATTTTCCCCAATTCAGTACATCTTTGAGCATTTATTTTGTGTAATATATGATCCTTGGGTTTATAAAGGACTCAAACATGAAGCATTCCTACTCTGGAGAAAATCAGGCACCTGTGAAATCATTCTAGTACAGAGTTGTCTATGGAAAGGGTTAAAATAGAGAAATGACCCAAAAAGGTGACAAGATGGGGAGAGGGTCAGGAAGACCTTCACGAAATTTGTCCAGGGCATTGAAGGGTGGGTAAATCCTCTGTTTATAGAAAGTTCACTTTCCTCTTTGTTTTCTTCGAAGATTGAGAACCCAGAGGTGAAAAAAGGTGAATCAATTAAGATGAATTGGAATTAAAATTAGGATTCTAAAATCTACTCTTTAAAAAAAAAGGTACTTCAGATTCCTTTCCTTTTGAGTGTGAATTTGCATCAGGATATTATGTGGCATGAATTGGTCACTTGTAAGGTAAGTACTAGTTACCAGTGTCAGGGACTCTTCTTGCTCTGAAAATTATTTTTTCTCCCATCATTTTTTTCTTTCTAAAACTGTTTTAGTTTCCCTATGTACTTAGATTTTGCTTGCCAAATGTACTCATTTGTTCATTTATTCAATCCACAGAAATTCATCATGCATCTAATTATTGCCATGCATGGGCCTAAGCAGTAGAGGCCCATCAGTTGACACCTCATTGGTTCTAGATGCTGAGAACTTTGTCCACTTGAGAGGACAGCAGGAAGACGAATGTCCATAAGGAGAGCCAGCTTTTAGTCAAGGGAAAGAGTAGGGGGAAAGTTCAAAGAAAACATGAGGAATTTGGGATATTGGTTTGTCTGGAAGAAAGGAGAGTAGGAGTGTATTCATGGACATGGTGTAAAAGTAGAGATGGGTGATGCCTGTCAGATTTACTTGGTGGGAATTTGTACATGAATATGGAGTAATATTTTTAAGGTGCTTGAGGAAATATGAATGAAAAATTTTTATATTCAGCAAAAGAATCCTGAAAAACTTAGGGCATGTGCTCTCTTGAGTCTTTCTTGAGTGTATATGTGAAGATGAGCATCAGTAAACCAAAATGACTAGACACCTCTGAATAGAGAGACTGCGATGGCCAGTGAGCACATAGCTCCTTGTGAGAATAACACTGAACAAAGGGGTAAGAGGGAGAGTCTAGCCTTTGACAGATGTATACTTTGGCAGTGTAATTATAGTTCTACTATGAAAATGGAGAGAGAATGAGACAACCTACTGTAAAAACAATTTTTAAACTTTTCAGTAATTTTATCGGTAGCAGTAATATGTAGTATTGTTATTTTGAGACTAATATGTTTTCTGGAATAAAGCAAAAAGTAAGTAATTATGTGATATGCTAATTCAATCATCTGTTCAGTCCCTGATAGATTTCTGATGTAGAAGAAAGCTAGAGATGTGATAGGTAAGAGACAAACTAAAATGCCTATAGTCCTGGACTCGAGTTGTTAAGTATCAGAGCAAGATTATATGTTGGTTGATCCCCTAGCTAGGCCCTGAACATGCCTAAAAACAATACCAGTCTGATAGCAAAGACCATTCCTAGCACCCAGGTGCTGTTATGGAAATATTATCTCCCAGTAAAAGAAACCAGAGTTTCTAAAAAAAATGGAGCAGGAAAGGTACAAAATGAATCTGGAAAACATCTCAACATATCAGACAGAAAGAAAGGTATCAAAAACTATGAGAGTCACATCAAAATGATTCAAGATTCAACTTGAAGAGGCTCCCATTGGCCAAAGATGAACTGTCTGAACTTCAATAAATATAGTGATAATAGTGTCTAGAAACCTATTGAATATGTTTAAATCTTCTTATTAACAAGAAATTTTAGAAAACCTAATTGGTCTCCTTTGGAGGATGATAGGGAACAAATGAATTACTTTGACAACAGTAAATAAAAGGATAATATCAAACTCTATTCTGCCTCTCCAATATAAAGTCTGTTGAGAGACCAAACAGTAGGTGAGTGTGAGCTTCTTCTTACAAAAATATTCTAATATAGCAAGAATAAATTATAGAATTAGAACACCGTCATTTTGCAGACTTCACTGAATCCCTGTATCTAGTCATTGAGCATCATTGTCTGGTAACATCACAAAAACATAACCAGACATGATGCACTTCATGGTGGAAACACACAACCCCACCGGACCTGCCACAGGCAAGTACCTGATCGGCCCAAGCCCTGCCGTCCAGAGGCAATTTGCAGGATGCAAGGGACAGAGGGGCAGGCTGAACCACACTGTGCGTGAGGTTAGGAAAGCTATGGGGGCTCCACAGGATAGCGGTGGACATGGGGGAGGACAGAGGTGACGGCATTGGGACAGAGCGCACAGAGAGGCTTCTGTGGCTGCAGGACACTAGCAAAGTCCTGTGTTTTGACCTGGCTGGGGGTCCACATGGGGTTTTCCTTGTACTAGTTCATTAAGTTCCACATCTGTTTTGTGTCGTGTTCTGGTATGTGTCTTATTTTAAAATTTTAAAAGGTTAAAAGACAAAATAACGAAAAAGACCTGTGTATTAATATTGTTACATTCGGAGGGGATGCAGATTGAACCAAAATTAATATTAGGCTATGCTGGAAAAGGTTATCCACATTTTAAATTATGAACAATTTCAGATGTGTAGAAAAATAAAGGAATACTCTATGACACCAAGTGCACACCAGTCAAGATTGCCTAATGTGATCATGTTGTCACTTGGTTTCAAGTTTTAAAATAAAAAGAATATTAGATATAAATTAGGTTCTTTTTGCTTCTCTCCAAATTCTCCTTCCCTTTCTTCCTTCCATTCCTTCCCAGAGGAATTCACTATCGTTATTTACAGTAACAATAACAATGACGATAATATCCTCCAGCATTGATGGAACATGTACTACATGCCAATAAGTCGTGTCAAAAAGTTTTTACACTTTATCTGAATAAATTCTTTGAATCCTCAGAACAACCCTTTGAAGAAGTTGCTACTATTTCCCTCATTTTGCAGGTGAGTCCTGGAGTGATCCAGGGTCTCAGAGCCAAGAAGCAAGGAAGCCAATACTCAGTCTTGAGCAGCATATAACTATGTTTATAGATATATAAGTAAATTGCATGTAGTAATATACAAATGCATAATTTCTTCTTTTCTCCTTTTGTCCTAGCACATAAATTAGTTAGAACCACTAGCATAAAGTCAAATGCCAAAATATAAAATCCAGGCCAAAAAGAGACACATTTTAAAGACTGTCTTGCCTCCTTTGTGATACTTGGATTGCATGTAAATAGCCAAGTTGTCTAATGTTCTGGCTAGCCATCCCAATTACTGAAAAGTTCTTAGTTGAGGTAACACTCAATTTCTTGGGGCCTCTGTCTCCTCAACTGTAAAGGTAAATGAGGCTATAATATTCTAGGGGTCTTTCAGTTTAAAAGTTCTATGATTCTTCAATCACCAATTTTCGCAAATATTGTTGAGTGAATAAGTGATGATTCAGTTCTCTTAATTTTTGGTAACTAATGACTAAAAGTTAGAGGATAGCATAGGGATCCTCAAAATATAAAGATAGATGTCTTATATTTTTTTTAAAGTTGCTGAATAAAAGTCGGATAAATTAATTTTCATATTTTATGATTAGTTTTGGAGATAACAGAATACACTGCTTTAAACTTTCTGGGCATGGATAACGTAAAGCTGATTGCATTAAAGCTGCTTGGCAGAATTTTACCTCATGTTTTTTTACTCTTACTGTTTATCTGTATGTTCTAATTAATGACAATAAACACATAACTTGAAACATAAAATAGAAGGTAAATCTACGATGCCTTAAGGACGCGCACCACACTTTATGTATGTGTGTATCTTTTTCTCTGTCCACATCGCCTGGCCTCTGAAACCAGACCAGCAGCTCTGCTTTCCTTCCCCGGAGCCTCCATGGGCTCATGGTCGCTCCATGCTCGGTGCCGCACTCGCTCCCTTTCCATGTCTGCCGCCCTTTCTACCCCCTACCCCAGCTGGCTGGCCCAGGCCCGCGTGCAGCCGTTCCTATGATGCGGTACTGCAGAGGACGGGTGGCGGGGGGCTCAGCCCCGCAGAGCACCTACTAAGCGTCCCCTTGGAATGCAGGCAGATCTCCTGGCACAAAAGTCTGTCTGTGATGGTCCCTGCTGAGGGCAGTGCTGCCAGCTGCCCCCCCGATCCTCTCTCAACACTGAGGCCTGCACACTTTTCCACTCATCTTTATTTTTGTCTGAACACCGGCTTTGCCTGACTCTTTTTGGACGCTACTGCGTTTGCTTCAGCTGCTCTGGTTTCCTCCACAACCCAGGGGCCAGGGGAATGCCCCTGCTCAGCAAGTGTCCTGGGTGAACCTCTGGGGCTCCCCGTGGTAGGATCTTTGATGGCGTACACATGTCTGAATGGCCTTGGTCAACACGTGTGACCTTGTCTTTGAGATTCCTCTTTCGGAGCCAGTTCAGAGGCACCCATTTGAGACTCCACCTGGCTACCTTCTGACCACGTCTTTGTCTCAAAAGGGTATTAATAAGTGTAGCATTTATTTTATTTACTAGGATTGCTCTTCCTAGAAATTCATTTTCCAAGAATGAAGATTTGCTGCACTGAAGAAATTATATAAGATGTGCCAGCGCCCCTGAAGGTACCCCAAACGTATCTTGAACAATTAAGACCAGTCATAAGCAACATACAGCTCTGGGATCAGGGTTCTGAGTAAAGGGAGCAAAGCTTTTGGAACGAGTTAAGTTTGGGTAGTTAAATCATTCACAGTACTTTATCAATATGTTTCTGACTTTCAAGTTAAATGAAATAATGCATGGAAAGTATCTCTGAAGTCTCTGGTATATTAATTCCCTCTCTCACCTGGTGTATTGGACCCAGTTAAAGAAACACAGCAAATTGCATGCTATTTTTTTTCAAACTTTGCTTGAAATCCTTGATGCAGATGACTTATTCATTTGAGTTCACGTCCCAATTTGAGCTCTATAGGCCCACAAATAAATAAATGTTTAATTTCCTGCGAACCAAATATCCTTAGATGTCTTTAAAACAGTATGCTGTCTCCAGTGAGTGACTGTGACGTGTTAAAAGCTCAGGTTAGTTTCACATTGTGAAAGCCCCCTCTCCATCTCCCTCCCTCTCCTTCCTTCTCCCCTCCCCCTCCCCCTCCCCCATCATAGATTATGAGCCAGTCCCCACCTCTCTAGGCTTCAGTTTCCTAAACTATAACACTAATAATCTCTAATGTGGCCGTTTTACTCCTAATTTTCTATAATTCTAATATCTGGTTATTCTTTTATTTCTATTTAGAAAGTAATTGCATTTGGGAAATGAGTTCTAATCATATGTGTTAGAAGTCAGCTATTTAAAATAGACAGCTCTCTTAAATAAATTCAGATAGTGGGCATCCAATAATTTCTATTTCTCATGACTTCCATGAAACAGAGTGGTATTCAGCCCCAGTCTTTGAAATTCTTTTCTGGGGAGGGTGAAAGCAGGTTCAAGGATAAACAGCTCTGCTCCTGGATGCTACATTCAGAGAGAGCTCTGAAGAAGCACGCTGAGCCATCCTCCTGTAAAACTCACCATCAACCCAACCGCAATCAATCAGTGTATGGAGAGGGCTTGGAAATTTACATTGTTAAAAGGTATAAAAGAAAACATAATATACGTTGCCGTCCACACTGGACTTGTGGGAAGGTTAGTGAGTGGATGGCAGAGGGAGTCCAACAAAATTCAAGCCTTGAAACGTGGGGATGGACAGGCCACTGCAGGGACCAAGAGGAGAAAGCAAAGAGGGCCAGAGTCGAGATGGGATGGACTGATTTTCCCAAAGTCTGAAGCTGCTGAGTATCCCATGCCTGTCTTCCTATTACACACAACTAAAGGCCCCAAATAGAGCAAGAGTTACAGGGCTATAGGGTAACGACTACACCCACATTGAAACAGAGAAGAAAGGTGACCAGAGAGGTTTCACGGGGCCTGGACAGTGGGAGGGAGAGCCTGTCCCAGCGTTGAGCAAACATTCATCCATTGTTCGTCCATAACTATTTATTATTATTGATACCTATATATGTGAAAATGTGCTGAGTGTTTGGTCATTAGTATTACCTTATATTCATCTGTGTAGGCATTCCTCTGTTTTCTCTGGACCAGGGGATTTCCAGCAGACCTATGCCAATCCAAAGCCAGGAGAGAAGATTCATGGATTCTATCTGAGATCCTATTAGCACTCACTGGCCAAATGTGGCAACTGAGCACTTAAACACGAGCTGGCTCCATGCGTGATGCACGGGGACTGCAGAGCACACAGTCATGGCGACGGATGTTAGCTAGACCGTACTGTGGTGGCCGCTTTACAATACACGCAAGTATTGAATAATTATATTATACCTGAGATTAACATAAAGCTTTATGCCAATTATATCTCAATAAAAAATAGAATTACACACAAAAATATGTAAAACATCTTTTAAATATATTTTATGTTGAATACATTTTGCTCTAGATATATTGGATTGAATAAAATATATTATGAAAGTTAATAAAATATACTATGAAAGTTAATTTTCTGTTTTCTTTTTATCTGTAGCTACTACAAAGTTTTTGACTCTATTTGAAGCTTGCATTGCATTTCTATTGGGAAGCACTGATCTAATCCAATGTTTCTCAACATTTGCATACAAATCATCTGGGAATTTTCTTCAAGTGCAGATTCTGATTCAGGAGATGTGGCGTGGCTGGCCCTGATGCTGCATGCATGTCTTCCGTATCTATTTTAAGAATAGAATGAGATCGAAGACAAAGGCATTTTTACTCTGTAACTGGGAAGCAGAACTCCTGCTGTGGAGTGTATTGAAAGATAAAGCAAGAATTGTCCCTTATTACAAATTAAGAAGACCACACATCAAAGATGTGTCCTCAAGATGTTTCTCCTTGCAAAGTCTCTTCCATCTTGATATTGTAAATCGGGCTAGTAACGGACAGAGCCGAGAAGAGTTGGGTTTTATGAGCCTACTTACTTGCTTCATTCCTGATATGATGTAGATTCTGGACCAATGAATGTCCTGTCCTGAGCCTAAGGGATTTGGCATATGCAGTTGGAGAGAAACAATGTTGAGAGCTTGAATGCCATGGTATTGAATGGAGAAGAGCCACCCCATGTGGAAGGCTGAGTGGTGTCTTAATAAGTAAAAAAAAGAGGGCACTAGCCCAGGATTTGTGGGTGATGGTATTAGTGCAACAGATGGTGCTTAGAGCCCTGCTGTCAGGTAAACCCTGGGGAGACTCTGCTCTGTAGCTTGGCTTCCATCTTGTGGGAGGAGTAGCATCTTTGTGTGGGTGCTGTTGTGTCTTTGTGATTTTGTGCTGTCAGAATGCTTTGGTTTGAGAAAAAGAAACCAGTTGGGTCCTTGAAGCAGAAAAGGCAGCTTATTAACAAGACACTGGGAGCTCACAGAGTGCCTGGGGGCAGAGGACAAGGAGAGAGGGCTGCGCAGCATTTAACAGCGCTCGTGCCACACAGCTGAGCAAGTTCCCTCAGGACATCTTAACTGGGTCCTCGGGCGTCAGACCTGCTGCAGTCACCCAGGCCCCCACCTGCTGCCATCATTGTCTCACCCATGTGGCAGAGCTCACAGGGAGGGACATTCCTCCAGGAGGGATGGAAACGGAACAGATGCCCACTATTGCTAGCCTTTGCTGCCCAACGAGGGCACACATCTCTGAAAAGAACTTGTATAGCCCCTTGGTCCCTCCTGAGAAAGGAACAACCCCAATTTTTTGTGCCAGCTCCAAGCCCAGGATCTCTAGGCTGTGTCCTTCCTCCTCTGTTCTGCCATAATTCCATGTCAATCCTCTGAATGCCATAGACCACCAATACCATAAAACCACGGGTGAAAGAGAGGAGAGGAGACAATTAACAAAACCCCGTAAAACACATGTGACGAAGCAAGGGAGAGAAGCGTGGTGGAATGTTACCCTCCTTTTGCTCGCCAGGTCTCCACAGACATTCACTCTATGCCCCTGCCTGCCCTGTCCTGCACCCTTTGCTTTCAGCCACACCCCTGCCAGACAGTGGCTCACCTCCCTGGATGCCCCAAATGTCCCTACTGAGAGATCCAAGCCCCGGTGTCAGTCTGCATGGGGCGGGGGGGCGCTCTTGTCCCCTGTAGCTGTTACCTATGAACCTGGCATTACCGAAAGGTGCTCAGGAACCCCCTCATTCCTTTTAACTTCCCCTCGCCTCCTTCCTGCACAGTAGTCTCCCTATGCTCCCTAGCAACCGGGATCAGGCTCCTCAACCAGCACCATACACCCTCCTTGGCCTGGCCCCCCAGTAACATGAAGACCCAAAAAGAGAAAGCAGAGAGCACAGAGCAAAACATCTTGTCCTCTGTTTGTAGACAAAACCTAGACATGCCCAGACAATCAGACCCCAGTAACTCCTATGGTGCAGGTCCCTGTGTTTTTTATTGAATTTGCCTCCTGGCCTCTGGTGAGACTATAATTTACCAAGAAATTTAGAGGGAACCCTAGCCCCTACCCTTGGGTCCTTTTAGCATGCCGTCATTGCTATAGTGGGCCAGCCTCATGTCCTATGGGTGGGAAGATGATTCTGTTTCCTGCAAAGATGTAGAATTAATTTAACCTGAGACAGGACCATGGCGATATACTGTTGTTCCCAGTACACGAAGGGAAACCACCTGGCCCCATCTCTTGTGGGAATAAAACTGTGTTGATTTCCTTGAATAAAGTACATTTGGAATGACACCCTGGCTTAGGGTTCCAGTAAGTCACAGCCATCCTCTGGGCGCCTGCCTTCCGTACCTGCCAAGTCAATGAATAAAAGGGGACAGGAGGAGAACCCCCATAGCCCCATCCTTCCAGACTTGGTTGATGACTCTACGTGTGTGACTTCTCCAGCAAGGCCACAGTGCTTTTGATTTACTGTGCTGACAGCTCATTTGTTAGGGATCTAAGGTGGAGATTCTGACGATTGTTGATTGTCTTTTTCATGTCCTCCCCTAGGAATTTGGGGGAAAAGGTAGGGAGAGTTTAAGGTCCCCCTGAGCTAATGTGTCATGGGTCCCTCTCCCCACAAGTCCCCACTTTACCCAGTGGACTGCGTGATATTCTGTGTTCCCAGGAATTTAGGCAAGCCAGGGTCCAGTGACACCCATGAGGTCTGGGTGTTTCCCTTTTCCTGTATATCATGACCCTGAGAAACAGCTACAGGGCTGTCTGAGAAAGATCATTTATTTTCATGATGTTACTGCAAGGTCTTTCTTCAAAGATACCCTTCATTTTAGATGCCCTGGGTTTGGGAATTTACTCATTTCTAGGACTGGATGAGAACATGGAATCTTTATGGTGGGGCTCATATCAGACATCTCGTCACAGATACCAAAAGTCTTCAGTTCTACAAATCAAATAGAGCCTTCTTTTTCAGTTCAGCAAATCATTACATGTGGCCATGGATGATCACTTAATTGCTTTGCCTGCAGGTACCATGAGAAACAAATTCCTAACTTGCCAGATTTTCTCTCCCAAGTGAAATAAGTAATATTAATTTCCCCTATTTTGATGTGTCTCCTATATCCTAAGTATCAATACATGTATCACTCTGTGTATGTAGTTACAAGCAAATAAGCTGGCTGCCTTAAGTAGAAAAGACAGAACTACTAGGATGTCTGCAATATCAGGCTTCAAGGTTAGCTCATTAAGGACAATCCCTAAAAGTATGCAATAGAGTTGGTCCAGTTAGGACAGTGCTGCTACCACCATAAGCATGAGACATACTGTTCTTTCTCCAGGAAATTAATTGTGCTACAACTGCCACCGTCACCACAGAATAAGCTTTGAGGGCCATGCTCCTTTGTAACCACCTTGCAATTCAAAGTCTAGGAAGGGCATGTCATAATGGTGAATCATAGGTCATGTGCCCACAACTTAGCTGAAAGGGAAGTCGGAAAAATAAATATCTAGTAATTTTAGTATCTATAGTGAGAGACAGTCCCTACTTACTAAGGAGACTCAAATATTGGGGTGGGTCTAGGTATAGGACGGAGGTTCACGCGCTGGAAACTCAAAGAGAATGAAAAAGCGCACTACGCTGTGAAGAGCAGATGTGGCGTCCTTCTCCTCTGGTCAATTTCTAGTATCTTCTCTGCATTCATGTTTTTTCTAGATTCTCTTTTTCTGAATGATTTTCAGTACTAAATCTATTCTAGATATGCGTGATACTTAATACTGTTCCCAGTAAAATGAAGAAAAATTCAATTCTAAATCAGGTAAAGGTCTAAAATGTGTCTATGCATATATATGTTTTTACTTTAGTGATGAGACCCGTAAGTGAACTGGAAAATCAATTGAATACTTTGAATAAGCACCAGATTTGTACCAGCACTGGTACTACGTACTTATAAGCTAAGCTAAGTCCCTTCTTTCAAGTAACTCAAACAGTTGTAGAGACATTAAACAGAGGACACAAGGATGAGAATACATGATATAAAGACTCCAGATGCAAGACTGTTCAGAGACAAGAGGTCAGGAGCCTAGAGGTAGTTTGGAAAGACTTGTTGGAAGTCAGATATTTGTGAAGTTATTGGGCTACCAAAGCTTAACTGAAGAGGACTTATTTTTGTAAAATTGCAGACCGTGTTTTTAAAATTATGAACGTGGGGGTGAGATAAATATCTTTTATAGATAATCTTAGTTTGCTGGCTGTCATCATCTAAACCTTAAATTCTCAATGGCCTTTCAGATCTCAGAATCACATTTGATACAATTTATATCTAGATGTTTTGCCAAGATAACGACCAGTTGTATAAAATCAGGCCGGCTCTATAAAATCATAGATTCTCTAAAAATCTGAATATGGATGCTTTATTTCTCCAGACTCCCCCAATATCTATTAACATGCAATGGGATAGTCAGTTCAATACAGACACAAAAGCACAACGATGAGTTCATGGCCTGTCTTTTCTGATCCAGCTCGGTCACTGAGGTTATGCAACCAACTTCCTTCTGCCCATACCTGTACTTGATATGCCAGCTCTTCTTTGTGATACGACCCCCAGATTTTACTCATTCCTCTGTTTTCCAGTTAATCACCTAAACCATATTCCTTTTAGCTATTTGCTCCTGAAGCACTCTACAGATGTTTTGATTAGTTGAAGCCAATTCCCCACAGTGAGAATGGGTTTCCCATCTGTATCATTGTTTGATATCTTAATAAAATAGCCCTTATCTCATATATGTCTAACTCGGAAATTTTAGTTTTTGATGGAGTGGGTTATGTTAGTGCCTATTTTTGCATAGCATACATTGGGATACAGAAATATCTGGATTCCAGATTATAACCATTTTAACCATTTTCTACCCACTGTAATGATTTCATTCTATTTGCTGCTGTCCTACGTGAGTCTAACACTCCTCTGTGTATCACACCACTCTGTCACTGATGCAGATATAATTCTGAACTAAAGCAAAGAAGATATTTTAGGACATCTCATGAGCTTCCTGAACCAAGACCCAGATAGGTCATGCTCCTGCTTCACATGGAGAGCTACCCCCATGCCTTAGCCTTGGTATGAAAAATGGCATGTGAGGAAATGGAAAGTCCCCTGTAGATACCAGAGACCAGAGTCTGCTCAGAAATCCAGAATTGAAAGGAAGAGACAGTCCTTCTTACACTATGAGAGATCCATCTATTGTCAGAACAATCAGAACATACATTAGATGGATGGAAATACAGCGTAGGATATGACCTGTGTGTTTTATAATTCAAGACACAAAAGGACCTGGGTTTTTTGTGTGTTTTTTTGTATTAAACTGGAGGACATATCCATTAGAAGGGGCTGCATCTTCCAATTTATATTCTCTTACTAATTAATTAAATAATGGAGATAAGCTATGAATTTTCTAGTACAGAAAGGCTTTAATCTGTACAGTGAACTTCTAAGGGCAGCATAAAGTATATTAAAAATAAGTTAAGAAAGGGTTTGATAGATATTTGGAGGCAAAAAATGTTTCATTGTATGATTTAATTGCAAACTACAAAGAGATTTTTCATTTCAATAGCCTTTGGGGTATTCCCCAGCCCTTGTGGTGTGTCCTTAAGGGTTTTCTTTACTGTCCCATACTGCAGAGCAGATTCCATTTTCTAAGAAATCATAACTTATTAAGTGAACCTACAAGGTAACGGCAAGATGCCGGCTGAAACGCTGCTCTGCTGTGTGCTCTGTGGCTTCGTGATTCATTCATTTCTTCCCCTCCTCTTAGGCCATATGAGTGCTGCAATCTCAAGCTCTAAGGTTAAGCAGAGTGTAGCTGGAAAGAATACAAATGCTTGGCTGGAGCCACAGCCAGTCTGGGGCAGTTGTTGTCAGTAAGAAGTGGGTGAGCCCATGTGCTGGCAGTGTGGTGAGGGCAAGGCGTGCTTTCTGCTGCAGAGCCCAGAAATTCCTCCCCTTTAAGGTAAAACCCCAGGTGCTGCGCTCCTGTCATTTCAGGGAAATACGCCTGCAGCTTCAGGTACCATGAGCTCATGAAGTAGGGTTATGCCTCTGTGTGTGTTGTGTGTGCCTGTGAACACATCTTTGCATGTGTGCAGGAGCCCAGTGTCTAATAGACAATGTGTTTCCATAGACATGCACATGTGTGTAAGAAACACATTCACATATGTAAATGTGTGGTTTAAAATACCATGGCTTAGTATCCTTTAGAGATTTCTTTCTTACTATAAGATAAGATATTTGGAGATAAATTTAACTTAAAAAACTGAACTTATTGCTAACGCAACTAAGATAAGGCAGAGAAACTCACAGGGAATAACTACATATGTGTGTATGTATGTGTACATATATATTCTTTTCATTTGTCCTTTATTTTAAACGTGTATTTGGAAGTATTTTTAAATAATGATATATGTTCAAACCCTTAAATAGTGTACTGGAACTCACTATTTGCCCTAAACATTCTTTTTTTTCTGTAAATCTTATTCTGCTTCTTGTTTAGAGGAAGGCTTTGTCCCTTATAAGATGGGAAAATTCCCTTTGTGCTATGGTTACAGTTCTACGATGGGTTTGGAGTCCTCCCTAACTGCATCATGACCACACAACCTGAAGAATTGTCCTTTATCAGTCTGGCTGCTTGTCTGGGGAGCTCAGGATCTGTGTCTTAGACACAGGAGAATACATGCTCCCATTTTTTTTTCCACAGACTAGAAATGATTCCTATTCTTTGCTCCATAGAACATCCGATGTGGTGCCCAATCAGCTGAAAAAGCTGCACAGACGTCATTAGTTCTGTGTGTGTGTGTGTGTGTGTGTGTGTGAGAGAGAGAGAGAGAGAGAGAGAGAGAGAGAGAGAGAGAGAGGGAGGGACTGCAGATGCGTTGCCGAGCGCCGAGTGGAGTCTCCATTAGGGCAGCTCTATTGATTTCTGAATCACACTGCAGCAGTAGCAGGGCTGGAGTGCAGGATGGAAAAGATCACGTCTCAGAGACAGGGATTACTAAAGGCAAAATAAGTGTGTATATAATAAATATATAAAGATAAGTATATATGTATATACACACACATATATTTGATTTCACATAAAACTCATGCATCTGTTACCAAAAGAAATCAAAAAGGGGAAATTTAGACAGCAAAACTGGAAGATTGTTACTGATGTAGAGTGAAATGTATAGGAAAAGTGAGATAGAATGGATTCAGAAAAACCCTTGCTTCTAATTTTTAAGGCATTTTTCATGAGAGATGATAATGTTCTAATTTCCAGAATGTCTTAAAAAAAAAACCTGAAAAATTTGTCAGAGATATTGAAAAGTATAGTTTAGTTGAGGGCAATCTTAAAGCTATACCTGAGAATTTTTTTAAAGTCAGAGATTCATTTTTATTAAATTTTGTTAGATTATTGTATCAGTTCGTCACCTTTCATTTTTCTATTTTTGATGCTTTGTGTTGCATAATATCTAGGATACAGTAACAGGCTGGTTGCAAATGCTTGAAACAGAAATAGGTTTCTTCGGAGGCTGCATTTCAGAGGGTCCAACTGTGAACCTGGGAGGTAGAGTTAGAGTGGTCACAAGGTCTGTTGTCCAGGATTTGGTTAGAAATTATTGTTTCTAGGTGTAAAAAATGTTGTCTTGGTCTTTTAGGCAGCTTGAGTTTACAACTGGTTCTTTTACCCCAAGGCTTATCAACTGTCCCCCTCCCCAGAAGAAAGACGGAGGTAAGTTCAGTTTCACAGTTCTGGTGTCGGCAGGCAGGCAGTCTGCATGTGAGCAGCAGAGAATTAGAATTGAACAATCCATTTTACAAGCACACACACACACACACACACACACACACACACACGGCAACACCAGTCGGTTGAGGGGGAAAAGGGCGATACCTTTTTAAAAACCGAAAGGCAGTAAGCCATTATTAGCAAGAGCTATATTGAGCATGCTTGCCAGACAGGCAGCAGAGCTGAGCTCCAGTTCCGCCCAGACATGTGCCTTGCCATTTTCATTTTAATCAGCCTGCTCAGGATGGCTGCTGATTCATTTTGCAGGATGTCCCCCTGGGAGCCAAGGTGGAAGCCTGAGGCGAGCTGCTATTGCATCAATGCAGCCACACATCAGACGGGGGTGGAGGCAGGGGGAGAGTACGGACTGCAACGCACCACATCCCAAATTTCAATATGGCTATTTTAAAAAGTCCTTCGTGAAACCAAGGACTTTACAGTAAATATAATAGAAGAAAAAGAAAAGAAAAAATATGTCACATTGTCATTTCATCATCCAACTACCCCCAACATGCGCCTGCATGCACACACACACACACACACACACACACACACTCTTCCACAGAAACGCTTAAAATTCTAGCTATTTTTATGGTCACTGCGAAATGCAATACATACATGTATATTTATTTACCTGGTAACTAGCTGGGGAGGTGTACCTGGTTTAGCTGGAGACTTTGATTTGTGGGATTGACAACCTTATTATGCAGTGAGCTTATTATTGATATTATTCTGCTCTCGGTTGCCATGGCCACCTTGTGAGAGACATTCAATTTTCTCTCCTCCATCATCATTATCTATGAGGCCATCTGTTGTGGAAAATGAATTCAGCCTCATTTGCATGACTGATAAGCAATTTTTTTTTTATCTATTTAACAGAAGGTCATATGCCGGGGATTTGGAGCTCGTGAAAAAAATGTGGAAAAAAAAAGCATATCGAGAGGATGAGTGGGAGTGTGTGCATTAGGGGATGTGTGTGGAAGTAAAACAGATCCCTCAGGCCTGAGAGCCTATCGCACCGCATTTGTCATTCCTGCCCCGGCGACATTTTTTTTCCCTAAGCTACTGCACACTAAACAAGAAGAGAGCTTTCCTTGCAGTCTTCTTGAAGGCCCCCTGATTTTTGTACTCATTGTTGGTGGGTGTATTTTAATTTTTTTGACTCCCTGGACTGTGGGTTATGATATCAATATTCACTGAAGACAAAAAGCAGCCTTTTCTGCATCTCGGTGGTAGGCATATTCCTCATCATCCTTTCAAACTTGGGGTGGAATAGGGCTCGTTTGCTTTCTGTGTATTTTGAGTCAGCGCAGTTACTAACACTGAGCTTGTCGCACTCGTGAGCGGTTGTGGTCATGCTGTGAGGTACGTGATCTTCGTTAGGTTAATTCTGGGGACTTAGTGGACAGGGTCTGTTTTACCGTAGTTCAAGGGCTGGTGCTGCAATGCCTATTGTTTGCTCCTTCTTAAAGTTATTTCATAGCATGGCTGGTAGCTGAAGTGTTCCTGGGCTAGGAGTTTGTAATCCACAGAAGTCTCTCTTTAAAGCAAAATGGGTATCATGTTGCATGCTGTAACCGTGATGTTGTTTATAAAAAAGACCTTGCTGCATGGACTGTACTTGGATATATGGATATTGAAACAAAAACTTCCCAGAGACTTTACTGGATTACTTGACATTGCAAATAAAGCAATTCAGTTTTTACAAAGGCTGTTAAAACATTCTTAATGTCATATTATATCGGCCTAATGATAAAAAGTTGACTTATATTGTTTAAATTGAGAAACTCAAATAAAGATTTTGAACTATAACTGAAACATTTCAAGTTCATAATAATGAAACAGTGTTTCATTTGTAACAGAAGTATGCCTTTAACACAACTTAAATTAATAAACTAAAATTTCAAACTGTAAACTTTATCTTCAGGGTAGATCAGAATAAGGCCATAAATATATACACATATAAATATTCATATAATGGCTAGCTATTCAAAATATAGAGCTCTGATTTTCAATTTAGTATTAATTTAGCCATGATAGTTTCTCATACCACTAAAACAATATAATCTACAGAATTTTAAGTTATTTATTTACTTACAGTAAAAATGTTTGTTATAATAGGAGTTTTTTGTTTAAGTGTTTGTATTTTTTACTGAACAAAACTAACTTCATAGACAAAAGCACCCTAGTACCACCCTTACATGCATAAGGGAGGCTTTCTTTCTAATTCTTCAACTTCATGAAACTCATGTGGCTTTTTAAATGATATATAAAGGCATGTATTCCATACAGATAAAAATGGGATTATTTTAAAAATTATAAAAAGGGTTTTTGCACAATACTCCTTTTTGAAAAACAGCACCACTCATACCTATAAGTTTTCACCTCTCAAGAACTTTGAATCCAGAGTGTTGATTGTATATAATACATGCTAGTGATGCATTCTAGAAAAAAGGAAGTTTATTTTTTCTAGTTGACCTAAAGGAAAGTGTATGATTCTATCACCTCAAATGCAATAGGTCAATTGGTCAAAATTCTCCTTAAAGTTGTACTATAGTAATACATTTTTTAAATTAAATACAGTAGACCAGAGCTGATTCGTTTGTATAATAGTTCTGTACTTCATGGCACTTTTAAAACTCTCCCTACAGTATCATAGACTTCTCAGAAGCAAGAGCAGCTATTATATAATCCTTCCTTTTCAAATCAGCCATATTTTTTTATATTTTAACATGAGTATTAGAGAAATAATTTCGTTTTTAAACATTAATTTTACACTTGAAGAGTTAAAAACAGTAAAAGCCTGATAGTTTATGAAGATTATTTAAAGTGACATCACTTTTCTCAGAGGACTGTAGTTGAAGCATCAGTAATATGATACCTGGATTTATATTATAATATGAAGGATTATACTGTTGCCTTTTGATCATAACATATAGTCTTCAGATTTGTGAAGCAAAATTGTCAACTTTTGAGAAACCTATGAGGTAGCACAGTTGATTTTTTCCCTCCCCCCCAAAAAAGTTAATTACCAATCTTGGTTGGATTCTTCCTTGCCTCCCTGACATTTGACTGCTGCTAATTCACTGATTAATCTCATTAATGTGATTATAGTAGGATTTGGAATTGGCTGCCATTGTTCTGTCGACAGTGCTATTCAGCCTGAGCACTTGCCACCTCATTCAGTTTTGCTGTGATTTTTCAAAGGCTGGTTGAGTGAGCTATTGTGAGCAAGGCTTCTCTCCCTTTCCCTTTCAGCACCGGGAGCTGTCCGCTGCTGATAGCAATTACATTCAGCAGTGACTGACTTCCTACTAGTTTACTGGCAATGGGAAAATGGCTCAGTTTCATCACCTTAATGATTGTACTCGTTGAGGTAGAAGGCGGAGCAGACTTTATGGTCACAATGGGATGTTCTGAAGAGTGTGGCAGAAAAGATAGGCAATCTCTAGACCTTTATGTTGCACATAAACATTTTACCCTACTTTTCAAATTACTAGACATGATTTTATTAAAATTACTTGCATATATGTAGTTGTGAGTTGAAAAACCTATGAACACTATGTGGACATGCTTTTCAAATGGAAAATCGTTATGTGATTATTGTTAAAATTTCATTTTTGAAAAGATGAGCCAGAATTACCATAAGGCAGATAGACCAATAAGGCAGAAAGTACACAGAAAACATAAATTTCAACTTTTCTTGAGTTAAACTTGCATCCTTCAGCAAAACTTAGGCCAATTTCATAAATTTGTGTTGGATGATGAGATCAAGGTTGAAGGCCCAATAATTTGTGACCATGTATGTGTGGTGTACAAAAATTCCTAAAGGAGTATGAGTACATTATTTCCTTTGGATTGTATGAGCATGATTTTAGGAAAATGTGAGTATTTTAAGAGAATGGGCCTCTTCGACGTATAGCTTTCATTGTTCCTGTCATATTTTTAACCTAACTTACTTTTCACCTAACTTACTCATTTTTTACACTCTCAAAAATGTTTATATTTCACCCCTTATTACTGGATACACCCAATTATTTCACCCTCTGATGTTTTCTGTCTGTTTTATACACCAGCTTTCAATAGATTAAGGAAAAAACTAAGTTATTTTGCAGCCTTAAATCTTCTTAAAGTTTTTCTATTCGTTAAAACTATACTTAAAATTCAAAACTTAGGGTTAATAACCGGATTATCTGTTGATTTGCTTTTAGAAATACTTCACGTCTGATAAAAACATCCAATCACTCCTCAGAAAAATTCATTTTGTTGCCTAAATATGTTTTCAAAGTCACATGTATAAACTAGATTTCCGACTCTACCCATGGGGCAATCTAATTTAAGGGAGAGTATTGTTTGTAAAAACATACTATATCATCTAAAATAATTTTACTCATTAAACAATTTGGTACCTACATTTTTAACTTCAGACAACTTAAAATATTTCCTCTGAAATATTTTATATTAAGACCCCCATTCGGTGGAGTAACAGGGACCAGCAGGATGCTTTTCTGTAACGACCCCACTGCCCTGATGTTGAAGTGGGGCTTGGCTGGATGGCCCCTGGAGTCCAGGGCTATAATTTTCTAATCAATAACCAGTTTTTCAAATGCATCTAGTACTTTGCCATAAAGTCTACCTTGATGCAAGGTCTCACCAGAACTCTGTCTAGAAAGCAAATGAATGGCAGATTGGCAGATTCAGAAAGAGAGATCTTCAGTTTTGCTAAATTCTAATAATCAAATTACTTTGTGTCATAATTTGATTGCAATAGTGTTATGCATTTTCTTGTTTTCAAGCTTTTTTAAAAACCTCTTTTCATGAATGCCTTTTTTTGTTTTCTTTGAAAAGCGTGTAGCATTCCTTAGAAAAGAGTAATAGAGGATAAACTTGAACAAAAACTTGAAAATGATTAACATATTTTTCACCAAATAAGTTTCATCATAGTGTATTCTTTACCACAACTCTTACCTTACATTGATTTACACCTTATTCCAAACTAAACTAAGGAGAAAAGATAGCACAAACTTAAAGAAGAACATATTTATATAATTAAAAAATTTTTATTTTGAAGTTGTAAGGGGTAAATAACATCCATATATTATGGCTGATATAAAAATATATATATTTTAAATTGGCATATACCCAACAAATTAGAAATATTGCCTATAATGATCATAACTTGCACAGGGATACACTACTTTACTTTCATAGTAATTTATTGTATGATTTTTTCTGATGTCAGATTATTTTAAGGTAGCAGACATACATTCTTCTAACATTAGGCTATGTTTCAGTGCAACGTGGTTTCAGTTGGAGTATATGCTTTGTGTCCTCCTGTCTCTCTGTCTCTCTCTGTTGCTCCTTTTCCCTCCCTCTTTCCCCCATCTCCCCCTCCCCTCTCTCTCTCTCTCTCTCTCTCTCTCTCTCTCCCTCCCCTGTCCTCCCTCTTTAACTCTGTCCCTGGTTGTCTCTTTGGCCTCCCTCTCTTCTCTCTGTGTCTCTTTCACACCTGCATTGTTCAAGCATACACAATGATTTTCCTGTGCCTGTTTTCACAATGAAACTGTGTTAAGCTTTGACATCATAATGAGTCCTCAGGGTATCTGTGTAAGTAATCAGAGATGGCAGAGAAAATGTAAGCCAGGTGTTATAAAACTAGAAAGAATGCATAAATGCTTATTTATTATGTGAGGAAATACTGATAAGCATTGCTGTGTTGGGCTGTTCCGTTAGGAAATTTTTCCTAAAATGTATCTCTTTAAAAAATCCCTACTCCCCACGTGGTGATTATTGGAAAAGTTGGGGGGGGGGAATGTTTTAGTTTAAGTGTGACGGGTGCTGTGCTGTGAGAAGACGGAATGGTACAGGATAGTCTCTTAAAGCGTCTCTTGCTCTCAGACTGCAGTGATTTCCAGCAGGGCTGGATGGGAAGGGAATTGTAACCTCTGTAGTAACCAGTATGTCTGGTCTCAAGACATCAGGCAAGACGCTCAGGATTTAGAGGAATCACCTCTGAAAGCTAGAGTAAGGTGTTCTTGGCAACTTCGGAGCTCCGTGTCGTCCTCCCCACATAAACCACAGTCAGCATTGTGTTCTGGGGAAAACCTGCAGTGGTTTATCACGGTGGTGGCTCTGCCCTCCACTCTCCCTGTACACGGTGAGCTGACAGAGTGGCGGCACTGGAGGGAAGGGGCCGATGGAGTGGAAATGTATAGGCAAGTGTGATCAACATGTACCATGGTCTCTCCGTGGCAGAAATAGCCCTGCGTGTGTGGAGAAATAGGCTGCAGACCGGGGTTGTGCTGGATGGCTACCAACTCTCCTACAAAAAGGTACCTCTTCCTTTCTACTTAACGGTTGCCTGGATTTATCTGATTGTTGCCACTTGCAGCTCTTCAGAATTATTTCACTGGCCTCTTAAGTACCTGGACAAATAGTTGTCTCCTGCTTACCTGGCTATCTTCAGCTCTTATGTGATGCCAAATTATAACAGTTCTTAAAATTGCCTGGTTTGATGTACAAACAAGTCAACAAAGGACTCTTTCTCCAACAGAGCTTCTTCTCCACCTTAATATCATTGTGGGAGCCCGGTATGTGTGCAGGCTGCCTGGAGTTGTTATTAAACGGGAGTCTGTGTATTTGAGGCTAGCGTCCAGGGGGAGGGTGGGAGGTGCTAAGCAACCTTTATGGTTTCATATGGCCTTTCAGAGCAGTGAGTGTGATAGGAGCAAGGCTTGCAGGGAGCGCAGTGGTGTGGCTACTACGGCTAGGGGAAAACATGTGTTGTTAGACTCAGGAAGCACGTAAAAAATAAGCAATTTTTTTTACTGGAAAGATGTTAATGAAAGTCATATATCTATGCTCCCTTTTGTATGTTTGAAATCTTATTTGCTCTTGCCTTTTCAGATAAAACTTTTTCTGACATTTGTTTTCTTCCAGCCATGCTAAGAGGTTGATAATATTTGAACTTTCTTAGAGGAATAGTTCTATGTCTTTTGTTTGAAAAGAACACGATAGAAGAAGCTCACACTGAAACAGAGCATAGTGCGGTTGGCAACCCGAAAGAGATTTTAAGAGTCAGTTGGCGTTAACTCTTGTGTAACTGTTCTCCCATTTGAAGAGGTGGGGGGCCAGGCTTGGAACCTCTTTCTGTGTTGTTTTGGTGCTCAGCAATAGGACCATGGAAAATATTGTGGGTTCAGCTGACTTTCTGAGGTCTCTTTGGCCACAGCGTGAATTTACCATAGCATTAGTGTGCGGGGGGTGGGGGGTGGGGGCCGGGGGCGGGCGGGGGTGGTAGTTTTAGACATACAGCCTAGCCGGTGGCTGTGAACAGCCTGACTCTGGTATTTACAGTTCTCATCTATTACATGAAATACGGCGCTGCACATGATACACATTCTGCTCTAGAGATTTAGGGGCCTGTGGGTACAATGTAAGAAGCATACAGCATGCATCCCCAATCCTGCCTGACTGTGTTGGAAGCTTAATAAACATCCAGGTTAGAAATTATCGGTGTAAGCCATAGCTCTAACTTGAAAAATATCTAGCTCAGCCATGAAGTTCCCTCCCAGGCTAGGATTTGGGGAAATGGCTATGTTTTTGTAGAGCTTAAAGGATGCAGCCTGAGACAGGGTAAGTCAGCAGTCTGCTACTGATGTTGTTCTGCTGCAGCTCTGTGGTCTCCCAGGGAGCCTGTGCCGGATGCACAGCCGGGCAGGCTCGCAGCCCATCTCGTCTGAGGCTCCTGTCAATGGAGGCTCCACATCCTGCGCCAGGCAGGGCGCTGCACGCATGCCCCGGCCCCGTCGTTTAGTGGTGTCAACTTATTAATTTCCATCTCCGACTTCAGGCCTGTTAGTTTCCTGTCTGAAAGCGTTATTACTTTTGTCCATGTGGCAAAATAATTAGCATACAGATGAGCAGTGGCCCCGGGTCTGAGCGCCGGTAGAGAAGAGGTGCGGTGGGAAGTTGATTGGATGCACGGAGAACAAATGGTGGGCGTGCAGAAGCAGAAGAGTTTGTAGTCGTGGAGCAGGTTGGAGAATTTTCTGGGTGAGTCCCTAAGATGGAAGCAGGGGTGGCTGCCGTGGGAACGACGGCTCGGAGGCTGGCCTAGCCGGAGGAGCCCCTGGGATGCGGGCTCAGGGCGTTCACTCGGACCACTTTGTTTGCCATTCTTCAGGTTTCTCCTTGCCGGTCCCTCCAGGTAAATATGTCCTGTTCTCCTTGTTGTTTCCAGAGCGTTAGGTCCGCTTCCCAAAGTGGAGCAAAGTTCAACTCCAATCGTGGGTAACAAAAGGGTCGGCCTTGCTGCCGGTCTGGGGCAGCCGCTTCATCCATCTTCCGTGCGTATGTCTGGAGTGAAAATGAACTGTTTAGAGATTATTGTTTTCAGAAATTTACAGCAGCCATTATTCAGTGTGTTTAATTAATATTTTCTGAAACAGTGTATCCAGACCAGTAAAATTAGCAAATGTTGTTTCAATGAAAGCCCAGACATAATTAGTTTTGACTGGTATATATTTTTCCTAGCTGGAAGAAAATTTTAGCTAATTTAACCAGCAACTTACTGGAGATTTTGCAAATCGAACTGAAGTTTCTATTGATCTGTAGGATCTACAGATAAGAGATAGAAAAATTAGCACAAGCTCTGATACTTTCAGTTCTTTTCAGAAAAATGGAGACTGTTTTTACAAATCAGTCTTCTGAATTGAGAAATAAGTATAAAGCCTGCTGGAATCCTAATTTTCTATTGTCATCAGTGGCACACATTTCTTATATAATTCTGTGATTGTAGTACTGCAATATGGGTGTTTTAATATTTAGTTAAATATACTTTCATCTCAAGAAATTCACTGTTTTCATAATCCCTATTCTCCTTAAAAGGCAAGGTTTTCATTTTAACTGACCTAATTATTTCATCTGCTTTTAAGGTAGGACTTAAGTAGAAATTACTATCCTTTAACTGTCTTTTTATAGGTTCCTGAATTTTTTAAAATCACTTAAGGATTTTATTTTGCTTTTATTTTGAGGCTTTTTAATTTTAATTTATTTTTTTTTTTACAGAGTTGCTTTACTTCAGCTGTTTGCTTTAGACAATGACAGTGAATATTTGATAAAAAATACAACTTTTTGGAGGGTCATTTCTTCTGTTTAAAAAAGCTATGTCTTTCCAAAAAAGAAAAAAAAAAAAACTACCTTCAATAAAACTAAACCTCAAACAGAAGATATTGGAAAACATTTTAACCCTTTATATGCAGCTTCTGACACTTGGTTTTGATAATTTTCCCCCTCATACTTGAAGTTTCTGAATAGTCACATTGAGCTTTGCGTAATAGCTGAATTGTGCATTTTTACATCAAAGAATATATATGTATATATATATATAATCAATTTTTTCTATGTTATCTTTAAATTTGCTGGTAAACTAGGATGAGAAAACAACTGAGGGGTGTTTTTTTTTTAATTTAACCCAAACAGTATTAAATACCAAATTATTTCAAAATAGATTCGTGAACTCTTACCTAGAGAAAAAGAATATTTCTTTTATTCTTCCATTGATGTATTTTATTTTAGAGTTGAGCCAAGCCTTCTATGATTAAAATCATTCCTTGTAGTTTTACGATGGGTTATAACTTTCTTGGGGCAAATTATCAGCATTCATTTTCTGACCTCAACGTGTCCATTTACACCAAGAAGAGAACTGTTACCTACCACGTTGCTTTCTTTGTGCCTGGCTGCCTTTCAGAGGTAGAGTCTAGCTTTTTTTTAAGGGCCAAAATTATGTCATATTAGTTTCCACTTGACAGAGTTACTTTACGCCACTGTCTGTCACACTGGTTCTCGGGCACACTGGTTTTGTGGACTTGGGAAGGGCTTGCCTTCAAAGACAGTGAAAAGTCCCAGGGCTGGAAATATGGTGATGTGTGCCTAACTGGAAATGTGGTTTCTAAGGGTATTTGTCTTTTTCTTTTCCTTTTTTTTTTTTTTTTTAGTTTAGTTCTAAGGTTGCAGATAAACAGATAAACTTTAGAAAGAAAAGCAGCCTTTTATAGCAAATTTCTTTAAGCTCAGTGAGTGGCCAAAATATTAGTCTGAAATCAGGTGCCCTTCAATTGCAAAGGGAAGAGAGGTCGGGATACAGGGGGTCTCTGTGCCAGGGTGGCCCAGGGCCATTCTTCAGTGGGTTCCCAGTGACGGGGAATGACGAGAGTATCAATATATTTTCTTTCAAAGGTTATTGATCTTATTTGTTTAAAATTCTGTACTAGGATGTATTTTTGTACTTTTGGGGAACTACAATTAATCTCTTCAAAGGTTCTGTTGAGTGCATGTATATATGTGTTTTTAAAATGCCAGTGTGGAAATATTGTGTGCAGGCTGACAGTATTTGAGCCATTGGATTAATATGTGTGCCATGTAGACCTGTTTCAGATATATTTGGGTACTCATTATATAGTTGAAAGGAACTTTATGACTCAGTGTTACATACTGACTGCTTTTTACTAAAGTCTGACTGCTTACATGGTGCAATCAAATGGCTTTAAAGAAAATTACCCCAAGATTGTTGGACATTTGCTTGAGATGTTTTCAGGTTGGGATGTTGGACTTAGGTCATTAAATCAAACAACTCATGGATTAATAACTTATGAGGTAGGGGTTCTTTTTAGTACATTGATGAAGATTTTTATTAGAGGATTTCTAGCTCAAACACTGTTTTGAGTAGTATCTTCATGCCTGGACTCAGTGTATTTTAATGGCACTCAACAGAATGCTTTCTTAAAAGTCAGAATTACCCCCTCAATCACAAGGGCTCCCACATCACTCAACCCTAAAAGAGATGGACAGTTCTTAGAGACTGACTTTAAATTTAGCCCAAGCTCCCCTCCCTGGTACATGGATCCACTCGCCTGTTACCATCTGATCAGAAGCTGAAAGCATAGAGCATGGTCGCCATGAAACAATGCTAGCCAGACTGGTTGTGGAAATAATTGAGTCTGCAGGGCACCCCATAGAGAGCCATCAAATCAAGTCTGCTCTGGAGCGGTCGGCTAGATTGTGAACGTTCAGAAATCAATGCTGCATCTGCTAGTGGACCCTCTGGTTCACTGAAGCTCCCACCTGCCTAATGCATCTGGGCAAGAGCTTTTCAGAAACCAGTTTCCTTCAGGATAAATTTAATACATCTTGAGGGCCAGGCACAAGCAAATTGATTCTATCTATCTCTGCACCAGGAAAACTCATAAACATCTGTAAGAACACAGATTTTCCATAACCCTAGGATTAAGGGATGCTATTCTGTGAAATATCCCAAGCCTACTCCCTTCATACCTCATGCCAGCATGGCATTTTTTAATTAGGAAGTTGATTAAAAAGGGCACGGTAGACCACGGATGTATGGCCCTTTGGCATCCATCCAGCTGTTTGTTGTCTGGGTGGTGCTCATCACCAGTTGCAGGAAAGAGGGGGGATGTGTGGTGAGGCTGAGGGATGGCGAGAATGGGACTGTACTGGTGTATGTTCTCATGGCGCTGGTTGTAGCTTCATCCTTAAAAGCCCTCATCTCTGCAGACAGACTTGCTGGCTTCCTTTAGGAAGCAGTGATCACTGCACTTTGAACACATGAGCAATGGATGCATTGCACTGAGAAATCCTGTGGTTCTGATTTCTCCGTGGCCAATATGATAAGTCGTAATTATTTGCGTTTTCTGGATTCAAAAATCTGACCTCATGTCCTGTAGTTTGGTGAGAATGGTCACAGTTCCCAGAATAGTGCTGTGTCGTTTAAGAGTAACTGGTTTTCTTTCTGTTTTTTTCCTTTTCTCTCTTTTTTTTCTTCCTTTCTTTCTTTCTTTCTTTTTCTTTCTTTCTTTCTTCCTTTCTTTCTTTCTTTCTTTCTTTCTTTTTCTTTCTTTCTCTGTCTCTCTCTCTTTCTTCCTTCCTTCCTTCCTTCCTTCCTTCCTTCCATCCTTCCTTCCTTTCTTTCTTTTCTAAGGGAAGCTTCTTTCTTCACTGGCTCTTTTTAGGGCATGGACTATATTATCAGAAGAATAAATGTGGTACTCGATTGTAGAGTTCCTGTGGCCAATGTGGTATGAATAAGTGCCACGTGATGAGTGAAATCCTGCCCCCTCCCACGAGCTCCTTCCCAACCCGAGAGCCCCAGAGAAGCAGAAAGAGATGCCCAAGTGAACTTGGGCGGTGGGGTGGCCCTCGGGCCACTATGTCCAGGACAGATGTTGACTCAGGGTTTAAGATCAGGGGAGTGTGTCTCTCTCTGTGTCAATTCCAGCTGCTGGGGTAGAGATTCTTCCTTTTGTTCTCCTCTCCTCAAACCCAACTTGCAAATTTATGAATCATGTTTAGATTCTGCGTTTTAAAACAGCTTAGTAACAGTCTCGTTAGACTCAGTAACAAGGGCAGACCAGGGGCTCCCTCACCATCTTCTCCTGGAAGAAAAAATATCAGTCAGTGCTGAAAATTAAAGGGGTAGCTCCTTAAACTCATCTCCTCCTTCATTTTTAGCACATTAATGAGCAATTCATACACCCTGCATGTATTGAGCACCTACTGTGTGCAGAACCAAAAGAGATAGCACTATGATAAATTTCTAACCCACAGTGAGTCAAGGTGTATAGACATACATACATACATATAATAACTATATATTAATATATAGTATATACCTAGGGCATATATTTATAAATATAATTTATATAAATATATTTATATATTTGAATATTTGTATAAGTATAAACATAATATAGCTATTATTTATATGTATATTATATTATACATGTATAACACGTTATATTACATGTAACATACATAATATATTTATATATTATGTATAAATATATGCTTAGCAATCACAATTCTTCTATGTCTGCTTTTTCTCGAATACATTTTGAAATAGATTAAACCATTTTTCTCACTTAATAAGAGAGTAAGATAATCGTTGATGTCCCTTTCTTAGATGATTCATACTTCAGGGATCCAGGTGATTATTCTGAAAATTAGCTCACAATTGCATGGCATTGTATAACCATATCTCTCTACTTGATTAAATATATGATTTAAGTTTCTCTCCTTCTTATAAAATCTAAACTCCAAGCCTGTGAGAGTTCTAAGTAGCTGGTCCTCATTCACCATGGTTTATATATGTATGTCTTAGCTGTCCCCTTATGATATGCAGTTACAGTTGAACAAGTCTTTGCTTACCTGAGAATACGTGAAACAGTAAACAAATTTCTGTTTTGAGGAAAGAGGGTTGGTGAATGTCAGGTGTCTGTTTTGCAATTTCTGAACATTTTAAAGCTGTTGATCCCAGAGATCAGCAGCAGAACATTTGAGGAAGGCATGGCTAAGCCCCAGATCACCACTGAGTGGGGTCTCACTCACCTCTGACTCGGGTCTGTGACGTCACGCTCGGCCTCGACGCAGGGAGATGAGCAGGGTGGATGCGGGCAGTGACCTGGTCCTCCACAGGCTCACCACTGGCTGGAGAGACATCGAGGGGAAGAGAAGAAGAGGATTCAAATTAGAAACTGGTCATGCATTCAGACATTCAGATGACTCCACTGCAGTCCCATGGAGGCAGATCTGTTCAGAATAAGAACCTTCAATTAAATCTTTTTTTCCCCAACTTTTTAAAAAATTAATTGTTATTGGAGTATAGATGATGTACAATGTTGTGTTAGTTTCTGCTGTACAGCAAAGTGAATCAGGTATACATATACATATATCCACTCTTTTTAGATTCTTTTCCCATACAGGTCATTACAGAGTATTGAGAAGAGCTCCCTGTGCTCTACAGCAGGTCCTTATTAGTTATCTATTTTATATAGAGTAGTGTGTATATGTCAGTCCCAATCTCCCAATGTATCCTTCCCCTTGATTAAGTCTTGTAAAGGAAAAGTTAGATTAGAATTAGCATTTTATGTTCTCTCGGAGTCTGGAACTTTAAGTAGCTCAGACATCAAAAAACTGCGTGTCTTTGCTTACAAATGGAAGTCTGAGATTACGTAAAAGTGAGAAGTGCTGGTTGATGGTAGATACTTGTATATAACAGGAAAGGAAATCTTAATCATTTGCTCAGATAAATTTCAAGCTCATTTGTTAATCGTTCTTTGGTGAACATGGCACATTTGGTAGTGAATTAACACTTGGAATTTTCCACGAACTTTGTGTTTTGAATCTTCCTTATCTTTTGCAATTCTCTTCATAGTCCCAAGAACAAGAATGGAGGTAGTTTCACTGCCCAAATGTTCTTTAGCTAATTTGCTGTTACTGGGATTTTGTTAGCTCAAAAACAATCCTTTTCCCTAAGAGACCCACACCCATAGTGCAAGCCAAGAAGTGTTGTGTCTGTTCTCCAGGGACGGTCTAACACACCTGTTTACAAATGGACTCAGCCACCTGTTCATCTAGTTAATGATCAAAAGAGTGTCTCATCAAAGGGGTCAGTATAGTTGGAGTATAGTTGATGTACAATGGTGGGAAGGACGGTGAGATTTGTGAGATTAGATGCGACTTCTCGTTTTTAATATGTAACATTTCATGTATGTTCAATTTTGAAGAAGTTAGAAAATACACTCAGCCGGTGGTAAATATTCATGGCTGTCACCATGCCAGGGGTTAGAGGCAGAATGCGTACAGGGCACAGTATGGCCAATGATATTTTGTACTTGGTGCTTTACAGCTTCAAAATTCAGCATATGCAGATTGAATCATTTGTTTTAGCTTCAGATGCATTACTGAAATGTGAGGGATGCTGACTCGGCAATCAGCATTAGAAAAATGGGACTCTATAGAAGAAAACAACCTTCAGCACCTGATCTCCACACGTCTCATCCTCTCTGCACAACCCTGTTCCTTGCCTGCTCTCCACCCCACACCCTGGCCCTGGCCCCATTCTCCTTGATGGGAATGTGCCCACTGGCTGTAAGTTTGGTGCATCAGCATCCCAACTTGCTCCTGCCCAGGGGTTTTCAGGTAACCAAGGGCAGCATTGGGACGACCACTAACAAACCGCTTTACTGATTTACAGGTCTCTCCCAGAGTCAGGAACTCTCCCCTAGCTTGGTGATATCGGTTGGATTACACATGTGCTACGAAATTCTGAGTAAAATTCTTCAACATATTGAAAATGACACTAGGAACCTTCTCTTTCCCATTAACTGCTCAGAGGGGATTTTCACCTAATATTATACAGTTTAGTCATCCTTAGGCATCCTTCCCTTTTTAAAAAAACATTCCTTTTTGTTTTCTCAGTGAGATTTTCCCATCTGTAGCTAACCTAGACAATGACAGAGCTCACGTGATGGTACCTCATCTTAGTTCAGCTCTTCTCATAATTCGGGGGTGACTTTAAACAAGTCATTTCTACTCTCCACGTCTCAGGATCTTTGCTTAAAATGGGGGAGTGAACTCCATAACCTCTCAGCTCCTTCCTGGTTCTAACGTTGTGTGTCTCTGTATCTGCCACCCCTGGGCAGGGTCTCCTGTGCAAAGGTGTCACTGTGCAGCAGTGGGGCTTCAGGCTGCAGGCAGTGCCCCTGCCAGAGGGCAGCAGCACCTCCTGCTTCTTGACTGGGATTATTTCTAAGGAAGAGCAGGAAGCGAGCCTAAGGCCAATAGCCTGGAAGATTTAGAGGAGGTGTTGTTTTTGATTAGTGGGTCTGATCTAGGATTGCTCAGGTCAGTGGAACCGACATGGGATTCACCCAATCAGAGGCTTCTTGGTCACCTAGAGAAATCACTGGACTATGTGTGAAACTCAAGACATGTAGCTGAAAACCAAATTCCTCTTAAGTTCTTTTCTCTCTTGATTTTATCTACTTTGTGACTCTGACTTTATTTTGCTTTAGGCAAGTATTCCTTTATGGCAACTATACACGGTGAGTCGTCCTGGTGGATTCACACACTTCATGTGTGAGCAAGCTCTATTACTCCTGCGCTTCTTCTCTCCACTTGACCGGTGGTGGTGGATCTTCTCCACCTGCCACGCTGCAGGAAAATAAAGTGTATGCCGTTAACATCACAGGCTCCACGCTTGAAGAAACAGCCCCATTGGCTCTCTGCCTCACCTTCTTTCCAAGAAGCAGTATTTAGATAGCAGTAACAGCCTGAGTACACACAGGTTAAGCACACTTTTTTAGCAGCTAACATCCATTATACAATTCATGTCCTACTTCTGGTAGCCTAAAGCATCCAAAGTGATGAGACCTTGTGAGTACAAATAAACACTAAGTTTTCACCACGGTAGGCAATGGTATGTTCAGAAATGTAAAAGAGTGGGCTGGATATTGTCCTCAAAATGTCCCACTAAAGTCAAAAAGAACGACAGGCCCATCATGGGGGAGGGAGGGAGATGGAGAACTCACCCCACGGGCGATACTAGACAGCTTTCCCTGCGCACACCTGAAACTCAGTCTTCCCACCTGAGTCACAGAAGTCTTTCCAGGTCACTGCTACCAAGGAGGCCCCTTTGGGAAATTTTAAATGAAAATGTGTTTCATTTAATACAAAATCCACTCTATCAAGAGCTCAGAATGCCATATGCATAACTTTTCTCTAACCGTTGGGAAATGCTCCTCCATCTAGAGGCAGTGGAAAGATGCAACAGGAGAAAAGTGCTCTGCATACCAGTGGAGAAGGGGCTGGAAGGAAGGGAAGAATAAGAAGTGGGAGGAAAGGAGCCTAAAAGGACAGAAAAGTTCATGGACAATAGAGAAATGCTTAAGATGTATGCTTCGGCTATTCCCAATTCTAATTTAAAGTGGGATGTTGTAAAGATGGGTCAACTGGTAAAATCATACTTTCAGAAGATCAAAATTTCGGTATTATATGAGAAAAATAGACTCTCAGGAAAACATCATAATGACAATAATAATCACAGCTAATATTTATTAACAAATGCACTACGTTGAATACTTTACTTTTGGATTTTATAATGTGGAGCCTACAAGAAGCTATAGGATTATGGGTACTCTTATTATCTCTATAATTGTAAAAAGGCAAAATAACATACTCATTACAGAGTTCAGGTTATTAAACATATATACTGCTTAAGAAAATAAACCCCCAAATGAAAGCTTTTTATTAAATGTGAATGTAACTGAAGAGTCTCTGTATCTATAATTTAGAGCTTGTTTGGGCTGACAATCATGATTTTATGTAGGCTCAGCGCTTATTTACAGAATTTGATCTAAATATATGACAATATAGAGGTTTATCATTCTACTAAATGATGAACTAAAAGAATGAAGACATTCAGTCTTGAGGCATTCAAAAGTAATCCCATGAGGTGTCTCATAAAACAGAAGACATTTAAGAAAATAATGGGAATAATTATTTCCTCTTTTCTCTGGAAAGCTCTATGTCGAGTTAAGGATTTTTTTTTTCCGCAGAGAGAGGTATGTTACAGAGACAAATTTATAATGAGCTCTATAACAGAGTAAGGGTTGTGCCCCAAATATGTTTATGAAATTATGTGTAAAGATAAATAAGCCATGCAATTCAGGCTTCGTTATGGCTTTCAAATTAGTAATAGTCTACTGTTCTATGTTAAGATCAAATTTAAGCATGACTCACAGAATGTATAATGTCTCCAAGAGTAAAAATATAAATACTATTCTCCCTCATTTTGCTTCACGGGAGGACCAAAGCCATGCTGTGGAGCTACACCCCTTGAATCTTTTCTGCAGTGTGAACCCATTTTCCCTTACTCCAAAGGTCCCCTGGGATCCAGAAGGACATCAAGTAACAAGTAGCGTCTTTTCCTGTTTTGGCTCTTGGAGGAAAGACATCCAGACTTCCTCCTTACACTTTTGCTAACTTTTTCAAAAACTAGTTATTTCAAACTAATTTATAACCCTATATCACGCTTACGCAAAGCCTTCTTCAGAATGTCAGATTTCTTATCTGCTCACAGATCCTGCTGAAATTAAGCAGGCATTCTTTCCACTGAGCTGCAGACCCCCCCAGAGAGCTGCCCCTGCAGAGAGTCACACACCCCAGAGGAGGGTGGCAAAGAGCACGTTTAAAGGGCCTGTGGACCACGGATCGCCTTCTAGTTCCAAAGTTCCATTGTACACCAGCTGAGATGTTCAGAAAGCGTGCTTGATTCTGTCAGTTTTATGTTTTTATAAAAATGCCATCACTGTGCCAGGGACAGAAATAAACAACAACAAATGACTACCTCCTTCACCCTGTCCTCACGGATGTCCCGAAGCCTGTGGATGTAGAAGATGCATCCTTAATATTTACATGTGTGTGTTCTGAAAAATAATGCACAGTGTTAAGTCACTTCTCGGGTATTAAGTTCATTGCGATTCCATTCTTTTTTGTTGTTGTTCTCAATGCCCAGGCCACCCACAATTTGTGTTTTCTCTGCTTCATTCATTCTTTTCAAACAATGCACCCCAACCGACAGCTAATGAGCCAAGTAGCAAAGAAATATTCTTTTCTTTCCTATTCTTCCCCATCTTCCACCTTTTCCTCGCAGCCCCCTTCTGACCAGAACCTCTTGGTATTCCACTTCTGAGGGTCCTACCTGTCCTAAGAGGCTCCTCCCACAGTGTGTGGGTGAAGTGCCCTTGGTGCGATGAACATGTTCCTTTCTGTCCTCACTTAACCGGATTCAGGCTTTGCCTCCATTCCGAATATAGGAAGAATGGATAATGGAATGAAACTATCAAAAAAGCTACCTTAGAAAACCTCAGAAGTGCTATATTCTTGGGGAGGGAGAATAAATTGTGGTTCTATTCCTTGGTGGTCAATCCAGTCAGAAACCAAAGGTAGAAGCAAAAAGTGGAAAAGCAAACAGTCTGGTTCCAAACATACATGGGGACAGAGTGGGAAAAGGAGGGACCGGGGAGGCACATACTGTCAATGCTACCACGGGGTGACTTTACAGGATGGGAGTCCCAGCTCTGGCCTCGTGCTCTAAGTTCCCTTAGATTCCACCCTTTCTGCAAAATCTCTTTCCAAAGCCCAGATGCTTAAGATAGCATCTCACCCAGTGTTCAGAGATTGCAGACTCTCCTCACTGCCATCCATAAATCTGAGCTTCGCCCGAGCAGCGTTGTCACACACAATTAGATACTCAGTACTTGTAATGGAGCATTATGATTCACAGGCATTGCAAGCTGAGGCATGAGCTCACCCAAGGACCTAAGGGTGGTGAGGAGGTGCAGTGGGCACACCCCAGTAATAACCTGGAGCTGCTGCACGCTGAGGCACTGGTGTTCAGAGTTTCTGCTTGGCTGACTTGGTTAAGCAATACCAGGACAGAGATTCAAGCTCCTTCGGTAGAGTATGTCTCCTCTCGAATCCTTTACAACATGTGTCTTAAAGGAGATCTCAAGCTTGAGGCAAAGTAGGCGCACACTCTGTGTTTAATTGGATTGAGCATCTTATGGGGGGGGACAGAGGGCTCGTTACACCTCCCCATTTGTTCCTGTCCCCCTGACCAGTGTCAGACCCAGCAAGGGGAGTGAGGGGCTGAGGGCCCGGCCTCCCCTGAACACACTCAACTCCAGAGTGTTCATTCACTCTGACTGCAAGTGGAGCGGGGCCCCCAGTCACGTGACACAGCTGCTTGGTCCTCATTTTCTGGACGATGCCGTCATCCTTCATTTAACCCAGGGAAGCAATTCCCGGCCTATACCTTAGACCCATTCGAGATCAGCTGTGCTGCGCCCCACCCCTCACATCCTGTGCTCCCTTTCCGTGTTACCTAAGGAGAGTTGGAGAGTGCTTATTAGATGAGGCAGAACAGTTACCTGATCCAGGCTGCTGGGCCACGTCCTTGTCTAGATACATCAGCACAGACACACAGGTTGGACACAAGCATGTGTGTGACGTGGTCTCGAGGAAGCTGCCATGTGCTACACGTCTTTGGGCTCACGCTCTGTCAGCCAGGATTTACCATCAGCCTCCTTTTTGATTCCTGTGTCATCTTGGTTATCAAAATCTTAAGGTCCTCACTTGTCATCTGCAGTCTTGAAATCAGATCCCGCTGGTCACGTTCAGATCGGGGTCTGGAGGGAAAGAAGAGTCTGACTGATGTGAGATGTTAGCACGGCCAGAAGATGAGCCATCAGAGTGTCAGGGTTTAACCCAGCGGGGATTGTATGTCCACAGATTGGATGTAAGAAGTTTCTTCTGTGTTCTATTTCTTTAGGTGCTCACATTGCTTGTTGGCTACTGGTGGAGGAATTTTGCTGTATGTTCCCTTCCATCTGAAAATTGTGCATATAATTATTCTTTCACCCATTTCTTCAACCAACTCTGTATCAGGTTAGATGCTGTGGTCATAAGAAAATAAATCAGAATTACCCTCTGTTCTCAGAAATTGTATAGACCAATAGGGACGAGAATACAAATTATAAATGACTCTAGTGTGATTTGAAATTTGACGCAAAGGGTAAGCAACCATAAATTACATGTTATGATTGTCTCAAAGAAGGGAGAGACTGTGTCAACAGGGCTAGAGTGGGGATAACATGAAAAAGGTCGTGTCTGAGATAATCCTTGAAAGGAAAGTACATTTCAACAGATAATTACAGAAGAAGGAAAAAATTCGGGTGGGGGAAATAAGGTGAGGAAAGTTGCTGGGAAAGGATACACGTGGCTTTACTAAGGGACAACTTAGAAACCATTTGTTGAAGTGAGGACAGGTGGAGCAGAGGACAGACCTGAAGCCCAGGGTGGGGTAGGTCATTGTGGGTCGTGCCTGTCATCCTCACAAGAGTCTACGTACGATGAGATGATGACTTTGTTCTGCAGATAATGGGAAATTGCGGAAGGTTTTTGTGTAGTTGAGTGACAAGACCAGAGCTATTCTTTGGGATAATTAATCTGGCAGCCAATCAGTGGCTACTTCCTGCCAATTCTGTCTCTAAAATAGCTCTCCCAACTGTTTCTTCCCTTCCATTCCCCCTACCACTTTTTCAGAGTAGACTGTCATTATCTTTCTCCTGGACTCTTACAGTCGCCTTAGATGCCGCTCTCCCAGCCCCACATATACTCACGCTCACACTTACAAATGCATCTACATTCTGTTTTTAGATTAATTATTCCAAAGTACAGCTTTGGCATTTTCATGCTCAAACAGAACCGGGGTCTTCCTATTTCCTACAGAATTAAACCCAAACACCCAGCCTACTGTTTGAGGCAATTCCCCACCCATTCTCAGGTCTGCCTTCCACCCCTGTCCTATCCTCATCAATTGCAGATCTTCAGGACAGTGAGGAACTTGACTCTTCCCTGGCCACGCTGTCCCTTCCTGCTGCCCTGTCCTTCCCTGACATCCATGCAAACATGCTGTCCACCCATCAAAGGCTGGTTCCCTTGCCACCTTTCCACAAAGTCCTTGCTTGTCCTCCCAGAGGAAATCCAGCCCTCTTCCCCGAATCTCTACAGCCTTTACTTCTGTGGTCTTATCATTGTCTCCTTTGTATTTACAGTTCTTTATGTCATAGTACCACCTCTCCTATGAGGCTCTGAAATGCTGCTCTTAGTGTGTGCATTCCTACCCAAACATTGGACATGGTTGGTGCTCAGCAACTCTGTTAATTGGAGAGAGGCTGGTGAGGAGACCCGGAACACAGCACCCTCTTTATGGCTGTTGGAGTGACCAACACACCATCTTTCTTGGGGACCTTGAAAGTCCTGGATCTTCTGTCATGATTCGGTGTAGAGTTATTTATCCCAGGAGTGGTGATCACCTCATTTTGGTCTATGTTACTACATTGTGTACCTTGATCTTTGGAATAGGTATGTTTTTGTTGCATGGAAATTAGTTCACAAGGTGCTTAGGACACTTGGATGAGTGGGTGTGCCCTGACTTTTCCCTGAATCACTGGGAGACTTCCTGTAAAAATGATGTTGCCTCTAAACTCCCTGAAGAAAAATTTCATAAGCCAGGTGTACAGACTCCTATTTGAAAACCTGAACCTTCCATACACTTAATTTTCCTTCCTCTACTTATTCAGCAAGTGTATTCTGTCTCATTCGGACCATTTGATACCACTTAAAAAATAAATAGTTGTGTATCCGCCACTTGAGTTCAAGCAGCTGAGAAGGACCCTTGAAAACCCAAACTCCTAATGCTTATTCACAGCAATCGATATTAGTGCTGGGAGGGAAATGGAATTGAACTCCTGGACAGGAAAAGTTCTCCCTTTCCCTCAATTCTTCCTCCAGGGCAAGAACTAGGATGGAACGAGGATGAGTCGGGGGCACAGAATTTCGGGAGGTGGGCACCCTCAGACAGAGTATCGCACAGCAGGGGAGCCTTTGACCTCCTCTCGTCTGGTCTCAGAAGTCTCAGCATTCTGATCCTGAAAAGGAGGGACGTTGAAGCCAAGGGGGACAGACCAGTGCTGGGCCCAGGGAGTCGTCATGGAGAAACAGGCTGCCGCTGAACACCTGGACCAGCTCTGTCTGCCACAGTGATCTTAGGACGCAGTGGTCTCAGAGAAGGCTCTGCTCCCAAGGCAGTGAAGAATCCTCTGTGCTTTATGATAATTTCAAAACCCTACATTTATTTTAGCAATTTAAATAGTATGACTATGCTGAATTAAACTTACTCAGGGAAAAATAGGTATTTAGGTATTGAACTTTATTTCTATGTATTTTAACCAAAAGCTGGTTTAAGGGGTCCACTTTAACCATCTAACGTAGGGATGAGTAGAATCGGTGTGGCCCACTTAGGTGAAGTGTGCATATAGTTACATACTCTGCCTGCTGTGTTTAACTGGAATTTGCAATCTCCTTTCTATTTACTGCTGGGCTCTGCTTAAATGGTGATGGTTTTATAGATTGTGAAGGGGTTTGTGATATTGGTAAAGGAGTAAAAGATTAAGTAAGGAAAGAAAAGAAAACCAGTAACCTAGTGCTTATTGTGAAGTTAAAGTGAAGAGGAAGGGAAAGATCGTTAGCGCAGAAGCACAGATGAGGCTTTGGGTGTGGACTGGGGGAGACTGAGGGTCAAACCGCCATCCTCTTTCCAAAACTCAGGTAATGCCCTTCCTGTGTTAACCTGAACTATCCTTAGGACCTGGCCCTCCCCTTACTAGCATTGTCTGTACCACTCACTGGCTCTTCTAGTCACCTAACTTCTCAGGGTACTTATTAATGAATGTATTCATTCCCCACGCAAAGCTAGATTGTATTTCCTTGAGAATGTGGGTATCAATTTCCATCATATGGATTTTCAAGTACCTTTACGCACATAAAAGGTGTTCAGTAGATACTTGCTTGATTATTAGACTGCTTTGGGATACAAATATCACATGTTGTTAATATGTTGTTAAATCCATTATGGCTGCAACATCTTAGTTTACCTTCTGGTGTCTTTTTTTGCTTTCTGCCTCCACACAATCCTAATTCAAATTTCTGTTCTTGAACAGAAGAGTCTTCAGGAGACACTGCAAATCAGAAATATAAAAAAGGAAACCTGATTGATGATAACCGTGTGTAGCAAGTGTGTGTGCGTGGGACCCTGGTGTGGCTCACTGTGTGAGGTTTCCTCTGTGGGCAGCAGGGCTCGGGGGTGACTCTTGAGGGGATATCTTGTTTCCTGCCCTGTTCTCCTGAGAAGGAAAGTGACAAATATCATTTTCGTTGATGATGGTGTTTATTACTCACACAGCCATGAACTGTGGTCATTTTCCGGTAAGCTGGCTTTTGTTTTGTTTTCTTTTGGTTTCTAAAGTCTCCTCTTGGCTTCCGGGATAAATGAATTGCTCTTGATGTGGAATCCTGTAGGATACGTGGCCTGCCCAGTGTGAACTGTTGAGAACCATCCTGACGTGGTCCATACACCACCCAAGTGTTCCTTTGGCTGAAATGAATCCGTGGGCCTAGTGACCCACGCTCGGCAGGTGGGATCCCTCCTCCCAACCCAAGCCGAACTAAAGGGCGATGCTCTTCCTTCAGAAACAGGAACATTTGATTTTCCAGTTTTGACTACGTTGCTCTTTAACACCTTTTGGTAAACAGAAGTCAGTTGATAGGAACTTACTGAGGTCCTGGTCTGTGCTGAAGATGGTGCTAGGTGCTTTGAGAATGTGAAAGAAGAATGGGCCATGACAAGAGTGAGTAAGAGGAAAAGGTGCCCCAGTGGAAGAACACAGAGTTATGGGCTTTCCCCCAAGTGTGAGCCAAGCAATCACACTACTGCCATACTTGCTTCAGCTTGTCCACTTTTTTGACAAACAACTTTATATCTCTACCTATAAAACGGGGCATAACATAAAGACATCATGTCTATCAAGGTCCCTGGGAGAATAAAATAAGATCGTGTTTGTGAAAGGGCTTTTACAACTCTACTGCCACAGTGATGACATTCTTTTTCCTTTTCTTTTTTTTTAAAATCACTTTTAACCTAGAATTAAGGATGGAGCCTGATTGCTTCCTCTGCAACACATAGTAGATGCTAAGTAAATGCAAGTTGAATAATTTATTGAATGAAAACAAGGATATGTACTTTCAGAGAAGTGACTCAGTACTGATTTTGACTGAGGGATGTTCATAAATAGCCCCCAAAGTCAGAAGTGCTTTTTTTTTTTAATTAATTAATTTATTTTTGCTGTGTTGGGTCTTTGTGTCTGTGCGAGGGCTTTCTCTCATTGTGGCAAGCGGGGGCCATTCTTCGTCGCGGTGCGTGGGCCTTTCACTATCGCGGCCTCTCCCATTGCGGAGCACAAGCTCCAGATGCGCAGGCTCAGCGGCCATGGCTCACGGGCCTAGTTGCTCCACGACGTGTGGGATCCTCCCAGACCAGGGCTCGAACCCGTGTCCCCTGCATTCGCAGGCAGTCTCTCAGCCACTGCGCCACCAGGGAAGCCCTAGAAGTGCCTTTGCATTTGCAGAGTCCTACTCTTTAAAGCAGCCAACTGGCCCTTCTCTCAAGGACCTTGTTCACAGGTCAGATAATGATCGCATAGTGCCGTGCCTGCAATGTAATTAATGACTTTGGTTTTAGCAGAGTTTTGGATGAGACAAAAGAGCCCATTTAAATTCTTTAAGAGTTATGCGTATTTGACTAGGTTTCTACTTTTTGTTCAGTCCCAGCCATTTGAGCACACAGAGCTGTCTGTCTTTCCAGGGATGGAGGGAACGCATTGTTCATTGTGAGCAGGGAGCAGCCACAGGCGTGCGCATGTATCAGCCTACTGACGTCTCGGTTGAGTCTGAAGTCTGGCGGCCCCTCTTCTTCACCCTCTCAAAGGAAAAGGGGTCCCCTGTTTCCAGAGCTCACCTTATATAGATGAACAGACTCATATGAAGGAACAAACCAAGACCGCTTCTGTGCATTTGTTTTACCAATTTGTGCAAAACAGTCTGAATATTTAGACAACACTTCCTGGCTCATCGGTTCATGATTCACGCATTTATTTGATCAAAATTTCAACCTCAGGTCTGGCTGAGTACTGTTCACAGAGTTAGTTTCTGTTTCATTGTTTTATATTTGTGAAAATATTGGTATCAGTTTATTTCTTCTCCATTTGTATGTGCATTTTTTCCTGATAGTTGTGGAATGTGCCTTTGTTAATGTTCTTTAAAGGTAATTGGTGGAAGGAGTATTAACCTGTTATGGATATAAATTTTGGAGTAGACAGAGGACCTTTTGTGAGCCCGAGTTTTATAACAAATCAAACCATTTTTCTTTATTTTTGTGTCAACAGGGTCTAGCTCAGTGCCTGGCACATAATATATATTTAAAATTTTTTGTTTGATCCTAGTCACATGAACTAAAATTTGGGCACTGTGGGAGATCTACATGATATTCCCATACTTAACTTTTCGATTAAAAAATAACTTTTAGAATGGCTATATTGTTTTATTTATATATCAGTTTTGTTTTATTCTCTGATGCACCTGAGTGTTGGGAGCAGAGCCTAGCACAGAATAGGGCTCACAAGTGTGACTTAAGTGATGAGAAAATAGATGTGTCTACCCACATATGTGAAATGCGGCGTGTCGCAGTTCAAAAGGAACCTTCAACTTGTCTGTTTCAAATAAAGTTTCCTTATATAGAGAGAAAACGAGACAAAGAGGAAGGAAAAAAGGAAGAGACATGGGCGGGCCGAGACTAGGAAACAGAGAGAAAAGGGAAAAGGCAAGTGAGATGAAACGCAGAGTCGCACCGAGGGCAGAAAAGGAGCGTGTGGAGTCGACAGAGGAAGGGGCAGGATCCGGTCTGCAGAAAGCCAGGGGGACTCAGGTAAACGCGGGTGTCCCTGTTGCTTTAATAGGATTGGGAAGAGAGAATCAGTGCCCAGTCAGTTCTTGCTGCTGTGGCCAGTTGCCTCCAGGAGACTGAGGGAAGAGCAAGAAGGAGACTTTGCCAGCAGCCCTGGAGCAGAAGCCCTGACCTGGGTCTGCTTGTTCTCACCCTGATTTCCGCTAACATCCGCAGACATGCGTAGCCGTTCTGGGCTCTCTGGGAGTAAAAGCAACTTGTAGAACATCAGCTCTCTGTGGGTCGTGTTTGAGAATGTCCAACGACCTCCCTACCTACCACCAGAGCTTACAACCCAGAAGGTACAGTTGACAAGATTCTTTTAACTCATCACCTTACTGAGAACAGAATACTTCATTATCATTTGGAAAGATGTACTTCGTTTATGGCGTAGAGTTAGCACTGGGAGAATGCCACTATGTAAATCACTGGGAGAAATGCAGTCCCCTCACTAACGATGCAAAGAGAAAGATCTGGGTGATGTCGTGTGTTGTTAGATTCCCACAGGACTGGTTTATGGAGAACTCTGTGTTACCTAAAACTGATTCCACAAGGCTGCGAGCTGACTGTTAGAAGTAATGCACTGCTCTGCATGAGTAATTCCTTATGAAACAAAGAAATGAGGGAAAGTTAGATTATATGATCATGTCAGATGTTCTATAATAAAAAATGGGAAATCTGGAGGCAGTCGGAAGCTAAATGCCTCTACACACATGTAAACATACAACGGTGTGCTTTATATATTTCATATATTGTTTGTGTGTTTGAAACATACCATATCAACTTTACTCCCAATAAATTTCAAATAATTATTATACACGAAGAAGAAACATTTACATAAAAGAAGTTGAATTTCTGAGTGAATTTAATCCCCTTTTGTGTGTTTCTTGATATAAAACCATACTGATGATTCTAGTGTTTCGTAATAATAAACTGACTTCAGGACAGGTTAAACGGCTTGGGAATCCCTCCAAAGCCACTGACAAACCAAACAATATTGATTTTTTTTCTCCTTTGCTTTAAATTTAATTAAAAGGATGCAATACATCAGCAAGCTGGTGGAGACTTATCTAGAGACAAAATATGATTTAGAAATCTGACAAGTGAAAGACTGCGATGAGATTGGATGTTTAAAAAAAACATCTTGAATGAGTCTGTCCTCTAGTCAATGTGTATGGGAGACTCTCACAGTCAGTTCTAAAGGGAGGGTGAGTCAGCATTAAACAGAGCCGAAGAAAAACAGATGATAAAATACTTGGCTGTTTGAAGTTTCCAATTTCATTGATCATTATGCTTTCATTCCAAAGAAAGAATTCCAGTCGTATATTGTTTACTTAATAAGCACGGAGCCAGGCACTGGGTGCAGCCCCACACCTGCACCCACGCTGGAGCTGGGTCTTGAATGGAAGGGCAACCCCCCCTTCTCCTGAGCTGAGGCCGGCACCACCTTCTCCCTCCCACAGCCTCACACTGGGGATCTTAAGCCGTTTGATTGGTGGACATGCATGCTTCCAGATCCCAGGCGTGGCTCTCTCCCCAGGTCCACAGTCCTGACTGGTGGGCCCAAAGGCTTGGACTGGGGTCTCCTCTTTTCCTGACAAGGTGACAGGTGGGCAGGGATGCACCTTGAGGAGATTGTGGCCGCATCTGTGGCTTGGTTGGTGAGCCACAATGCCCACAAGGTTGTGGCGACTCTGCCTCGGTAAGATGTGCTGTGTCGTGTCCTTGCAGAGGAAGCCAGGGCTTCGGGTTTTTGACCAAATTGTGCCCCTTTTTATTTTTGACCAAATTGTGCCCCTTTTTAATAAACAGAGGTTCTCATGGCCAGAGGAGAAGCTGTCCCCCAGCAGTGCCCTACAAACTACAGTGCTACTAGCTCACTGCAGTGGAGGACCATGCTATCCTGTGGATCTCAGTGTTAAGATTCTAGAACTCACAAAAACTCCCGTTTCCATGACTACAGATGGCCTTATTTTACCCCTCCCAGAATGAGGATTTTTAGTATTGATAACAGAATCTAAAGTATTTATTTCTAAAACACAGAGGAGTATTTATCACATTAAGAATTTTGGCTCCTTTTTTTATTTTTAAGAAAAGTCTTTAAATTGAATGAATGTCTGGAAACTTTATACTATCAAGGTCTGTTTCTTAATTGCAGCTGGGAAATTATTACTGCAAAGGCATTCTTTAAATTAAACCATATCTTCTTCATGAGGAGTTCCCTGGCAAATCCCAACCCAGAAGGGATGTTTATACTTTAGATGCATTGAATGACTTCACATCAAATTGTTTATCACATGGGGTCTCACAGGGTTTTTAAAAATATAATTCTGTCTTGTCTCCTCAAAAGAGATCTGATCTTTGAGCAAAGGATCTAAATTCCTCTGACATCTCCCATTGTATTTGGTCATCAGTACACACACGGTATAAAGAGTTACCTAAAAATGTGTGTGTGCTAGTTGGTTTGGAAGTTGAGTGGCCCTTTGTATTTGGGACCAGAATTAAAAGCTGGACTTAATCAAAGGTCAGTCTAGTCCCCAGAGCCCATTATTACTGATGATCAGGATACTTGGACTAAACATGCTAAAAACATTGCATGGATATGTGTTTCACTTAGTTTCTTCCAGAATTAATCCAGACTTCCCAAGCCTTCTTTCCAGATCCTCCCGCCAGAACCTGAAGGTTGTGTGAACATTGAAACTGAAGTGAATATGAGAAAGTAGGAAGGACAGTAAATGATTAACGTGTTTTTTCTTTTTTTTTTTTTGGTGGGGGGGAGAATAGGTTTTTCTGGGGTTGTTTTTTGTTTTTTTACTATGGTTATTTTTCTTTTTTTAACCTTTTATTTTATATTGGAATATAGTTTGTTTACAATGTTGCATTAGTTTCAAGTGTACAACAGTGATTCAGTTATACATACACATGTATCTATTCTTTTCCAAATTCTTTTCCCATTTAGGTTGTTACATAATATTGAGCAGAGCTCCCTGTGCTGTACAGTGGGTCCCTGATGCTTGTCTATTTTAAACATAGCCGTGTGTACATGTCAATCCCAAACTCCCAAACCATCGCCCCCCTCCCCCACCTTGGTAACCATTAATTCGTTCTCTAAGTCTGTGAGTCCGTTTCAGTTTTGTAAATAAGTTCATTTGTATTATTTCTTTTTAGATTCCGCATATAAGCTATATCATGCGATATTTCTCTTTCTCTGTCTGACTGACTTTACTCAGTATGACAGTCTCTAGGTCTGTCTATGTTGCTACAAATTTTCTTTTTTTTAATTGCGGTAAAAACACAACGTAAGATTATCCCCCTGAATTTGTAAGTGCACAGTATAGAGTTGTTACCTATAGGAACAAGGCTGTCCAGCAGATCCTAGAACTTATTTATCTTGTGTAAATGGAACTTATGAACAGCAAATCCTGGCAATCACCATTGTACTCACGGTTCCTAAGAACTGGACTATCTTAGACCTTTTGTATAAGCAGAACCAGGCAGTATTTGTCCTTCTGTGCCCGGCTTATTTCGCATGGCATAATGTCCTCCAGGTTCATCCATGTTGTCGCTAATATTCCTTGTATGTATGCACCATATTTTCTTTTTTCATTCATCCCTTTATGGACATTTATGCTGTTTCCATATCCTGGCTGCTGTGAACGGTGCTGCAATAAACACGGGAGTGCAGATATCTCTTTGAGATCGTGATTTCAATCCTTTTGGATAAATATTCAGAAGTGGAATTGCTGGATCGCATGGTTGTTCTATTTTTAATTTTTTGAGGAACCTCCAGACGGTTTTCCACAGTGGCTGCACCAACTTAACATTCCCACCCACAGTGCACAAGCGTTCCCTTTTCCGTACATTCTCACCACACTCGTTATTTCTTGTTTTTTTGATAATAGCCAGTCTGACAGGTGTGTGGTGGTATCTCATTCTGGTGTTGATTTGCATTTCCCTGACAATTAGTAATGCTGGGTACCTTATCATATACCTGCTGGCCATCTGCATGTCTTCTTTGGAGTAATGTCTATTCAAGTCATTTGCCCATTTTTAAATTGAGTTCTTTGTTTTTTTGCTGTTGAGTTGTAGGAGTTCCCCACAGGTTTTGTATATTGCCCCCTTAACAGATATATGGTTTGCAAATATGTTCTCCACTCAGTGGGTGGTCCTTTCACTCTGCCTGCATCTCTTGCTGGGCATACACTGTAGTTTGACCTAGTCCCGCTTGTCTGTTTTTCCCTTTGTTGCTTAGTGTTGCTAAAATGTCCACACCATGCAAAGTGATCTGCAGATTCAATGCAATCTCTTTCAGAATCCCAATGGCGTTTTCTGCAGAGATAGAGAAAACAATCCTAAAGTTTATATGGAGCCAAAAAATACCCCAGACAACAAAAACAATCTTAAGAAAATCACTTCCTGATTCAAAACTATATTACAAACTCCAGTCGTTTAAACAGTATGGTCCTGGTGTAAAGCCAGTGGGGCAGAATAAAGAGCCCAGGAAAACCCCCCCCATGTATATACATTCAATCAATTTTCCACAAGGGTGACAAGATTATACAATAGGGAAAGGATAGTCTCTTCAATAAATAGTGTTGGGAAAACTGGATACCAAAATGCAAAAGAATAAAATTGGACCCCTCTCTTATACCATGCACAAAATCAGGTTGAAATGGAGTGAAGACTTAAACGTAAGACCTGAAAATGTAAAACTCCTAGAAGAAAAATAAGGGAAAAGCTTCATGGCGTTGGCCTTGGCAATGATTTCTGAGAATAGGTTTGCTAAAATTCAGGGCCCATTTCTTACCTTAGATGGCTCTTAAAGACATTCCCTTTATTCCTCTGCCCTTCCTCCCTCTCGGGAAGGCGCTCATATGGTGACAGGGAGGAGGAGGACAGAATTTCACGCTGCGCAAAAGGGCACATTTGTTCTTCCTTAAGAAATCCCCGAAACCCGCCCTGGGGTGCTAAGTGGCACAAGTGGCTGCTGCATGGTGGGAGGGGAGGCTGGAGAGACTGGAAATGTGATGGATTTTAAACCCTGTCTCTGGGGGGAAATTGACAGGAATGCCATGACCCACATGCAGAAAAGCCTGCCTTCGTTGAGCACCTTTCCCACTGATGACAGCAGGTGGGTTCTGCCTGTGACGGGGGACACGCTCCGGCATGCCAGGATGATCCTGGTTTACACCTGCTGTCCAGGTCCCCCGTCCACTTTAACTTTGTCCCAAACAAGATGCCCCAGTTGTGTTACCCTATTGTCAGAGCCATTCAAATAAAATTTTCAGGATGCTTCTGACTTGAGCCCAGTGGGAGAAATGACTCAGAAGGCATTTCTAGGACACTGGGGCTTTTTTGCTTCTTCACTGAGATGCCTTTGGGAAGCAGAGAAGCAGAGAAAACCCACAGAACTAATGTGCATGGATACAGCTGTATGTACTGTGCTCAGCACAGCTTGCAGGGACCTGGCGTTGGTAACGTTGGCGTTATCGCTGGCCCATCCCGGCGTGTCCACACTGCAGGTGATTCCAGCCATCTCTAGAGGGTCCTCCAGATTGATGACAGCAAACCTGAGAAGGGCACCTTGGCCCGCGATGCAGGTGCCGCCCGCACCAGGACGAGGGTAGATGGTTTTTGTTGCATCGGGGCTGACTGCTCTGGTCTGAGGTGGCTCGGCAAGGCTACAAGCCCTGCATGCACTGAGCTAGGCAGACCAGCCCTCTGACCTTTGAACGACCTCCCCATGAAGAGGTAAGGCTTGTTCCTGGTACCACTGAATCAATCCTGCATTTCTTCAGACCGAGGCAGGCTGTGGGCTTTCTTCCATCACGGAGGAATGCCAAACCTCACCCTGGAGCACAAAGAACCAGCCGGGGGCACCTGGCCCCGCACGTTCCTCCCTGCTGGTCCCCTTCCCTGAACACTGACGGAGCCACCAGCCTCTTTCTCACTCCCACTTTCCCTTTCCCGTTTCTCCTGGAGTTAATGACATTAGTGAGACAGCATTTCTGCAAAAAAGAAAATGTATCACTGCTGAAATAACATGAAAAAAATCATGTACAATCCATGCTCAGAAAAGCACCCCAATGTTAATCACAAAGCTTTAAAAAATTTTTTAGTTTCTTAAACAAAGGTTAAAATCTTCAAAATGGAAATATTTGTCATGAATCACATCCTTTCTCTTAAAATTAAAAAAAAAAATCTAAATGGGAATAATAACAGTTCACTGAGCAGGAAAAGCAGTCTTTATTGGAGAATTGGTCTCATCTCCTGAATAGCTCTTTGTTCTTCCATTTGTTTTAAAAGACATGTTTCCTCTCGTCACTTAAATGGTTTGTTTCAGGAGCAGCGACAGAGTTTACTTGCATTTCAGGTGACTTGTGTCAAAGTTTCTTGACCGCTGAAGTTTCCTTTTGACTGATTCTGGCTCGGTTATAGGCACCTCCTGGGAAAATAGAATGAGATTTTCTATATTTCCTATATTTATCCTACTGGGGTTTTTAATGTAACTCTGCTCTTGATTCTCTTGACTATGTATTGGGGTTGCCATTCTTTTGAAATAAACTGATTCCGAGGGAAGAAACCCTGTCTCTGTCTGTCTTTCTGGCAACATTCCCTTTTGGTTGGCTTCCCTTCCCTAGTACTGCGAAGCATCGGTGCTCTGGGCGAGCCTCGAGCGATGGCTGGGAGACAGGAGAGCCATGACGTTTGTGGTCTTGCTGCACCTAACTGACCAAATGGATGATACCCAGCAGATAACACACTCTTCAGGATACTTCATGTTCCAGGTGCACAGCCATCATCCTGGCCTCCCGTGAGGTGTGACTCCAATTCCCTCTGTCTATAGACTGTCCAACCTCTTATCTCCTCATCTGATTCACGCTCAGGCTTCAGAGAAGTACTCCCAACTCCTGCCCAGCCTACGGTTTCCCTCTTCCGAGCTCCTATGTATTTGCTCCAAAGACCTCAGCACTTTTAATGTCATAGCCTGACAGAGAAGGGTGTCCATCAATGTCCTATAGTCCAGCATGTCTCCTGATTCAGGAGGAGTTCTTCTTAAAACTTTCCTGGTGTGCCTACATCTGCTGATCCAGTGTCTGCTTGATGTCATATCAAGCAGGATATCATATGCCTAATGAGGAAGCACATCGTTTTTCATGGCACATAACAGATCTAGTTCACAGACAGTGATTGCTTCTGTACCTGGGGTCAGCTGCTTGAGAACTGAGACTGTAGATACAGAGATATAGGTGTATAGAGATAGATATGATGTCGGCTTAGAATATAAAGATATAGAGCAAATCCATCTCATAGTACCCATCAGAGTGTTGCGCACACGATCCTGTCTCCAACCAATACTCAATAATCGATTTCTTCTACAAGGTGAATGGTGCAGTGAGCATCAGATTATACCTGAGGAACAGTGGATTTCGTATGTATTCATATGGGCCTGTGATTTAGATACCCTTACCCTCCCTAATAAAAAGAGATATAAAGTGAAGCATATTTAAAACGAGCATATTTTGATCTCATTGGTAAAATGGAGATAACTCTAAAGCAGGAATTCCTCCATTTATATATTAAATGAAAATACAGTCTCCATCCTTTGTTACAGTAAGTTCTGAGGCTGCTTGGCCTCAGCTGTGCCATATAAAGTATAGGTGACAAATCTGACTTTGGGATAATGGTTTGCTGAGCTCAAGGCAAAATTCATATGATCTGGGTCCTCACCAACTCTTCCCGAATTCTTCCTACGATGAAACTATTTCCAATATGCAGCAAGGCCCAGCGGGTTTCACATGCTTGTGCTTTCCCGAACCCGGAGACCCCCTCCACATCCGCCTGAGGACACACTGCTTTCTAAGCTCGGTCAGGTGACCTGAAGCAGCCCGTCGTCTGCATCATCTGTGACCCAGTAGGCTTGTCTGCAAGCCCTGTCTTTACCTGTGACCTGAGATTTCGTACTAATCTAATACTTCACACTGAAAGTAGAGCTAGCTCATAGGATGTGACTGTGTCTGCCCCTTCACACACAACTGCACGTCTCGAAGCAGCCCGTCCAGTGCCCCCAAGGGGACCCCGTGCTGACTGCTGTCTCCCCGCAATGCCCTCCTGCGAGCGTGCCCTCAGTCCCTGCCAAGGAAGCCTGGGTTCCTTCCATGGATCTCCTCCCACATCCTCCCTCTTTGCTCCAGTATTTGGAAACCCGTCCAACTCCTGACAAGCCGGGAGGAGGGCTGTGCCCACGCCTCCCAATGGACACACTACATACTATTACTTCATTGTGGGTCTGCTTTGTCCCCTCCCTGGAAGGCTTTGTCCTCTTAAGCACCGTCTTGGTAGCTCTAACAGAAAAAAACACGACACTGATGTCCAGGTCCGGCACGTTGCGGACAAGCGGGGTCCACACCTCCTCTCTGTGTGAACTTGTGGCTCTGACTGTGCGATGTATCCTCACAAGGAGCAGGCATCTGGGGGGAAATGAAAGCTCCTCATTTCTGTGCTCCCTGGGCTCCAGAGAGAGTGCCCTGAAGTCTCCCATTTTCCTCTCTGCCTTGGAGCTCCTGGCAGGCGGCCCGTCACACTGGCTCGGCCAGTCTCTTCCACCCATCCTGTGGCCCCTGACCCTGTTCTCCCTCTCAGCCCTTTGGGCTAGGACGGGGCTGGCCCTGCTCTCAGGGCGAGGCCATGCAGCTCCCCGGCATCCATCCTCCTGCGATGGGGGCTCCACGTCGCAGAGCTGCTGGGCTGGCATACTGCATTCCCCCTGCCACCTCTGGGGCCACTGCCTGGCCGTGGCCATCACCTCCACTTCCTTTATCCTTCCTCTTGTGACTTAATGTCTTTCCTGTGAGCAGGAACGTCCTTGCAGGTGACATAGGAATATGCAAGACAGAGAAAAACGTTCTTTCGTGGTTCATGTTTCAGTGGAAAGGAGGTACTCTGTTCCTTCCTCTCTCACTGATTTTCACACCTTTATTCCCCATCTGCTGTCCTGCTCCCAAATTTCTTCTTGATTGTTTTCCTTACAGACTTGAGGTTAAAGTAAGAAGACTCAGTCTGGGAGAATAGTTTGTCAGGTATTAGTCAATACATCCGATTCGGTGAGAGCAGGCTTGCTTGTGATATGGGAACGCAGAGCCACTTTGTTTTTGTTTTTTTTTTTGAACTATAAACATACACTCTGCTCTTCCTATGACTTTAGCACAGGGCGCCTACGACTCAGCGTGGCACTGAGGCTGGGTCCTCTTCCAGCTGTGTGTCCACGTGTCTGTCTGCTCAGGGCCCTGTGCTGAGCCCTGACCCTGCAGAGCCCACCCTCCCCCTGCATTTGCAGCGTTGCGGTGTTTCCTCGGGCTCTCTGAGAATCATGCTTTTTTATATCTCAAAAGATACTCCAGAGAAACTAGAAAACGACGTACAGAAACACTGAAAACTTTTCACACATCATGTGACAGTGATGTTCGGGTCCCTCCCAGACCCAGCTGTGTAGAATCATCTGGTCCAAGGGTGACTGCGGGGTGGGGCTGGGCGTGCACCCCTACACGTGTCCTACCACAGTGGGCTCCCGGGGGTCTGCCACACCCGCAGCAGCGTGTGGACTGTGGTCCCCGAGCACGGGCCCGGGCGCTGAGCCCCAGAGGCCCTGGTCCGCTTGCCTCGTCTGAATAGGATGGCTTCATCCCTGCTGCAGTGGTGACGTACCACCGTGTTGTCGCCTTCCCGTCTGCGAGGTGAGCTTTTTCAGGTCGAGGACCTGGAATCCTCCTCCTGTCTCAGCCCCGACTCGCGTGCCGCAGGGTCAACTTGTCGCAAGGAGGATACGCTTGCTGGATTAAATCTGTTAAATCACGGTCTCAGGACTTCCAGCTTCAGGTCCAACATGTAAAATCATGGGCTGGGATCTCTCACTGTCCTGAGTCCAGGACACTTTCATCTTAGGTCATAAAGGGATTTAAACCCAGACCACAAATCACTGGTTTTTCATAGTTGAGAGATAGAAAAGCCATTCCACAGCTTTGTAGCTAAAACCGAAGAACATAGCATCCCCCCTTATTTTTTTTCTAATTTTTGGTCAATTTCACTTCTCCTGCAGCTTCTGTGCCTTGTCCATGGCTTTGAGTTTTACTTCTCCGAGTCTTCCTTAAGCAAAAGTAGAAATTTCATAGAGCTGTATTTTTTACCAGGCCTTTCCCTTTTATTTCCAAACTGATTTTCATAATAGTACTATAAGGTGAGTGGGGCAGGTGTTGTTATTATTCTCTCTTTTTCTCGTGTCCCTAAGAGAGGAGCCAGTTGAGTTGTGAAGTTCATACTGCTGGAAGTGGAAGAATTCGATTCAAACTTGGGATGCTTCAGCTCCATGACTTTAAGCCTTTCCTTTGAGCCAGTGGTTCTCAGCCCTGGCTACTCAGTAGGATTACCTGGGGAGCTTTTAAAAAATACTGATGCCAGGGCTTCACCTCACACCAATTAAATCCCGCTCTCTGCAGGTGGACGTTGCCGTATTTTAAAAGCTCCTAGATAATTCTAATATGCGTGCGAGGCTGAGGACTGCACTGTTTGCCTACCTCTCTGTCAGAGGCGGAGCATATGGAGAAAGACAGTCATGTGCGCTGATGGGCCGCATGGACGGCTAATAGAATTCTGACGGGTTAGCCTTTGGTTCCTTAGTCTCCCAATTGGTATGGACATATTGTAAGCAATTGGGCTTGAACGATTCCCTTTCTTCATTGTTATCTTTATGCCCACGTCAGTGTTGTATTTCATTAAAAAGTAAGTTCTTGAGTCACACAGGCTGAATTAATACAACTAATTCTTTCCTGACCTCAGGTGTAATAAAGTACATGACGCTCTTTGAGCAGGAAAATGCTTAAAGATCGTCTCGTCCAACAGCCTCCAAGCTTTCATGAATGAAGAATCTTTTTAGAAAACGAAAGCAGATGAAGTAGAAGTCAGGGCTCTAGACCCCCAGCTCGACTCTGCCCTCACTGGCCTCCGGGCCACATATGAATATTACTCATGGGCTGGATGTGACCTGGGGGCACTAGGGGGGAGAAGACACGGTTTGAAGACAAGTTGTTGAAAGTTCTTGTTTTACTGCTGAGGAACATGAGAGCAAGAAGGGGATTCCAGGGACTTCCCTGGCGGTCCAGTGGTTAAGACGTTGCCTTCCAATGCAGGCGGTGTGGGTTTGATTCCTGGTCGGGGAGCTAAGATCCCACATGCCTCTCGCCAAAAAACCCAAAAGTAAAATGGAAGCAATATTGTAACAAATTCAATAAAGACTTTAAAAATGGTCCACATCAAAAAAAAAGTCTTTTAAAAAAAGAAAGGGATTCCAGAGGGAGCTGAGGAGCCAGGACTTCCACCTCGAAGTCCTGGCTTCCTCTCCGCTGCCTTTTTGCCTGTGTACTGTAATTTGTGATTGTGTGGCTGACATCATCATGACACTCATGAGTCATGATGTTGTGACGTGTGATGTTGTGATGGTGGGTTGCCAAGCTGGTGTCAGAACATAAATACCCTGACTCCCACCAGGGTCCTAAGCCTGAAACAGGAAGGTCTTCCCCAGGGAGCAAACTTCCTTTCACCACACACTCCGCCTTCTCCTTTCCCCCACCTCCTGGGATCCACCTCCCGGGACCCTGACAGTGCTGGGCTAGAGTGAGGCTGTGTTTGTGCGGTGACACAGGTGCTTGGGGTTTGGGGATTACTGGCTCTGTAGGCAATTGATTGGATCTACATCTAAATCTCGTTGTTCTGTCTCCTCAGACGATACTAAGAAAGTCACATCATTTCTCAAATATCAAATGCTTTAAAATACCAGTCATGTGCTCACCCCGGTTAGAGAGGATTTTCAGGTCTGTTCCAGTTAGCCTGCTTTTATTCCATGGGCAGGACCAGTGAGTTAGATTTCCATGGCAGAGCATCGAGCAAAGAAACAAGAGATCTTCTCATTCCAGTCTTACAAAAAGATGTCTGTTGAAGTGAACACAGTGGTTAGCTGGTTGTTAGGGTTATTTTCTTATTGTTGCTGTACATTCGTATATTTGGAGATATTTTGTATTTACTTCTCACAGCCCAATTTTGCTATAAGGCATATGTGGAAATTAGCTCACTAAATGACACTAGTCTGGCCTGAAAAAATAATAATAAACAAATAGTGCATTTTTAAAAATTTAGAGTATGAGCCACTATACTCCTACCATACTTGAAGTGTGATGGGAAATGCTATAAGCCTGAAAACAATGTGAATAAATAAACAGAAGTATATAAAGAAGCAAACTTTTAGGCTCCTATGAAGAAAAGCTCCAGCCTCTCTGCCAGTATGAGATAGAACACGTCCTCACCAGCCAGTGATGGCACCTGCTGAGGTTTCCTCAGCTGGGGGACAAGCAGTCCCCTTTACAATGTCCAATCCCACTCTGTCTCCAGGGGAGGATTCTGTCTACCAGACAAGTGGCCAGACGAGTGTTCCCATCACCATGGGTGCCCTCGGAGGACAAGGAACCTCCACCCACCTCTCTCTTCAGGAGCCACAGAGGCCTGCAGGAAAGCAAGAGAATGAGCCCATAGCTTATATCACCATAGCTTATATCATGACGTAGAAAGTTCTGAAAAGTGTAATTATCTCAGAGAAAATACATTTTGGTATTAACTAACTTTGAGTTAAGTGTTATGAATTTAAGCAGAATACACACCTAACATTCCTGAGACTGACCTGAATGTGTTATGTCGACCTCAAACAAGAATGTCTTCACTCAGAGCATTTGTATTTGGCTCTATTCTCATAAAAACCCAAAAGGCAGCTCATTGTGAAATGAATCTGAGACTCCAGATCAGCCCTTTCCAGTAGGAATATAATCTGAGCCACAAAGTTACATATGTAATATCACGTTTTCCTGCAAATATTAAATGCAATAAAAATAAACAGATGGAATTAATTTTGATACTATATTTATCTAACCCATAATATCATATCAATAGGTAGTCACCATACATTTATTAATGAGATATTTTACGGTCTCTTTTTGTACCATTGTGAAATCTGGTGTGTATTTACACGTATGGTTCATCTCAGCTTAAAGGGACCACGTTTAGCACCAAGGAGACCACACGGCTAGTGTCTGCCATATCGGACAGCAAAGCTGTAGGTGATCTGGGTAACGAGAAACCCTATATTACATTCTCCCCAGGATTTTTGTTCTGTCTAGGTAATGATGATTTTATTTTTTTAAGAAGTGACCTCTAATTGCACTGAGGACTTAGTGTGGTGTTATGAGCATAGGCTGAGGACTTAGATTGCTGGGGTTCAAACCGGTCTACTATTCACAAATTAGTGATGTTGGGCCAATTAGTTAGCATCTCTGTGCCTCATTTTTTTTTTTGTCTTCTGTGCAAGCGGTGTTAGGATGCACCTACCTTGCAGTGAGGATTAAGTGAAACAATGCGTGCTCATTACCTAGCACATAGCAGGTCTCTATTTTTAGGTTATTATGAATATAACTTCTCTTTCTCCAGAAATGAATGATAGCACATCAGAAAGTGAGTCAAATAGATATATCTAATGATAAATCCTTTAAAAATGATATCTGTCTGGGGAAGGCTGCAGAGAGGGACAAGTAAATACTCTAGCATGAGCTGTGTGTCCCGCAGAGAGTCCTTGAAGGCATGCCTCGAGTCCCTATGTCACTGTACTTACTATCCAGTGTGTTACGTTCCAAGGGTGAAATTGTAGAGTTGGCCAGTTTATTAGTTTCAGTTGCGTTGCTATTATTATTTCCATAGAAAGCTTATTGCTTCTCTTCCATTTAAAAGTGATGCTATCGATGCAGAAATAACTATGGTCTTATGTGTTTAAAGACTATGAAATAATTATTAACTAGAATATTTACGTAAATTTAAAGACCAAGTTCCCTAACTTACTGATGATTCTAGCTTAGCTGCAGAGCTGAGAAGGAGCCTTAAGAATTACCAAGTCCACCGTCCTCATTTTATAAATGAGACGCTCACCTTGTGCTTTTGAAATTCTGTCATTTTTCAACCCACAGTCATTAGATTATTTATATTTTTTAGATAAACTTACAAAAAGATTGGGACTGGCCCGTGTTAGTTAATGGTTCTTTAAATCACTTAGTTTTGAGCATTTGGATAAACGTTAAGTTGGCTATTCTGCATTAGAGCCAGGATGCTGGATACATGGGGTTTAACAAAAAGTGTAAAACATGGGGGCTGAATAGCTTAGATTCTAGTCAATTTTTTCCAACATTTTAAAGTCCAATATTCTGTTTTGATAAACGTAAAACCATGTAAACTTCTTTAGACTTACTGAATTTTTAAAAAGAAAAATGACTGGCTAAAATCAAATCAAAGCAAGGGCAACTTTAGATGAAATAAGTGTGCACGTGTGTGCACTTCAGCTTGCTGTGTTGGTGTCACCTTTTCCAAGATGGCCTTGCCCAAGTGCAGGGAACCATTTAGGGCTACTTAAAATCATTAGAGCATTTACTTCTGACTCACAATAGGCAAGCATACTCTAACCCAAGTAGAAACTAGATTTACTGTCATTTTCAGTTACAAAGTAAGATCCCAAGGCCTGAAATTCTCATAAGTATCTTCTAATGGGTTCTTTGTTTTATTTTTCCCATTTATAAGAAATCATCAGAAACTTTATAACTGCATTACTTCCTTTAAAAGTATGCATATATTTCATTTGATTTTGAATGATCTAAAATGGTCTCCGCATTTTAATAACAATGATATTGTCTTAGAAGAGTCATCTATTCTATCTGCAAAAGAGAATGTTTCTGCTTGTGAGCCAAAGCATGTTCACAATTGCTAAAAGTTTTCTCATAAAAGAATGAAGAGCTCAGGATAGATGTATCAGAGGGTGTGAGACTGTAGGGCAGCCTGGAGATGTAGAAGGAAGTCCAGGGTCAGAGTCGGTCTGGAGTCCTAGCTGTGCGCCTCAGTGAGTTTCTTTAGCATCTTGAGCAGACATAAGAAGACAACAATGTTTCCTACCTCTGAGGAGCAAATGAGATAGTGGGCCCCCAGCATCGAATATAGCATCTGGATTCTTGTTTGTCAGTTATTTTATTGAAGTACAGTTGATTTACAACATTGTGTTAATTTCTGCTGTGCAGCAAAGTGATTCCGTTATACACATATATACATTCTGTTTCTATTACGGTTCATCACAGGATATTGAATATAGTTCTCTGTGCTGTACGGTAGGACCTTGTTGTTTATCCATGCTACAGATAATAGTTTGCATCTGCTAATGCCAGACTCCCAGTCCATCCCTCCCCCACCCTCTTCCCCCCTGGCAACCACAAATCTGTTCTCTATGTCTGTGAGTCTGTTTCTGTTTCGTAGATAAGTTTATTTGTATCATTTTTTTAGATTCCAGTGATATCATATGATATTTGTCTTTCTCTGTCTGAGTTTCTTCACTTAATATGATAATCTCTAGGTCCATCCATGTTGCTGCAAATGGCATTACTTTGTTCTTTTTTATGGCTGGGTAATGTTCGTATATATACACACCACATCTACTTTATCCATTCATCTGTCGATGGACATTTAGGTTAATTCCATGTCCTGGCTATTGTAAGTAGTGCTGCTATGAACATTGGGGTGAGTGTGTCTTTTCAAAGTAGAGCTTTGTCCAGATACATGCCCAGGAGTGGGGCTGCTGGATCAACATCTGGCTTCTGAGTTGGACATTCCCTAGTGGGAGCCGTTTTCTGTGCTTTTCTTTATGTGAAGATTCTTAGTCTTCTCGCCACCCTCACATACAATAGGAAGTGTGATCTGGGCAGGCGTGTGAGGACCCAGAGAAGGAGGGCATTCCAGGTAGAGTTAAAAGATTCATGCAGAGTTGAATGCGTAGAATTTCATGTTTCATGTTTCCTCCCACAGAACTGCTAAAATTGGAATGAATAAGGTTGGTGGTTAGAAAAAATTGAATTCATGTTCCACAGGAATTCTTTCCCTTTTCTTCAATCACCCCATTTTCCAGGTAAACTTAGAAAATAGGAAATACCAGAAACTTCCTGTCTTCCTCATCTCATCTTTCTTTACTTTTATTATTTTTAAAGGTTTAAATTATTTCCATGTAGCATGAGTCCTGATATGGCCTTGGGTGAGCGATCTGATTGTGAGATCCTCACCTGACCCTCCGTGCGCTGCCGTATTTAAATCTCGGGCACCTGCCCTGCAGCCCAGAACCTTCTGCTGGTGACTGATTCCCACCTGACAGGCGGGCAGTGTCCTGGCATCTGAGTTCATCTCTGACTCATCTGTCTTTGTTGGTGGTCTTAGTGGGGAGGCCAGAGACCTCAGGACTGACTCAAATTTCACACACCTGACCTTGTTCCTTAATTTTTACTAAAGAACAGACTTCTATTTCAAAAGCGCCACCCCTTTGAGGACATACTGTAGGGCTGTGTAGTTCCAGGACTACTTGAGCGCAAATGCGTGTGTGCACAGCTTCGGTTGATTCAAGAGGAACAGCTTATGCATAGGGAAACCATCCAGTCTCGGTGTCACTAACCACGTCTCCTGTCCTCTCTCATGTACAGAAGCTCACGCGGAGGCCGAGGCCGAGGTGCATGCAGCTGCTGCCCGGACATTTGTCTGACCCACGTTGACATCTGCAGTGTCACAGACTGTGGTAGGTTAACACAACTGGGGTTGTACTTTTGTTAGGACTGTAAAGAGTGTTACCCAAAAACAACTAGAACTTGGAATGCAGTGATGCCTGGTGTCAAATTAGGCAACTGAGAAAGTATTTCTTATTGGTTTTGGTATTTAGATGTTTCAGTTTTACTTTTTTGTTTAGTTGATTAAATATGCACATGTTTAACTGGTATATCAGCTATGACTTTTTCTGATATCTTTACACTGATGAGAGCATTGTGTGCAATCCAAATATTTCAGAAACGAATCAAATCAAACCACATGGACATTAACTAAAAAGCATATTTATATATCTACATAGTGTTTTTAATTTCTTCATTTTCCATCCCTGTTATTCACATGGTGTCTTATAGATTACAGGCTACTTCTACTCAGATTCTTAAAGGGTCTTCACAACCACTCTACAAACTAATTGGTGGGGCGTGCTGAGTGAGCCTACGCCCATAACCCATCGTCCTGGCATCCACTTTGTCTTTCAGATGAGCGTGACACAGGCTCAGAATTAGAGGGGCAAAGGTGACTTTTTGTGAAATGTTATTCTTTTGTAAAATTCCTCTTTACTATTGACGTATACATGGAGAGGCAAATTGTTAATGAGAATGGTTAGCATGCGTTCTGTGCCTGCTTTGTGTTGGGTCACGGTGCAAACTTCCAACTTATCTTTTTGAATCCTTGCTGTACCCTTGAAAAGGAAATACCGTCACCCCCTTGTACCATGAGGACCCCGGGCTGAGGGAGGTGGACCACCGGCCCGGATCACACTGATTTCAGAGAATCCACCAGCGTTTCAGCTCACAGTTTCATTTTCCCGGGCTGGCACGTCCTAGGAGGTCATTTGTATCCCTTTCGAAATCTCTCTTGAGACGTAATTTCATTCATTTTCAGCTCTATTAATGGGGAGCTTTACCTTGGCCAGAGCATGTGGGTGACCTCTGCCCTGTCCTGTGAGCTTGAAGCACACACAGGACTTTTCCGGGCCTCTACTTTCTCTTCTGACCATGAGTGGGCGAGTTGGGCCATGCGACTCTCACGAATTAGAGTCAGTCCCCGTCAGGGCTGTGAGAAACGAACCAATACTCTCTATATACCAAACAGTTTTTAGTTGTTCAAAAATTATACATTTTTTCAAAACATTTTCGCTTTACTCTCCCTAACTTTTTTGTGGTACCGTCATTGGGATCCTATCTTCTAAGTATTGTCACTCCCACTAATGCTGAGCTGCTGGAGAAAGAGGCTTTTCAACTTGAGTTTTCTTTACCTAATTAGTAATGCCCAATGTAGAAAAATTAGAATATTAGAATGCATATATATATATATAATTAAAAAGTTAAAACACTGAAAATACCAGAATTCAGAGATAACTACAATTAATCTTTTGGTTTAAAACCTTTGCAATTGTTATCTTTGCACATGATTTTAAATTAAGATGGATCATACCGTACATTTTGTTCTTTCCTCCTTTTTTACTTGATGTGTCACACGTAGCTTTTTCTATATCAATAAATATATTTTCATAACATCATTTTTTCTTGATCAATAGTATTCCACTTCACACCTATGCTGAAATATATGTCTGTTGTAATATTGTCAGTTGGCTTTTTAAAATTCTGCTTTGCAAAAAGAGTTTTAATGGCCAACATTTTACCTAAAATTTTTATACCATTAATTATTCCTTTAGCATAAATTCATAGTACAATAGCTAGCTCAAAGGATATGTACATTTTTAGGCTTTTGAGAAGCACAGTGCTTTCAAAATGCTCCTTCTTTCCACATCTTGCTCTATGACTGTGTATCCTCTGTGATTCTAAATATAGCTAACCATCGGTGTTTGAATGCCATTCCATAGACAACTTTTATGAACTTGACTTTAAGAAAAAGTAATCTCACATTATGAGATTTAAAAGGCTAAAATTTTATTTCTCTGTGTATTCCGAATTCCCAAGAACTCAGTTCCAGATCCTACCCTTTCATTCTCCTGTTCTTTGATTGACGCGTCATACGAAGTACCCACTGTGTGTAAGATGTAAGGGAGGCACAGCTGATTCATAGGTGGATGGGCAGGGCTCTGCTTGAGGATCTCACCCGTTAGTAACAGAATCCAGACTCACCGTGGGTGCAGACATATGGCATGAAGAGCACAATAACAAACTTGCTTTAAAATATAATCTCATTATTAGCCATTCCAATATAGTAACTGGGACTATTCTTAATGCCTCACCCTGAGTATTTCTAGGTCCACAACCATTAGAGAGAGGTTGTACCATGTTCATTATACTGTTCTGAAGAGTGTACTGAACAAACTAGTTTCCCCTCCCCACCAGTCCCTGGAAAGGAGCTTTTTTACTGCCTACTTGACTATTTCTAGGGAAGACTACTACTGGGCTTCCCTGGTGGCGCAGTGGTTGAGAGTCCGCCTGCCGATGTAGAGGACACGGGTTCGTGCCCCGGTCCGGGAAGATCCCACATGCCGTGGAGCGGCTGGGCCCATGAGCCATGGCCGCTGAGCCTGCGCGTCCGGAGCCTGTGCTCCGCAACGGGAGAGGCCACTACAGTGAAAGGCCCGCGTACCGCAAAAAAAAAAAAATAGGATAGACTACTACCTAGCAAGGTGGTCCGTGCCATTGTTGGGCTGTGTTAATGGTTGGAATATTATTCATAATATTCTTGAGGTGAAATTACCATTTTATATTAGGTACCTATTGTTCCCAGTTTTAGCTTCTGGAGAGATATAGAGTAAGTTCAATTCAATTCAAGGGACATATTTTAAGAATCTGCTATGGTCAGGAACTGTTACAGCTGTGAAGGGCCAATTTCTATTTCATATGATAATATTTCAAATGTCTGATGATTTATATTTTCCTAAATATACCCTATTCAAGGTAATTGAAGTGTTACTACACTGAGCTTGCTATAAATTTCTATAAAGCAATAAATTTTGACCTCATTCCTTGACCACACTCATGGGCTAGTTGGAGAGCTTCCCCCAACTGACCATGAGGAGAGCGACACACCCCGACCTTCATACAGATTACCGAAGGGTTTGTTAAAAAGGAAAAAAGCCATTTGCCCTAAACTACTAGTAACTGAGACATGAGGACACTTGCTGTGGTGTGTACACTTGGTACAAAAGATAAGACTGAAGTGAAATGGGGAAAACCGGGGGCTTCTGTCCTACACCGGCCACCTCCAGCAGGCCCAGCTTCCTTGGGTCATGGCCACTTTACCCACAAGGTGAAGGACATCGTAATCCCCCTGGGGACTCGGACTCCAAAACCACAGGGCAGCTTCCCACGCCTGGGAAGCTCCAATGCCTCTCAGGCTGTGGGCCTGTTTTCTGGAAGATTCCCCTCACGCCGGCTGCATGCCTGTGGAACCATCGTGGACACTTCCGAGGTGTGACCGTGTCCTGCAAGGCTGATGACTCTTGAGGCAGGAAGTATTACCATCCATGTTTCAAAGGGGAGAAAGCAGAAGGGGAGGTGATGTAAGGTGTTCAGGATCAGATAGATGGGGTGGGGCCTGGGCTGAAGGCGCACCACACGGCGGGCTCGGGAGAGACGTCACTGCTCCAAACTCTGACCCCCAAAGAGCTCCTCGACCACCTGGTTATTTTAGAGATAAATGCCTACATGCAAGGCAGCTTCGATATGCATAAGTGTAGAAACCACAAAAACCGATCTGCAAACATCTGAGTTGTACAGTTCAGATGTGTAAATGATCTTTAACCAGTGTTTTTATGGTTGTTTCACTAAAATGACCCAATTTGATACCATATAATATCATTATTACATGCTTAAAGTACTCTTCATATGAAGAGAACCTTCTTAGAAAATTCATACTTTGTATTTTAGTCCATGAATGTGTTTAGTTGTTCATGAATATTTTATTACTTTTTAAGTTTTCTGACTAATTATATTATTTTTTCCCCTTTTCTGATACTTCTTTTTACTACTTCTTATATCTTATCTCTTTCAAATTCCATAGAATTTTACCACATCGAAGCCTTTGTTTCATTCACCTCTTATCCCATCTTTGACTTTATGCTGTGAGCTTGTCACTGCCTCTTTAATAAGTAAATCATATAAGTACAGCCTTGTTACAACAGCTTCTGAATAGAAGTAAGTCAAGGGAAAGATGTGTCCGGTGTCTGCCTATTTGATAATATAAATTAGAAACTCTCATAAACTAGATAAGCAAAAGAGAAAGACGTGATGAAGGCTTTCTCTTAGCTTGAAACTAACCATCCAACAAACTTGGAGGATAATTGAACCCACGGGAAAAGCAGACCACGGAGCAAGTACTGGCGGAAGATGGAAGGACACTCTTGTTTCCTTCCTCCTCCTTTTCCTCCTTCCCTCCTTTCTTCTCCCCCTTCTTTCCTCCCTCCCTTTCTTCCTTCCTTTCTTTTCTTTCCTTCTTCTCTCCTTCCTCCTCTCTCCACCTCTCTCTTTATCTCTCTCTTTCTGCCTCTTTTATGTTGAGTGGCTCAATCATGACGATAGTATATGATTTTTGCTACGTACCAGGCATTATTTTCCTCCACCCTTGAGACTATATTCCCACTCAGGAGTAGCCCTGAAACTCAGGAAGTCAATACCTTTAGCCCCTGTAACACCCCAAACCATAGAACAAAGGGCGTTTTGTCACCTGTGCCCAGACCAGGAACCCACGGAGGGTCCTGAAGTGTCACAACGGTCAAGATACGCAGAAGCGTTAAATGACTAGAGAGGCCTGCAAAGGATGATTCACTGAGGAGACGCCTTCTTTAATCCTCACAACCATGTCTGAGTGGCTGTCGTAGAGGACTGCTGATCCCGAGCCACATGCCCGGCTGACACCCAGTCACAGTGACTCGGGGTGAAGTGGGAGGGGACTAAGAGGGGCCTGGAGGCTGCGCCCTGGTGAGTGGCCAGCACAGCCCCGAGCCTCCCCAAGCTGGGCGAGGAAGAGTCAGGGTGGACGAGAGCAGGCCAAGGGGACGGTGATGAGAAGGTTAGAGTGAGGACAGGAGACATGTCCTTTGGCCTTGGCAAGACCATGGATGGGGGGCATCCTTCCTTCTCCGTGACCTGGCTCTCAGGCTCCAGGTGACAATTTATCCTTAAATTTTCTCCACCTTATGTGTGTCCCTTTACATGGAGCACAGGTATTAAGATACAGCCAGAAAGAAAACATATTTCTTCTGACTGAAGTTTGAGACCTCACACATTAGAATTTAAAACATCAACTATTTAAAATATCAACTATTCAATATTAAGGAATTATCGCTGATTTTTTCAGGTATAAGAATACTATCAAGGCTGTGTTTAAAAATAAACTTCTTATATTTTAGAGATGCATACTGAAACATTGCTAGATAAAAGTATATGATTTCTGGAATTCCCTTCAAAATAATGTAGAAATGGTTATCAGATATGATAGTATGGATGAAGTGTCATCGGCCAAATGACATTCTTATAACTGACTGATGGGTAAATGGGTTTATTATACTCTTCTGTTTACTTTTGCATTTGTATAAAGTTTTCCATATTAAAATGTTCCAATGAACAGGAAGTTGAGAGATGTCCTGGAGCACCAGACTCCCAGGGAATAAACCTGACTTCTGACCTTTGAAAACTGGGGGTAAATGTTCTCTCTGTGCCTCATTTTTGTCAACTGTAAAATGTGGGTATTAATAGTGTGGATCTCCATAGGGTTGTTGTGGAGATGGCATGAGTTGTTATATGTAACATGCTACGCATGTGTGTTACATGTAAACCACCCATGAGTGCCTCATACATAGCAAAGCCCCTACACGTGGTCACTGTGGTCAGTATCATTAACTCTTACAGAGATGGAAGTTTTGTGTTTATTTTCCACTTGGAATTTCTTACGTTAGTAATTGCTCTGTGGAAAAAGCCCTTGGTTTTGTATATGAATAGCATTTTGGAATTGATAGTTACCGTTTCCATTTTAAAATCAAAAGTTGAATTGATTTATTAATTAGTGACTTTTCTGTGACTTGTAACATTGAATATACTTTGCAAAGTATTTCAAGAAATGATATAAAAATGCGTTTTAAAACTTGCTGGGAATATATTATAATTTTTTTCCTTCAAAGCAGGAGAGCTTAGATTAGTAGATTAGATTTAATTGCTTTTTATTTCTGGTGCGAACTGTAAATAACTATTTTTTTCTATAAACACAATTGTTGAAGGCCCACTTTATTCTGTCCTTCCCTAACTCTTGAGCGGTAACAGCTTTGCCATTGCATGATTAATCGTACAATGCTCTTTTACACAACATTTAAATCCTAACCCATAGGTGTTCTAAGAAAGGAATCAGTACTGGGAGTTTGGACAATTGTATTTTCTCAAGAACCCACTTTCGCTGATAAACACGGTAGGAGTTTTGGAGGCGGGACAGATGTGTTACCGTGGAGGTTCATTATTCTCTCTATTCTCACCATCCTTTCTCTGTGTGTGGGGTCTGCTTTTCCCTTTTCCCCCACCTTGGGATCACCTGTACAGCACGGGGGAACCGGTCATCATTTCAATTGGTGAAAGATGACAAAAGTGGTTTCCACAAGGTTGATCTTTGAGCCACTGCTTTGTACAATCACTGTGCCAGGTGAGGAGGGATGAAAAGATGAATGAAGACTGAGCATTCGGGAAAGTGAATCAGGATTTAGCAGGGGAACAGAAACAGTGAACGCTTGGTGCCACATGCGAGAGCAAGGCCAGCTCAAGGGAAGGGATGCTCGTTCTGATGGGCAGAACTGGGAGGGCTTCCTGGATGGTGTGGGTTAAACAGGCTTTGGCGTCTGACACGGAGGAAAGAAACAGTCATGAAGAAGAGAGAGAAGGGGGAAACATGAAATGTAAATAGCGTTCTCTGTGTACCTATGTAGAGAGGATGAGATTCAATCAACTGTCCGTCTAAAATGAATAAAGGTTGAAATCTGCCTTCTCAGACCCTGTCCTGTGGGTCACTAGCTCCCACTCTCACCGCATAAGGAGACCCCAGCATTAGGAGCGTGTGCAACAGGATGCCATCAGGGGGGCCAGTGGGAGTGGACATTACCCCACAGTGTAATTATGGTCGGTGTCTCCCTTTTGTCCTCCAATCTTTTATCCTCAGATTTGTGAAGTCACTTCTGTGTGCAGTTGCAAAAGGATTTCTTTTTTATTTTTTGTGGTACGCGGGCCTCTCACTGCTGTGGCCTCTCCCGTTGCGGAGCACAGGCTCCAGACGCGCAGGCTCAGCGGCCATGGCTCACGGGCCCAGCCGCTCCGCGGCATGTGGGATCTTCCCAGACGAGGGCACAAACCCGTGTCCCCTGCATTGGCAGGCGGACTCTCAACCACTGCACCACCAGGGAAGCCCCCAGGACTTCTTAAATTAGCTGACACATTTGCAAACTTCAAGAAATCTGCCTGATCCATATCCTAACAAGCGACGTGGCACTGGACTGGCTGGTTCCTGGGCCTGCCCGGTCACAGCCGCTGGGATGAGCAGGTTGGGGGGTCCAGGTCTGAGGGCCGCGTGTGAAGGCGCCACTGGACGTGCAAGCAGATGCCCTGCTTCAAGACCCTGTGTTGCGCGGCACAGTGGCCGAACCTCCCAAACTTCGATTACAGACAACCCTCCAGGAATAAAAATGCTCATTCTCTTGAAAGGAAGCCTGAAATAGCATGTCTCGGTGTGTGAGCCCCTGAGCATCTCCTGTGTGGGGTGCTCACACCCCACAAACGAGCACACAGTGGGCACTCACAGGACCCACGGGGCGGGCAGGGGGACATAAGTTGTCAGGTGGAGAGGGGAGGTCGGCAGGAAGGACAGCAAGAAGCGTCGTTCAGGAAAGTTCTGGAGGGTCTTCCAGGGCAGAGGAGGGCGGCCAGAACCCTCCTTCACTAGGAAACAGGAGGAACGCAGCCTGAGGTATGGAGAATACTCTGATTCCATGTGGATCGGCTGAGATGAGGGTCAGAGACTGTCCCTTGCTGAACCGTATGGAATTGGTCTTATGGGCAACAGAGAAGGACAATGAATGTGTGAGTGGAGATCATTCGAGTCCCGTTGAAATGAGAGGAAAGGCTGCCTGGCCACCTGGCGAGGTGGAGACCTGAAAGAGGAGCATCTCTGTTTCCATGATGACGCCAGCACAGCGCAGGAAGTGCACTGGCCAGGAGCCCAGCCGCACCCTCGAGCCTGTCCTCGAGGAAGCCACTCCCCGCTGTGGGCTTGGCTGTCTTTCACCAACACAGCTGGACCTGGACCAGCACCCCTGGGAGGGGGACAGATGCTCAGAGCATCACGCAAACAGGAAGCAGCACCCTGTGACCAGAGGGAGCTCGCAGGGCAGAGCTGCAGCAGGCAGGATGGAGCTGAGAGAAATGAACTTCCCTGGAATTCCTGTACAATAGGGCTCTTGGTGTTCTCGTCTACTCGATGTTCCCAAAAACAATAGCTCATGTGCACATCCCTGCTGTGTAACACACACACGCGCACACACACACACACATACATGCATCTTTACACCCTCTTCAAATTACCTTTCCAAACGGGTCTCCCTGGGGGGCCCCAGGCATCCTCAGACCTCACTCCATGTCCACTCCTGGAGTCGCCACCTCCAGTGCCCCCGACTGTCCCCCACTCTGTCCTCTCGCAGCCTTTTCTCACATTCCTGGGACAATATTGACCTTGTCTCATGAACTTGCATAACTACCGTCCTTCCTTGTCCCAGCCGCCTCGTAGCACAGAGCAGGGTCACAGTCCTCCAGTTGGGGTTGGGGGTCTGATGGAAGGACCCCGGCTTGAGTCTGCCCACCGACTCACTCTGTGGGCATCACTCGTAAAGATACATGGATCTTTTCTTCCTGCCTCACCATGGTGTGTGTTGCAGGTTTTGTGAGACTCCATTTGTAAGGAGACTTTTAAGAATACGTGTGCAGTGATACCACTAAAGACGTCCTGTACTGCAGTCTGGTATTCAGTGTTAATATTCACTGTTTATTTAAAAAATACACTTTAATCACACTAGAACTTCTTTCCGAAACTACTCTCCTTTGTCTAAGAGATTACTTTAGAAAATAATCAAGCACAAACCTCCTAGAACATAAAGACTCACAGTTTGGGATTCCTGACAATAGAAGCTAAGAGTTTTCACATTGTAAGGGTGACAAATATTGTCCCTTTTCCCAATTCCCCTAAATTTTTTTGAAAGAAAATTAAATTTACATTGTAATCAAATTCTGACATCTGAGTCCTTCCTTTGAGTGTGTGAGTTTCCCTTCCTGCCTTCCTTCCTCCTTCCGTTTTCCTTTCACAAACATATGTCGAGTGTGCAGAGAGGCTCCGTTCTCTACACTCCTTTCACAATTATTTGGTTAGCATCCCAAGAGATCTTTACGTCATATTTTTATCTAATGAAAGAGGTAATAGGTTTGCAATCCCCAAACGAGCATCAGTATGAATTTTCACCCACAACAATGTTCTCGGGGGTGGAGGATGGCCACACTGCTCCGTAGCCCCCCACCTCCGGACGTGCCCGGAGCGTAACAGGCATGTCTTCTTGGGTGTCTTTCTTCTTCTAACCCCACTGCTTCCTCTGGAGTCTCGTGGACGTGCGGCGAACCAGGGCGAATGGCACGGAACTGCTCACGGGTGCAGCGGCAGGTCCAGGCCAGCGTGTGTGCCACGAGCCCTGAGCCCCTGCCTTCCCCACAGTGGCTTCAGCGCACGTTCTTTCCTGGGCAGCTGGAAACCTTTCCAGATGAAAAATGTAGTCTTTCTGGGCAGACCCATTAAAAACCTTACAAAATAATGCAGCCCCACATTTTGCAGGAATGTGACAGGACTGGAAGGGCCTCTGTGACTCAACTTTCCGTGTTTTCTCTATTGTTTCCAAACATTGTATTTACTGGTAGTCTTCTTTACATGATCTTTAACCTTGTGTGAAATCTCTCTTCTTATTGACTTTTTCCTCTCATTTAATATTTGACTTCTTTCCTCAATGACTGAACATCATCAATTTTATATTATTCATTTTTTGTTTTTGCTCAAAAAACTAATGATTTCATTAACTCCAAGGATACAGTAGCAAACTAAAAAAAATCCTTGCCTTTAAGGAAATAACATCTCAGTATGTGTGTGTTTGGCCACAAGCAAACACAGATGAAATACATTATGCTAGAAAAGGGGCAGGACCAAGGAAAATGCAGAGCTGGGGCAGGAGGAAGCAGGGTGCTCCTCTGCATACTGCCGTTTAGAAGGGTCTGGCTAAGAGGAGCCTCTAGGCAGAGTTTAGAAAGCAATAAGACAGGAAGCAGCCCAGCAGGGAGAGGGGCTGTGCAAAGGCCCTGGGGCAGGACCAAGGCTACTGGTATGTTCAAGACACAGGCAATGGGCCACTGGGACTTAAGCAGAATGAACGTGGAGGGGGGCGGTAGGGAGGAGGTTGGAGCGATAGCAGGGTGGGGAGCAGACCATTAGCGGCATGTATGTAACAAGTGTGAGAGCTCTAGCTGCTACTGTGAGAGTGACGGGAAACCACTAGAAAGTTCTGGGTGGAGAGGCAATCCAGTTGGATGGACTCACTGGGGCTGCAGGTAGAGAGGGATGGTGGATGTGGAGGGAAGGGAGCGTGGGGGACCTGGTTGGAAACACTTGGAATGAAGAGCCAACGGGGCTAGCTGATGAGAGGGCGTGGAGCGTGAAGAAAAGCAGCATCAAGGGGACTTCAAGGTCGTGCCTGGGACGTGGTGGGGCATTCGCTGGGCTGGAGGATGTGGGAGGACTGGGCTTGAAGGAGATCAGGAGCCCAGTTCTGGCCAGGTTAGTGGAGAAGCCCGTCCTGTATCCGACAGGGAGCCCAAGCATCTGGTGAATGCACAGGGTGGGGGCCCCGGTGCTGGAGATTGAACCTTAGAGTCTTGGAGATGCAGGCCATGGGGAAGGCCGAGGAGGGAACTCACAGAGGAGATGAGGGGCCTGAAGACTGAGCTCTGAGACGCACCGGGGCTGGGGGTTGTGAGGCGCGCAGTGACAGGGCAGCGCGAGGTAAGGGGGAGGCCGAGTCCGGATTGGTGCCAAAGCCGCAGGTGGGTGGGATGCAGGGTGCCGAAAACCCACCCTCGGGTTGAGTCGTGTCCGGTCATTGCCAGCCTTGGCCACAGGATAGATATAGGGATGAAGCCGCCTGGTGTGGGGAGAGAAGGGGTGAGGAAGTGGGGACGGTGAACACCGGCAGCCTCCTGAAGGGGGCAGGGCGCTGGGGCAGGGGCTTCAGGGAGACTCTGGCTCCAGTGAGGTTGTTTCTGTTGTTGATTTTTTTTTTTTTTTCTTCTTGCGGTACGCGGGCCTCTCACTGCTGTGGCCTCTCCTGTTGCGGAGCACAGGCTCCGGACGCGCAGGCTCAGCGGCCATGGCTCACAGGCCCAGCCGCTCCACTGCATGTGGGATCTTCACGGACCAGGGCATGAACCCGTGTCCCCTGCATCAGCAGGCGGACTCCTAACCACTGAGCCACCAGGGAAGCCCCTGTTGTTGATTTTTGAAGAAGGGAACTGACAGCCTGCGAGCATGAGGATAGGGGGGATGCAGCAGAGCCAGGAGATTTACTGATGCAGCTGGAGCAGGGGAACCTGTGAGTCATTTCCTTGAGCCTCGGAGAGGAGAGGAAGCCAGCGCCCAGGCAGGATTGGTGGCCTCAGAGAGAAGCCCACCCGCGGGTTCCCTCGCAGTGTCAGGAGGAGGGCAGCCTGGGCGCTGCTTCTCCAGGGACCTGGGCACCATTGTCGATGGAGAGAAGGAGAGCACGGAGGACAGAGAACACAGGAGACACAGCCCAGCAAGGAGGGAACGAGGAGGGCCGGTCAGGGCCAGGAAGGCCAGCAGCCTGGTGGCCCAGGGCGAGGGGCTTGAGTTCTGGGGAGAGGAGGAAGATAAATGGTGATGGCTGGGGAATGGGGTGCCAGCTACAGACCGTGGCACAGATGCAGCTGTTGCTGTGAGGGAGGTTTAAAGCGTGAGGATGGGGGGAGAAGAAGACTATCCGGGGAGAGGCCCGGACACAGGGGACGAGGAAACATCCACACGGGAGAAAGAGTGGCCGCAAAGAAGCCGGGAGGTGGCAGAGCCTGAGCACACGAGGTCCAAAGGGGCCGGGCTTTATCATCTGTAGGCGGAGATGCGGGGGTCTGCGAGCAGCAGGGGAAAGTGAAACACCTGCACCACAGGGCAGGGGGGCCCCTCTGAGAGCAAGCAGGCTCCAGGCCTGGCAGGAAGGGGGCGAGGTGGGGCCCGTGCTGGTGAGCGTGCTGAGTCCAGAGGGTCGGGTCGGGGGACAGGGCTGTGTGGGGTTGGCGGCACTGGAGGACTGGGTGAGGGAGGCCTGGTGGCGCTTGGCATCAGGGGGGCATGAGGGCGCCATCCCCGTGGACACCTCTGCTGAGAGCCAGGAGTGGGGCAGGGTCTTGCCAGGACCCTGCAGGCTGCAGAGTGCACACTGCAGATTTGTAAGTAGGGAAACGTTCATTACAAAGAGACTCTTGTTTTTGCCCTTGGAATATCTCTGCATTTTGATATCTCCCTTTACAGATACCTACTGTGCACCCACCCAGTTAGAAAAGCACTACTGCTGCAGACCGAACTGTGTCCCCCAAAATTAATATACTGAAACCCTAAGCCCCAAAGAGAGTGTACATGGAGACTGAGGCCTTTCAAAGGTACTCAAGGTTAAATGAGGTCGTAAGGGTGGGGCCTGATCCAATAGGGTCTGTGTCCTTAAAGAAGAGGAGGAGACCCCAGACCCCCTGCCCACACGAGAGGAGAGGCCACATGAGGACACAGCGGGTTGGTGGGAAGGGGCTCCCCCAATCTCTGCCCCGTTGATCACAGAATTCCCACCTCTAGAGCTATGAGAAAAGCCCTCAGCCCGTGGTGTTTGGTCACAGCCCCTGAACAGACTCAGCTCCACACAAGGGCTGCAGCTCAGGCAGGCGGCGTGGCCACACGGGCCCTGCTGGTTCCCTTCAGAGCAAAAGGAGACACTCCCGCCGCTGAAGACCGGCCGTGACCTGAAGTGCAGACGGGCTGGGGAGCTTTTCAAGTCCTCGAGTTCCCAGGCGCTACCATTTCTAACATGTGCCAGCCTTGTCTTATGAATGCAAGAGGCCGTCTTCATTGACTGGAGCGCACAAATCAAGAGTGTCCCAGGCGGTGACCTCAGGTGGGCCTTCTCAGTCTGTTGGTGATGGACGCTTTACACTTTCAAGGGTTTCTCAAAGTTCTAATTTAGAAATCCACACTCTAGGTACTGTGTTCACTTGTGACCTGATCAAGACTGTGGAAACAAAACAAACAGAAAAAGGTCACCTGTTCATCCCCTGCTATGGGTCAGAGCCCTTCAGTGCCTGGATGGCGGGAATCCTTACACACACACACCCAAGCATACACACACACGCAGGCACAGGTTCCCTAAGTGATGCTCTCCCACCAGTCCCCGGGGTGGCTGCACACCCCTGGGGAGCAGGAAGGGGAACAAAAGCCTTGCCATTGGTTGGGAATCCACGTATATGATATAATAAATTCAACTAAATGACCAAGAAGGCCAGAAACCTGAAATGGGGTTCTTCAGCTAATGTTAAGAGGAGGAAGGTCTTTACTGGCAGGACGCTGGGGTGCCGTGTCACACACGCTCAGCGCTGTCTCCGCAGCCCTTGAGCTGGCCCGGCAGGCACCTGGCCTGGAGTCGTGGCCGAGCTCAGGCTGGGGCTTCGGTCCATCCAGAGGCCATGCTCTATCTTCTTTATTAACTATGTTTGTGCAATTGCATGTTGTCTGTAAGGTCCCTTTATCACTCTACTTAAAGAATGCCCACATACATTGAGTACCAGTTAGGGATATACTTGTAATTTTTTCTCTGCGTGTTTGTCACCTTTTGGGCTAACATCAAATGTGACAGATCTATGATTAAATGACAGGTCTTCCCTTCATATTTATCCCATCCCTAAATCTACCACATGGTAGGACTCGAAAACATCTGTTTGAAGGGAACAAATCATTGTATGTGAAATAGAAGGTGTCATCACGCTCATAGTTGAAGAAATGCGATGAAGCCAATATGAGAAGCGCAAGTTGGCTGCTGTCTGCACACACACAGATTTCTAACAGGTAAACGCGTATGATTTCTAATTAGATTGAAAGCCGCGAGTGCCTTTGCAGGAGCTGATGAAGGACCGTGTGACTCCGGGTAGAAGGAGATGGTTCTTGCCGAGAAAACCGAAGAGGGCGGGGTTCCTGCAAGTGGAGAAGGGGCGTCCAGGAAGAAGGTGCTGCGGGACCAGAGGGTGGAGGTGGCCAGAAGCCACAGGACTGTGCAGATGGCCGGGATGCAGGAATGTGGGGGAAGAGCCAGGTGAAGCAGTGCCACCCGTTGGAGAGCTTTGAAGACCAGGCCAAGCTGTGAGGACTTACCACGACGAATGGCATCCAGGGGTTCCTGGGGCAGCTGAGCTGAGGTAGGACAGTGCTTGGCTTTGAACAGAGAGACCTGCCGGGATCTCTATGGAGCCCTCAGGCAGAAGCAGCTAGAGATGATCCAAATGAGAAATAAGAGGGAGATAAAGAAAGACCAACCGGTAATAGCAATGACCTAACACCTGCCTGGATATGAAGCATTTGCATCATGATCTCATTTAATCTTCCCAACAGCTGTTAAGAGACGGGACAGTTCTCTGCCTGGATCAGGGCCACACACACAGGAAGTGACAATGCCAGTTTAGATACACTCATGGCCACTGGCACTGATGTAGTGTTCAAGTGCATGATCATTTTTCCAGAAATTCTTTTTTTTTTAACATCTTTATTGGAGTATAATTGCTTTACAGTGGTGTGTTAGTTTCTGCTGTATAACAAAGTGAATCAGTTATACATATACATATATCCTCATATCCCCTCCCTCTTGCGTCTCCCTCCCACCCTACCTATCCCACCCCTCTAGGTGGTCACGAAGCACCGAGCTGATCTCCCTGTGCTATGCGGCTGCTTCCCACTAGCTATCGGTTTTACATTTGATAATGTATATTTGTTCACGCTACTCTCTCACTTCGTCCCAGCTTACCCTTCCCCCTCCCTGTGTCTGCAAGTCCATTCTCTACGTCTGTGTCTTTATTTCTGTCCTGCCCCTAGGTTTGTCAGAACCATTTTTTAAAATTATTCCATATATATATGTTAGCATACGGTATATGTTTTTCTCTTTCTGACTTACTTCACTCTGTATGACAGACTCTAGGTCCATCCTCACTACAAGTAACTCAATTTCACTTCTTTTTATGGCTGAGTAATATTCCATTGTATATATGTGCCACATCTTCTTTATCCATTCACCTGTCAATGGACACTTAGGTTGCTTCCATGTCTTGGCTGTTGTAAATAGAGCTGCAATGAACATTGTGGTACATGACACTGAATTATGGTTTTCTCAGGGTATATGCCCAGTAGTGGGATGGAGAACAGTATGGAGGTTCCTTAAAAATCTAAAAATAGAACTACCATATGACCCAGAAATTCTTTTTTATTGTATTTTACAAAATAATTGGATTGGAGTTTTAAAAAATCTTACCCTTCACCTACAGATAATTTGGGAAGGACCGAGTGATACTCCTTGGGTGAGATCAGGTTACTGGCCATGACAGAGCCAAGACTGGTCACTAAGCCCTAGACCCTCGGTCCTTACTGATGGCAAGCAAGAATCTTCACACCACTTTCCTAATGTTTAAGCTCCCTGTGCAGTAACATCACTGTCCTGTGTGAACTAAGAAGGAGATAAAGTGTCCTTTCTAGTTGCCTTGTGAACGGATTATTTGTTTCCCTCCACCTGCTTCCCTACAGATTTAGCTTAATAATGATACTTTACTTAGGCTAATAATTAAATAAGTGTGAATTCCCTAAACATATAATGGCTGATTTCGAGGCAGGGGTGAGTTAAAATGCTGTGAAGGGAAGCCTTAGCCCACGGTCAACAACTGCAGGGTGTCCTCAAGGCTTAAACACACACCAGGGGAAGATGGTTACGCATTGGAAATTCATGACAAAGAGGGTTCCTCTGCAGGATTTCCTGTTACGCTTTCCCAGTGGCACTTGATCACCACTGGTTCCCATTTGTCAATTTATTACTCACCATCATGTTTTCCAAATTTTTTTTAAAAAGTGTTTAGTGTTAAATAGTGATTTTTATTATACCTCTGGCTATTTTTCACGTTAAAACATTAATGAATAATTTTCATAAGCTAGGGCTTGTTCTAAGTGTGGAAAATCGGGCCTGAAAATGACGCATTTTGTGTTTCGATCAGAAGTGTTTCCCAGTTCCCACCCTATTTTTTCCTGCTGTTCCTTCTCTTCTCTGCTACCTCCTCCACGTGGGTAACTGATCACCTTTATGGGCAACTCAGCAAAATACTTGCTCCACCCAACCTCAGTCATCTTTACGCAAAATGTACAGAAATTAAATTTCTGTGTTTTGGAGGTAGATTATTTTTTCCATACGTTCATCACTACCTTTCACTCCTAGTTAACAATGACAGAGAAGTTGATCATTTTCAGTTCAGAAAATAAAATATTTCCATCCAAAGTAGGCACACACATGAATCAAACGCACACGGGCTTTGGGGAAATTGGAAAATGACCTCATTTTAAGCTCTACACCATATCTCACAGACCTATTTCTAGCATTTTGGAGTTCCTATCCACTATGCCCCCAAACCTCACCCTTAATTAATATTAATCAGAAGACTGAATCTTAAAAAAATTTTCAAGTCAGGCATTCAGAGCAAACATTGAATTCATAAATGCAAAGGGAATTGAATGAGGTGGGAGCTCAGGATGCTATTCTGAAGGCTCTGTCCTTGGTTCTCTTCCCGTCTCATTTTCTCATACCTGCTTTGACGGTGGTGTCCATTCCACGAACATAACTCTCATCTTTGCAGTTGAATTTCAGATCCCTGCCCAAGCTTCTGGAACGCAGACACCCAGATTTAGCCCTTGGCAGGATATCTCCACTTGGATGCCCCATGGATGCCTTGAGCTCAGCATATCCCAACCACACCCAAAGTCTTTCCATCCCGTGTCTTCTATGGTTGAGTTCATGCTTGTTGGATTGCATTGGAATCTTTCTGTTGGAAGCTCCTCTAGCTGGTCAGGTGCAGAGCACAGGGCTACATAGGCTTGCCTTGTACCCTTTCCTAAAGGCACAGTCACTTATAAAGCCCTGTTTCCTCCATCGGGGGAGGTTCTATCCTTGGTTCCCTCTACTCCCCTTGTTTGTCACAGGTTGGTCTAGTGCTACATTCACTTCTTATACCACTTCCAGTTTTCTTTCTAAAACAGATTGTAAAGCTGGTGCTTTGGGTCATTCATGTGGGTTCAAACCCAGCCTGCTCTCTATCTGTTTGGAGGCCTTGGGAATTCACTGACCTCTCTGAGTGTCAGCTTCCCCATTTAAAATGATGGGGATAATAAGTGATGTGCAGGCTGCCTGTGGAGATAGCTAATGTCGCAAAGCACAAGTGCCATTTGGTGAGGGCTGGCTGAGGCAAGCGAGTAGCAGCTAAGAGGATTATCACTGTGGGTGCTGCTCCCCTCCCCAAACATTTTCTTTCCAACATTATCTTCCCTATCAGCTGTACACGGGGGCCACTGCTCTTCCAGCATCACCGCACACCTTTGATTTGTGACTTCTCCCAGTTCATAGCCACCACCCTCCCCACCTGGGTCACGCTCCTTCACCTGTCCAGCGGCACTCCTCCCAGACCACTTTCTTCTCCCCAGCTGTGCTCCCAACTGCAGCCCCATTCCTGCACTGTCCTCAACGTCGTTATCAGTCTGAGTCACGGGAGCATGCTGCCTACAGACCGCAGTTCAGCGTCCCTGCCTCTCACCCACTTCACTCTGCCAGTGCCTTCGCTGCAACACCTTTGGGGCTTCCAGCTGTGACCCCCGAAAGCCCCGTAGGGTCCTGAGCTTGCTCCTCCTTATTGCGCAGTTGGCGTAAATATCGAGGTTTTACCATGTGAAACCATCCAGGGCTCCCGATGGAGGTTCCGTTGGCTTCCTATTGTACCTGGGATGGATTATTCCCATGGGAAGCTGTGTCATATTTTAGGAAAAGCACAGACATTGAAATCAGATAGATCCGAGTTTCAAGCCTTGCTCTGCCACGTATTAACTCTATAGACTTTGTCGAGCTTTGTAACTTCCCTGAGAATAATTTCATTAATCTATAAACTGGGCATAACACTAGTACCTGCCTTGTAGAGCTGCCGGGAAGATTAAATGAGATGCTGCTTGTCAGGCTCTTAAAATAATTCCTGAGACATAATAAGGTTGTTGAGGGCTGGGCTGAGCTATTGGTCTTGCCACAGGTGAAGCTCTCACCAACCTCCAACACCCACGCCTGGAGCTGGGCCCCATGTTTGTAACAACCAAGTGAGTCAGACCCACCCTCCAAGCCCACCCAGGATCACTTCATGAACCACGCCTTGGGCGTCAGCTGAAGATCTCATGTCCTTTGACTTTTCACTTCCTTCACTGATGCTTTTATAAGGTCTACAATCCCATCCCTTCAACGTCCTTCCCTTCCTTTTTTTTTTTTTTTTCGGTACGCGGGCCTCTCACTGTTGTGGCCTCTCCCACTGCGGAGCACAGGCTCCGGATGTGCAGGCTCAGCGGCCATGGCTCACGGGCCCAGCCGCTCCGCGGCACATGGGATCCTCCCGGACCGGGGCACGAACCCGTGTCCCCTGCATAGGCAGGCGGACTCTCAACCACTGCGCCACCAGGGAAGCCCTCTTCCCTTCCTTTTCATCATCACTGTCAAAAGCTAAATGCATTGGTGGCTTTCTATGTACCATGAATTGCTCTTCATGTTTAAGCCATTAAATTTAGAGCTTACCATACCCTGTGAGGTGTGGACCACCTACTATCAACATTTCACAGATAAGAAATCGTCACTAAAAGGTTAAATAATTTGTTGATGGTCATAGAACTGCAGAAGACATGCTCTTAAAGGATAAACTTCTTCAGATGCTAAATTTGTGCAATCTAAAATCACCTAGAACCCCTAACTGGACTCAAAGACGTTAGCTCATCTGAGTCCCCAAAGATCATACTCTGTGCCTACTGTATACTCTTAGTCTATTCTGCTGTGAATACTATGTCTCTTTCAGCCCCAAGGACTCTATTTTACTAAAATAAGAAAAGCTCCCATACATCGAATTTTCTTTGTATCAGACAATGTACTAAGTGTTTCACTTACATAATCTCACTTAACTCTAATGACAACTTTAAAAGGTAGATGTCATTATTCTCATTTTCATAGAAAGAAGCTGAGTTCTAGCTGCCCAAGGTTTTATAGTCATTAAGTGATAAAGCAGGAATTTGAACCCAAGTCCGACTGCTACAAATTTCATGATTTTACTTATGGTTTTTTCCCCTGACTTTTGTGCCCCCTTTAGCACTTGGCCTGGTTTCTTGCACATCAGAAATGCCCTTTGAAAAGTTTGCCAGATTGATTTGGGTCTGCTGGGTTTGCTGTGTGTAGTGTCCACACCTTCATCACAGAGCACTGAGTTTCTCCAGATGTTTCATGATTTACTATCACCTGAACCCACTTTAAGCTCTGACCTTTCAGTGACATTCAAGGCTGGGTTTCACCATGTCAGCCATGCACTCCACTCTTGCAGGGCTCCTGGAGGAATGGTCCTCAGTGGGAGCATGACCAATCCATTCAAGGAAATGATGGCCGTCCTCCCTATGGTCTCAGGTCAGTGTCGTAAGGAATCTGGAATTGAGTCCATCAAGGTCAGCCACAGCAGAAGTAATCCATCGTTGTTTCCTTGCCTGACTGATATTATTAGGTTATAGGAGCACTCGGCTGTGCCCTGACTGTCCAACTTTCATTTCTCTGTAAAGTAACATACAAAGCATGATTCTGGTTAATTCAAGGATCACTGGGTGTTTTTGGGGGAAGGTGGCGTGGGAGGAATCAGGCATGATATCTCTATTGATGTCCCAGGGCACTGTATAGATATGAATAAAGAAAAAGGCATCAGACTGGGCATTCAGCGCTCTGGGCTTGGCGGGGGAGCAGGGGAGCCATGGGCGGCACATACCCTGTGTCTCCACACCAAGTTACCTGAAGGGAGAGCATGGCCTTTACCAGTCAGGTTGGGATGAGTCCAAAATCCAGAAACACAGGACAAGTGCACGGTGCTAGAAGTCCAGGGGTTAAATCCAGAGGCTGTGCTGGGATGATCTTGGGCTTCTGGATCAGTTGGGTCTGGGTTCAAATTCTGGCCCTACTGCCTGCTAGCCAGAGGTCCTTGGTCAACCAAGTTAACCTCCTGAGTCCCAATTTTTTCAAGTAAGAAACAAGGATATAGGACTCACGTCATAAACTTGTTGCAAGGATTAGATTACACAGGGTACAAATCATGCTTACCTGACAAATAGGGAGCAGGTGCAGGTATTGTTCCCTGAGATGTAGCTTCCTAAAAGTCTGAAGCATTCCAGAACTCTGCAACAAAAGACTAAATCAGAGTCAGTATCCAATGAAAGGGTGGAGGGGTCTCTTCTGCGTACCTAGCGGGGTCCTGGGCTGTGAGCTTCTGTCAGCTCTTGGGGGCTGCATGTAAAGAGATTCTGCTGCAAACCCTGCTGCTGGCTGGGCTGTACTAATCCAGGAGCTGCTCAACATCTGTGTGCAAAAGCCTCTTTAGAAATATACTTCCCACCAAAAGTTCATCTGCACCACAGTTTAGCGTTTATCCATTTTACATTGGGAGAATTCCCATCATCCTGAAATACCTTCTGGGATCGGTTTGCACATGTGTGTTGGCCCCTCCTTCCAGTGAGCTGAGTCAAGGACCATGTGCACCTTGGAAGTGGGAGGTGATGTGCTCTCTAGGCAGAGCCTCAAGCCAGTAAGATTTTCCTACTCTTTCATTTTCAAGGTGCATATGAGCATACTATTTTCTTAAATACTAAAAGAGGGACCTTTCATGGGAACCATCACTTAATTAGCCAAAAACAGGAGTTACATTTGTTTGTTCAAGGAAAATTGAATGTATCTACCGTCTCCAAGGGCAATGGTGCTTCTCGTTTAGAAGTTATTAGTTTCAATTGTTTTATATTTTAAAAATTCATTTGTGCTTTTCATCCTGCCTTTTGAAAAACAATTTTATTTGTTTACTTTATGGTATTCTCATATGAAGAGATAAATTATTTATTACCTGTGATGTATGTACTTGTGCCCTCAATAGAAGTAGGCCATCAAAATCCTTTCCAATTCACTGAAAATAAAAAGACCTCTTGCCCATAGCATAATCTATGAAGGAAACAAAATGCTGTGTACTAAAAAGTGTCTTTATTTGGATTAGGGCAGAAATCATTTAGTCACTTAATTTGCTAGAAGATTCAAGTCAGTTGCAAAGACAATCAGATCAAATGTTATAGTTGCAGCTATCATAATTATTAATGAAAAACTTGTCTGGCAAGATACTAAAGCAAACTGGAAAGTTTATAAAGAATTTCAGAAAGTTAGAGTATGTGGGAAATATAGGACTCACTGGAGTAATTTATTCATTATTTTGTCCCAAAGCTTACCCTTCCTCCCTTCCTCCCTCCCTCCTTTTCTTCCTTCCACAAAAAAAAAAAAAAAAAATCATTCAGTGCCTACTATGTGCCAGACACCATTTGTTCTAAGTGTTGGAATTTAACAGTTAAAAAAAAAAAGCACAGACTTCAGCCTCCTGAGCTCTGGCTGAGGGGTGGCCTAATCCGTGGTCAATGGGTCACGGAATTGCCACTACTCCACTTTGACTGGACCCCTTTTTATCACGTGTTGCTCAAACCCTTTAAGAAAAACAAATATTGGCTAGGATATTTCACAAAGCCTATGGATGAGTCAGTGTACTTGAATCTTATCTCATTCCAATTTGTTTGCATGAGAGTTTTTTGAATTTATTTTTATTCTTTTAAGGAATGAAGGATGTTCCCACTGCATATACTTTTTGGCTGGCTCCAGAAAAGATTATGCTAATATCTAGCATAAATTTCCCAAAGTAGGTTTATTTCAGTCTCATTTTACCAGAAGTGCACCATAATCCAGCCACTCCCTACAACTTAAATGGTTTTAATGATCTCCGTAACTCTATTATGTTTTTAATTGTAGAAGTTGTGCTGGTATCTGCACAATGCTATTATTTATTTATTTTTAGTTTGCTTCTACCATAAATATGTACCTCATTCTGCTTTCTGCCTAATTGGCCAAATCCGAAGTTCCTCACCAGCCAATACCCAACTGATAACAATTTTGAAGGCTCAGCAATGGGAGATAATTCCATTTCAGACCCAACTAGGAGAGAGGACCATGCATCCAGGCACTTGTTAATTACCTTCTTTGTTCCATTCAAATGATTCTGTGCCTACAAACGTTAGGAGATGATATAGTTATACTCCTAACTCATGACATTCCTTCATTTCTGATTTGTCTAAATGACTGTAATCAGATTTATAATGAAAATGAGCAAAAATATCAAAAGACGTGTGTAAGTGTTAGAAATGTAGTTTTCTGTTTTGATTTGATAATTTCCAAGAACAATGTAATGGGAAGTAATTGCAAAGATCCACGTTCAAAAAGGAAAATAAAAAACAAAACAAAAATCAAAAGCTGATAAAACAGCTGGAGAACTGTGCAAGATATGTTTTGGAAAGACCAAGAAACAAAGAATCAGACAAAGAAACAAACAAACACATTTGGGAGGAAGGGCAGTGAAACGAGGAAGGGTCCTAGAATGATGCAAATATTGCTCAGCCAAGGTTTCCTTAGACAGGGCATGGTAATACTCAGCTTGTCTGAGAAACCTAAGTGTACGAGGAGCTAGGAAGCAAGGTTAGTTCTTAGAATAATAGGCCGAAATTTTAGAAAAGAACGTTGCAACATGAGACCAAGGAAAGGCTCCTGAGAATTTGGCAGAATTTCCCAAGAGAACAGACAGGAGATTGTACCAGAGGGTGTTAAAATGACACAACAAAACAGAAGGAATCATCTTCTTTCTTCACTGGATCAAACGAATGATCTGGTGACGATCTCGTTTCTGGTTCTGAAGAGACTCAGCACATGGTGACACCATAAAGATGGGAAACCATGCTTCTATTGTGAATATGGAACTGTAAAAAGAAAGGAAACTAAAGGTATTTCTTTTAGGACATTTAAATAGATCAGGGTCTGGGTGTAATTCAATTTAAAAAATTCTACTGAAAATTAGGCTTCTGTTAGATAGAAGGAAAAGTGTAAGATAGATAGAAATAAAGGAATTCCCTAGTACTTCCACCCAGATACAGAGGACTTGGGCTGGAGTGTATGGTGATTTGGTTTCAATTACTCAAAATTAGAATCACGAGTGATCTAAAGCTATGAGGTGATAAGTCACAATCATAGTATTCAATTTCTGGTTAGAAGTTATGGCTATTTGATAAAATATATCATCTTCATTTGTGATATATTAGTACTTCTTAGAGTTGTGATATAGTAGCACACATGCAAGTCTGATTATGCCTTGAAGATTTCAATAAGTCACTCACAAACCTGGTCTAATTCAATCAGGAAAATTTTATGACTTTTTATGACTCAAATGCCCACTTTGTTGATGAGGTCACAGAGGCGCAGAATTAGATAATAATTTCCCAGGATCCCCTGTTGATGAAGGAGGGGCTGGAAGTGAACTCTAATCACTGTTCTTTCCTGTAACATACTCTCCTGTTAGTGAAGTAGACCTGAGAGCACTGAGGAAAGGAGTGGGTTCGGCAGCTTACTGAGAAGGACCGAGGAGGGCCCGTGACGTGTGATGCTGACATGCAGCTTCGGGTGGGAAGGGTTCCCAGCTCTGCGTTCATTCAGCACCCGTCTGCCCGGAGCTGAGTGGGAGCAGGCCACATGCTGGCACTTGACTGTTTCCAAACATTTTCCTCATAGGTTAGCTCGTGTTATCTTCAAAATACCCCTAGACAGTGTTATCGACATCTTTTTTTAGGTAAAAGAAGCTGGAGCTCAGAAAGGTTAATGACCCTGACCTAGCACACCCAGCAGTGACGTGAATAGACAGGACGAAAGCACCAAACACACCCTGGCTTTGAGGCCCCCAAACCATGCCTTCTGATGTGATTAGCGCTTCACTGAAATGATCAATGCCAGATGTATGTCCTATAAGACCAGCGGCCAGTCAGGATGTGGAATATCTTTCCATTGATTCTAAAGATTTTCAAAAGTCTGAATTTCCACTTTGTGGGTGCATTCCTGATTCTTAGTCTTTTGAATATAACACTTTAGCATGAACATCAAGTAATGAGATTATATAACTCCTCAAATATCCAACCTAAGGGTGAAACAACTCCTGACATTTGATATTTCTCTCCAGGACTTACTCCTTCTTTTTGGCTGGAATTGTTTTTTTCCTGCTTTCCTCATGAACCTGCCCTTAGATAGGACAGGAAGTGCTGGGTCTCCCAGACCAAAAGGGCCACAGATGTCTGGAAGTTCAGGAGGTGGCATTCTGCAAATTCTAGTGAAAAATAACTAGAAAGAAGAAAGGTCACTCTATGCAGGAGGGAGTGTCCCTTTTGGTAGATTGCTTTCCTGATCCAAAGGTCTCATGTGATATGTTGGTTTTCACTTAGGAAGACTGGTCTGTATTTCTAAAGAGAACACCTCTTTGGAGAATTTTCAGGTATTTTCCACTGGGATTTTGAGCCTGAAAAAGAAATTCAAAACCATAAATTGTTTCAATTACTCTAAGGAGCACTTGATGCAATCTTTGATAAAGATTTGCAATTTCTTCCTGACTCAAACTGTTTGATTTTGCAACTATTTCTTTACTATCCCTGTTGGCTGAAAATCAAGAGTCAATTAACAATGCTGTGGAGCAACTAAGCCCGTGGGCCACAACTACTAAGCCTGAGCTCTAGAGCCTGCGAACCACAACTACTGAGCCCACGCACCACAACTACTGAAGCCCACATGCCTAGAGCCCGTGCTCTGCAACAAGAGAAGCCACCATAATGAGAAGCCTGCGCACTGCAACGAAGAGTAGCCCCTGCTCGCCACAACTAGAGAAAGCCCACATGCAGCAACAAAGACCCAACACAGCCCAAAATAAATAAATTTATTAAAAAAGATTCAATCAACAAACATGACTTCAGATATGATTCTAGATCTGATCAGTGCCCTGGCATTAATTGGAGTAGAAATAAACATCAAAGAACATGAGAGTTTCATCTCAGCAGAAGCAGAGAGTCAAAGGAAGGTGTTACTTTTCCTTGTTGGATTAATCAGTAATGCTTTCATTTATACCAGTTTCAAAAAGTTTGATCTTTTGGAACATACTTTGCAAATGCATCCAAACAGAGAAGTTAGTTTTCTTAAGAAATAAAATTATGTAAAGCAATGGAAATAAGTCATGAGTAGAAGGTGGAAAGAAATTTTAGTTCAATGAATTTTTACATTCTTTTTAACCTTTCATAGAAAGCCTGGATCTGTCATCTTATAAACTGTTATATACAAAACATGTTTTATAGAGTCTGTATATATCTGCTAGATGTAATATACTAGACCTTTCACAGTATGACACCCACAGGGTATCCATGAATACCAAGATAGAGCCATGGGCATGACATGGACATAGAACAGCAGACCTGGGAGATCTTAAGTACCTTAAGACCAACCTTCCCATATTTAGTCATGAAGAAAACCTGGACAACAGGTGTTTTAAATATGAACTCTGAAATCAAAGTCGTAATCACAAATCACAGGAGCTGCTTTTCACCTGAGTTAATTCCTGCTCTGTAAGAAGCATCAGGAGGATTTATTAATTTAATAACAGTGGCTATGCTTTTAAGCAGTGTTCTCAGTGGGGTGTCCAAATCACCATTGGCAGCAGCGACACCCAGGAACTCATTAAAAAAGCAAATTCTGGGCCTCACACCAAATCTACAGAACCAGAAACTCTCGGGGTGGGACCTGGTAATCTGAATTGTAAGTCTTTCCAGGTGAAGCAAGGAGAAGTTTGAAAGTCACAGCTCTTCAGTAATGCTGGGAAGACAGCAGTGTACACAGCCATGCATATGCACACACACAAACAGACACTAACAGAAGGCATCTGCATGTCCCCTCTGTACTTTCTCCCCATCAGATCCTTAACCTATTTGTCACTGCTGACACAGAGAGTGCTATGCCTTTGCTTCTTATTACAGCTTTGGCTGTTCATGTCAGCATTACTTGATGGTACAATGCATTTATTTCTCTCCTGCTTTTTAAATGCATTTTTCACTGCCATGCAAATCATGAATGCTGTTTATTGTCTGGGGCTCTGTCTCTTTGTAGTCCCTTTGTGCCGTGTTCTCAAGGCTGTAGCCTCTCTTTGGGCTTCTGTTTCTCAAGGAATGACCAAAAACAGGAGTTGACAAACTTTGACTGTAAACAGTCAGATAGTAAATGTTTTCGACTTTTGGGCCATGTGGTCCCTGTCACAGCTACTCAGGTCTGCTGTTATAGTGCTAAGCAGCATAGAAAATATGTAAATGATGGGTGTGGCTCTGTTCCAAAAAAGCTTTATGTGCAAAACCAGGTAGCACTCAATTTGACCTGTGGCTGTGGTTTGCTAACCCCTGGATTTAAGCAGCCTACTCACTTTTCTAAGAAATTTCAATCTGCCAATTGGGTCAAAAATGTTTTACTTTTCACATGTGATCTTTCAAGGTGGTCATGGTGGCTGGGAGCCTGAAGGCCAGCTTGGCCTCCCATCACTTTGAAGGTCCAATCTCCCGCAGGCAGGCTTGTTGGTATTTAGGACACTCTATGTACAGCTACTTGTGGAAGCCTATCTGTCCACCCTTTTGTTTTGTCTTTGGCCAGAGGAGGTTAGAGAGAGTCAAAGAGATGATTAGCAGTAATCTTGACATTCAGAGACACCAAGAGGACCTTCTCTCAGAAAACAAACTGACATTTTACCCTTGTATGTCTCCCTATTTTATGAGTCTTCCCAGCGGCTGCAAAGTGTTGTGGGGCAAAGCTGTGCTTTTGTCATGAATTAATTCACTCAGTGAAGGAGTGGATGTTCACAACTTTTAAGACTTCAGCTGGCCCTCTTTTATATATACAGGCCATTACTGCTCATAACAGCCAGATGAATGACAATGTCCATAATGGGAAAATACACAGCGGCCTCAGGAACAGCTGTCTTGGGCTTCCTTAATTGACAGTGGCCAGTGTAGTACGATAATGGATGTTATGAGGATGAACCAGTGTCTGTACATGTCCTGGTGGGAATCTACACGTATATGTGTTACAGATAGCTAAAAACTGGAAAACTGACCCAGCCTTAGTTCTGCAAATCTTTTATGCTCAAAAGATTCGTATTTGGGGAAAATAAAATTCTTTTTCTTTTTAAATTACTTAATTAATTAATTTATTTATTTTTGGCTGCATTGGGTCTTTGTTGCTGTGCATGGGTTTTCTCTAGTTGCAGTGAGCGGGGGCTACTCTTTGTTATGGTGTGCAGGTTTCTCATTGTGGTGGCTTCTCTTGTGGAGCACGGGCTCTAGGTGTGCAGGCTTCAGTAGTTGTGGCACATGGGCTCGGTAGTTGTGGCTCGCAGGCTCTAGAGCGCAGGCTTAGTAGTTGTGGCGCACGGGCTTAGTTGCTCCGCAGCATGTGGGATCTTCCCAGACCAGGGGTCAAACCTGTGTCCCCTGCACTGGCAGTTGGATTCTTAGCCACTGCGCCACCAGGGAAGCCCGAAAATAATATTCTTAATTAAAATCTTTTGAATATCCAGTAACAATTGGGGAATGGTTTCGTTATTTTTTCCAAAGTAATTTGAATTGCCAGTGGCAGGAGTAGAATTCTTTCTTGTGTGGCTCCCTCACCTCCCTCCATTCTAGATGGTTCACGGCTGCTTGGTCCCCCAGTAGGCAACAGAGCCGAAGACAAGTGTGCGAGGAGACTTCTGGCTGGACAGAAAGAAGGGACTTGTGCTTAAAACTAATTAACCCACACACATCCTCTTGATAAGTTGCATTACCTGAACTAAGTAACAATGGATGACTGCTGGGGTTTTGAGGGGGTAAGAAATCGCCAGGTGATAAGGCTGTCCAGGAAGGCTTCAGGGAGGATGAGATATAGGGTGAGCCATAAATGAAAGACAGAGGAGAAAAAAAAGACTAGCGAGTTGGAAATGTAGAAGAAAGGATGTGTATATGTAGACTAGAGAAGTAGGAAGGAAGGCAGCAGGGCCCTTTCCTAAAGCAGCAGGAGGAAACTGTGACAACTACACTTTGTTGAGTAAAACCTGCAACAGGAGACACCAGTAAGCATTTTCACTAGAAAACATGAGTGTCTCACATTCTGGGGTATTTATTACTTTGTAATTCTGTATCTCCATCACTTCTGTGGGAGTTTAAACCAAAGTAACCAAATAGTAATAGTAACGAGGGCTGAGATTTACTGACCTAAGTGCCAGTAAGGGCTCTCAGAAATGTCCGCCTGTGAATTCATTTAATCCTCACAACAGCTCTGCAAGTGACCACGAGCACCGTTTCACAGACAGGGAACAGAGGTTGGGCGGGGCCCCAGGCAGTCGGGCAGGGCGGCTCCAGAATCCACACCCTGGTGGCGCACACCCCTCAACTGTCACCCGCAGCATCCCACATACAGTGCCGTGAAGCAGCCAGCCCATGGCCTCCCAGAGGCTCGGCAGCTACTCAGAGAGGGGTGCACCTCCTGGGCATCGGACAGAAGCATCTAGTCTGGACCACGGTTGTGAAGGAGGATTCCCGTGGATCCGCTAACGGAACCTAACAAGAAACCACACCATCTGTTCAGTCATCAGTTTTCATGCATTTGGACAAATATATGCACAGTCGTACGTGCAGGTCCGCACATCAGCAAAGGGTACCACATACAGTGTGAGATACAACACACAATCCGTGAAGTAGCCACAGGCATGGTGCGTGTGTGTTTATATTCTGGAACTTTTTCCCGAGACCGTGTAGTCTTTTTATCCAAAACACTGTTTTAAGGAAGTTTAGGTGCGTTAATTCCCAGCCTGTGTTGAAGGAAGAGTCGGGAGGCTGGTGATGGGAAGGCATTTTCACAGACCCCTGGCCGCTGTCCTGCTCCCACTTCCTTCGTGGGACACCAATCGCCGAGCCCTCTCAGGTGTCCACAGCTCTGACCCACTTCTCTTCTGCTACCCTGAGAGGTTCTTCACACGCACTTTGGGGCACTATTTTTTACAAACACATCTCCATCGCTTCCTGTTAATCGCGTCCCTCTTTCCCCCGTGGGGCACTAGATGTGACAGTGTGATCCCAGGTACAGCCATTAGCCAAAGATTCCCCACCGGATAGCTCTCAGTTTTGACAATTATCCAGAAATTTCATTTGCTGACTCGGTCTAAAGTCAAAGAATTAAGAAAGTACTTTGACGCTGTCCTCAGCCCTTTCATGGCAAAGTTGTATGAAATGCCAGCACATCTTCCCTGTCAATTAACACACAGGGTGGTGGCCCTTCTCAGAAAGAGAAGGCGCCTGGTGATAAAGCCAAATGCACCAGCTCGAGCTGGAGGCCAGAGGCAGGAGGCAGATTCGAAAGTGATGTGTCCCAGCTGGTGGCTGGCTTCTTCCCTCCCTTCCTTCCTTCCTTCCTCCCTCCCTCCCTCCCTTCCTTCCTTCCTTCCTTCCTTCCACCCTCCCTCCCTCCCTCCCTTCTTTCCTTCTTTCCTTCCTCCCTCTCTTCCTTCCTTCCTTCCTTCCTTTCTTGCCATAATAACACAAGCCAGGTTATTTTTATAAATTCTTCTCTTTGCTTGACTCTAAAATGTTGCAGAAAAAGTCACTTTTTAAAGTAAGACATGGAAATTTGGTTTAAATATATTTTTTTCTTTTAAAACCTTTTAAAACATTTTTTTGTACATGTAAATGAGGATTTAGGGTATGAGCATTAAGAATTCTGGCCTGAAGGAGGGAATGATCTGACAGATGTCTTTTTTAGTTGGTAGAATGTTCTGGAAAGATCCAGATAGACAAGGGAAAAAAGCGAGAGGAGGAATTTTGGAAGCCAGGGCACCCCACAGAGCACACCCAGAAACCCCCTGGGGGTGGGGAACAAGCAGAAGGAGGAGGAACACCTCCTTTGTCCAGAGGACAACGACCTCGGTGCCCTGGGGATGGACTCAGGACCACGCCCCGTCCCTCAGCTCCCGAGCTTCCTCCCTGCATCTCCGTCCAGTCTACCTGCAAACACCTGCCCTACAAGGCATGCTCTTGTATTTAAGAATTTTGAAATCAGTTCAGAATTAAAATGAGAATCCACTCTGTGGAGATGTGTCGTTGGTCCCAGATTGCAGAACTGAGAAGGTGCAGGTGCAACACTGAAGGTCAGTAACACCCCAGCCCTTACAGGGCTGTGAGGTTAGATGACTGAGAAAGTCCTCGGGTTTGGGAAGAGTTCCTGGTGGGGGTGTGTCCTAGCCTGGAATCGGCAGCCTGGGCTGGAGTTAGAGGTGACAGGAGGGGGAAAGGACCAAGGCACCTGGGGCAGAACACGTGGGCACAGTACCTGGAAGAGAGAGCAGACTGGGGCAGGGTGGGAGCCAGGGGTCCTCCTTCCAGCCATCTGACACAGGAATAAAGTACTAACAATAAGAAGGGCTAAATTTTAGTTAAAATTTTGCCTCTATTGAAACTGAGATAACTTTAGACAAATGCCTTTTCATATTTTGTATTCATTAAGTGCCTACTATGCTCACCATCAGGTTAAGTGGATTTCTTTCTTTCTCTCCCCCTGCTGAACTTGGCCCTTATCAAATGCTCAAAAGAAGCTCTCGAATTAGTCATGGGTAAGTTTGCCGCGAGGATAGGGCGTTCTTGAAAATGCTCTCAGACCCTAGTAATAGAGCGTTCATCGTTGGATGAATTGTTTGCTAGCGGCGTGGGGTGGTCCAGTTTCACGTGTTGATCCGGGGCTGATGGAGACCTAGTACCCTCCGGCTGGCCGACAGGCACTCTCCTTTAACGCCGGGGGGTCTGCTGAGTGCACTCTTTGCAAATAACAGGGCTTCCTAAGAAGGAACGGAGGTCGCTTGTCGGGGGCACAGGCTGCTGGGCGTCACCACCCAGCAGCAGGCTTCTTGTGTGGTTGAAGGGTGATGTGGGTCCCCAGGCCTGGTGAGACAGGCGTCCGTGCGGGGACGCGGAAGGAGCTTCCTGAGGGACACTGGTCTCAGGGCAAGAGGCAAACCTTGGGGGGAGCGAGGCCTGAACAAATCAGACCCATTTCTATTCCGAGTGCATTTGAAATGTTTTACTTTATCTTTGCTGAGAATGGGAATATAGGCTCGCTGTAAGCAAATTATACGAAATAAGGAACACGTAAGAGAAAAATAAAGACCACTTCTAACTTCACTATTAGAACAGCTTGGAACATATATTAACACGTAATAGATTTTGGTGCTTTACCTTCTATTATGTTTCTTTCTTGTGGCTTTAAAGTCCTGTGTAAACACTGTTCTAAGAGTCTGTAAACTATTTTATTTAGCAAACTTACCTTGACTTACTGACCTGTTTTCCAAGTTAAAACATGAGGTTTGTTTAGTGTTTTTCAATTATAAATAATGCTTTGATTTACATTTTTCTTCAAGTCTTTGGCCTGTGTGAGAGTGTTTTCTTTTTTGAGTGGGATGTTAAAGGGAGAATAAGAGGCTTAGTTAGATGCTCTGGATCAGTTACTCGGGGTGATTTTTGGAAAAGCCTTACCGACAGTCGCGCCCTCGTTAGGAAGGGTGTGGAATTGCCCGAGTGGGATAAACCCTCCGAGGCACGGACTCCCCGCCAGGCACACCCTCGCCCCGGCTCCTCTCAGAGATGCCAGCGGCTTTCACACACTCCAGAGCAACGATCAGCAAAAGCTCAGACACTTTGGCTGCTGCTAAGTCAGCGGTCCCTAAAATTGAGGAGCTTTTACCTGCAGAGGTAAACGGAGGGGGACATTTAAAAAAAAATCCTCAGCCCTCACCTGGCGCCTTCTGGCTGATTTCCGCTCGGGCGCCGAGAATTACTTCACATCAGTAAGTAGGAACACTGGCTGTTTCTGAAGGAAGCAAAGCGCCCAGTGTGAGCCCCGCGCCCGGGGTTGGGGGGCTCCACGCAGGCGGAAGGAGAGAGAGCTCCGCGCACTCACGCTCGAGCTTTGAGACGCAGAAGCTCCCTTCTGCCCCCACCCCGGCAGGGGGTCCTCCTCGGCCACCGCGGGGTCCAGGTCTCACCTCCCCGCCCCAGCGCCCGCTCCATCCACCAGCCTCTGCGAAGGAAGCAGGCCCCGGAGATGCTCCTTCAGGCCGAGATCCCTCAGTCCCAGGAGCACGCTCCCCCTTCCTGGCACTTGACGTTTTCCGTCCTCCAGGATGTCGGCGTGTTTCCTCCGAGCCTGCTGGGTTCATTATCGCTGTCGCTGCTCTTCCTGGAGCTTTTTCAGATACTCAAGTCGCAGGAAAGTGAACCAGGTGCCCCCAGGTGGATGAGGCTGGACTAGGTATGTGAGAAGCCATGGACTCTGGCTTCTTCCCCACCGTTGCTGTAGCAAAGTACCACTAACCCAGTGGTTAAAATAATGCAAATTCATGACCTGGCAGTTCTGTGGGTCAGAAATCCAAAATGAATCCTACTGGCTCCTGTCTGTTTATGAGGACTTCCTTTATTCCTCCTTACATGTCCGTCAACCAAGAGCCTCACAAATGTTTACTGTTTAGTTTTGCAAATGGAAACAAACAGAAACCTGAAGGACATGGATTGGTCTTTGGGAAAACCATCCCTCCCCCAACAGAGATGGCAGCTTTTTCCCAGATTTGCCTTTTCATAGACGTGCGTGTGTGTGGTTTGACACATAAACATTTTGAATGAGCTTGAATGTTTTCTTATGGACTAAACACACAATATCATAAATAGAAACGTATTTGAAATTATAATCTCCAAGCTCCTGTGGCTGTTCTATTATGGAGACTGTATTTAATTGCTTTGGGGTGTGTCCGAAATTTAGTCATTGAAAAAACTAAGTCTGTCAGGATACGCCATCGCTGTTGGTCTCGCACGTAGCCTTTCTGCTGAAACTGCTGCTAACAAGGTTGCCAATTAGGGTGAATATTTTTCTGTGATGTGAGCATTTTTCACCAGAAACTAACTTGAGAGTCATAGCTATTCACGTACTGAAATGTCTAGTGTAACCATGCTGCTTGCAGCTCTCACCAGAGTCGAAAAAAACAACTTAATTCAACTTAGTCTCCTTACAAAAGCTAAAAGATAGTTAATCATAGAAGAAATATGCATGTTCAGGTTCCCGCATATTCTACCTCACAAGTCTGATGCGTCCTGTGAACAAAACAAGTTGGAACGGATATGCACAAACCGGTGGTTCTTTGAACCTGGGCGTGCCAAGTACAGGTTCCAATGTTTATTCTACTCTGCACCGTAGGTAACTGGCTACCAAGGACCTTGTGAGTTTCCATGGCATTTGCCCACAGCCAGCTTCAAAAAAAATATCTTCTAAAGTCTATAAGTTTGTGCCTCCTGGTCTCCATGTCTGTTGTCTGTCACTGTTTCTGTGTCTCTCTCTCCGGCCCTAAATCCAGCTGTCCGGATTATGGAAGAGGCCATGTGAGACTATGGTCGCATTTAAGCTATTGTAAAAAGATAAGTTTGTGTAGCAGATTATTTATTTAGGAAAGAATTATTATTTGCATGACAGACTCTATTTGCAAAGAATTCAGCAAGAATGTCCTAGAATAGTAAACTCTCTCTTAGGGCCTTCAGAACCTGATTCACCTGCCCAAAGCTTGATTTTAACATGCTTGTTCGGGAAACGATGACAAAGCGTGTATTACGTAATGCAGTTTCATTCCTAACTCCAGTCGGCTTCTCTTCTCTCTTTTATTCGCCAGTGCACGGGCAGAACCCCCCTGCACACCTACTCTGCGGCGTGATCCCCACTCTCTCTCCCCCTCTGGGTCCTCCTTTAACTTCTGCAGTTTTGGGGTCACACCTGGGTTTCCACTGGTGCCTTCCTGGATGCCATAACCTCATCCCGGCCCTTCTCTAGAGCCTCAGAATTTGCTGCCACGAACCCCCTCTAATCACATTCTTCTTCACTTCATTGTGATTTAAGATCACGCCCACCCCTTAGATAAAATCTCTCTGAGGCCCTGGTGCTTTTTGAACCAGGCCTTCCTCCTGGGAGCCCCACGATCTGGTTTACTCTGAGCAGAGGGTCTCTGGGAGCAGCTGTCCTGTCTTCTTCTTTTCTGGAAGGTCCACAATATTCCTCAGGGTGACCAGGGCTCCCTAAATGGACTGAGTGGATGAAAACAGGAGCACATTTATCCTTACTACATGCATTTATGGAGCCCCTACTATGTGCCAGCCACTGCTCCAGACGGTATCTCCATGAAATCAAATTCTAAGGAAATAGGAGACGAAGGAGGTAAAGACTTAGAATAGGACGTTTTCTTCTAGCCAAAGCCTCATTTCTTCCATGGTATGTGGAGAGAATGTGTAATTTGTCTTTAGTAAGAAGCACGGGAGGCTTTTGGAGTTGTATTACTCAGTTCCATTGGAGCAATATTAATAATACTGGGCCATGAAACACGTAAGTTATGCCTATTTGTCCATTTCATAAACGTTTGCTGGGTCTCTGCTCCTCGGGCCTCGAGCTAGGTGGGGATTACAGAGGCAAAGGAGCAAGTCTAGGCCCTGAGCTCAATGAGTTTCTTTGTAGGAAAGATTTGTCCACTTGAAGTTTCCCAGTAAGTAGCTCTTAGCTTCCAGTTACTCAAATGATAAAGTCTATACTTCTGAAGTTTTTCCCTTCCTTCTTTCCTGTCCTCTTTCTTTCAATCAACCAATCAATGCACATTGGACCTTCCACTAAACACAGTGAAAGACATGGTACAAAGATGTATTTAAATTCGACGCTGGCCTAAGAGGAAAGTGTGTGAGCAGAGGCAGCTCAGAGGTTGCAGGAGTCCTGCTGAGGAGCGCTGACGCCGCCTCTGGGGTGATGCAGTAGCCAGGGTGAGTGAAGAGACAAGGGCCGATGGTCCACTGCATGGGACATCACAATGGTTCCTATTCTTCCCTCTTTTCTGATTATTTCTATGCTACTCAAAGAAGACATATTTTACAGAAACCAAAAAGTATTTAAAGGTCCCCTTTAAGATCACACTTCCTCACCCGTTGAATATAGCAGGAAAGAAGAAGGAACAAGTTCAAATATGGTAGCAGGGAAATGTGCACTTATGGCGCCCATGAGCTTATCCTTTTGGTAATGCACTCACTGTTGTGTAAAATTCAGAATTCAAAAACATTCCAGCAACAAACACTAAGAAGAAATAAAAAGGGCTCATACACTGCATTTACAATAATGTTCTTTCTTTTGTTTTCCCCTGTATCTCTCCCAGATGTGTGTAGTGGTGAGGAATGTAGGGCTTACCAAGCTAAACTCTAAGCGCAGCGTGCAAATCCATGAGTGAAAAACTGGGACGTTACTCTGGTCCTGGTTCTTGACAGCGTGGCTCTTTTTTGTATACTTTACTGATGTATAGTTGATTTCCAATCTTGTGCTAATTTCTGCTGTACAGTGAAGTGATTCAGTTATGTACACATTCTTTCTCATACTCTTTTCCATCATGGTTTATCCCAGGCCATTGAATACAGTTCCCTGTGCTCTACAATAGGACGTTGCTGTTTATCTATTTGATATATACTAGTTTTCATCTGCTGACCCCAAACTCCCAGTCCATCCCTCCCCAACCCCTGCCCTGGCAACCACGAGTCGATGAGTCTTGTTTCTGTTTCATAGATAAGTTCGTTTGTATTTTAGATTCCACATATAAGTGATATCATATGGTATTTGTCTTTCTTTTACTGAATTACCTCTTGACAGCGTAGATTTTGACCTAATGTCTAACTTGTTAGCAACCCCATGACAATGGTAGGAAAAGAATTATGCTCTCAGCCATTGACTGAAGGCCTTCTGCCTGCAGAGAACCCCCTGGGGGCTAGCAGGGAGGATGGAACCATCCTTGACCTCCAGATGATTTGTCCATGGGAGAAAAGCTATGATATGTTTAGGGGAAACTGTTCTATCCAGGGGTCCTAAACATCAATTTCAAAGAACGTGATTCAAGGCCATTTGGAAGTAAAGACATTCATTTTTTTCTTGTTTTGTTTAGAGACTTACACAGGAGTTAGATACATATATTTTATTTTTTTGCTGTGAAAAAAAATCTAATTATGTAAGATCTTCAAAGTAGCAATAAAAAAAGAGAATCACCCCAAATCTCTCCTTTTAGAAATAACCACTGTTGCCATACTTGAACTGACCTATCCCATCTTTTCTGTGTACATATACTTTTTTAAAAAAAATCAAGATTCTGTATTACAACCAGTATTTAGAAGAGGAATGAAATATCTTACTGAACAAATTTGTCACAGGCTAAGTTTACATTCTCCTTAATAAGGCGGTCAGTTAATGGAGGAAGAGATAAGGAAAATGGGGGAAAACGTGGGAAAAGAATGGAAGAGAAAATGGCAGAAAAGGAATAAAAACTCAGAGAAAAGAGATGGAGTATGAAGGGATGCAGGGGAGAGAGGAGAAGGGGGATGCCCACCAGCAGCCCTGCTCGGGCTGGGACGACGCGCCTCACATTTCCACCTGTGAAACAGCTAATTAGCTGATTCACCAACTGCTTCTGCCTTGATGTCGTTGTTGTTCATTTTTGGTGGCTTGACCAGAGATGCAGTGGTCAAACCAGGCCCATGGGAAGAGGGGGAAGGGAGTGTCTGGGCCATGACGGCTGTGAGGAGAGCAGATTTGGGAACAGATGCCATGGAGATGAGCTTCTGCTCCCAGCCTGTGAAGTGGGCCTGTCTTCCAGGCTGAGGCACAGAAGGGGCACTGCCCACCCTCACCTCAAAGTCAAGAGAATTTTGCTCTCATTTGTGACTGATCAGGAACTCTGCGTGTCTCTAGTGCGTTGTTTCTTCATCTGAAAACTGGCGCACTCACTTCTCTGCACGGAGAACTGGAACTGTGTTACCCACTCGCAGTGTATGTTGCAACAGTGGTGGAGAGCATAACAGCAGGGTTATTCGCCTGTGAAAGTGCTCACCAGGCCAGGTGCAGTGCTCTGCTTTCAGGTGCATGTGAGAGACATGTTGCCTTCTCTTCTCCTCTGTCTGTCCACATCTGCGCACATGCGTGCATTTGACATGTTTGCACTGGGTGGTCTGTGTCCCCTTAAACTGGCATGGGCACGCTACAGAGGAACAAGCATGTTTTTTCTAAACTAGAAATAATAACTTTCATTTACGTCCTGCTCCTGAATTAGCATTGCTTTTACACATATGTTCCCAGATCAAAAAGAACTACTATCATCACCATTTTTAGAGACTGGGAAGCAGGCACCAGGCAGAACTGAGGCTTGAGTCTTCCCTCCACACCCTGGAGCAGGGTCTTTGCAATGCCCCATCCGTCCTGTCCCCTGATATTCCAAATCACAAAGACCAAAATGAAGGTCAGCTCCAGCTGCCAAGAGACTGGGATGTGTGTGGTTCTGGGGCTGCTTTGGAAAGGGCTCAGAGGAGGATGGGGTAGGGCTGCCTTTGTCCTGTCTGGTCCATGTAGAGCCATGTGTATGTGCTGTACTTGTGATTTTTGTATTTGCAAAGAGCCTTTCCATCACAAGCCAATCTCCAAGGCTGCTTTAATATGGGGCTTTGACACAGTGATTCAAAGCCCGGAGCCTTCAGGTATGTGCTGTGTGTGGTTTCTCTCCCAGGCTGTGATTTTCCCTGAAGACGCTAAGCCCCCAGCTTCCCCAGGTACGAAGGAGGGAACCCCCCACGAGTAAAAGTGACTGTACCCCTCCTGTGTGACCCAGCACACTGATTTCAAACACTTGGTAAATAGTCATCTGCAAACACTTTTTCAGCAAGTAAATATTTGCTGAAGCCTGATGCATGTTACAGGTGAACCTGGAACTTCACCAGGTACTTCTGTGTGGGTCCCCGAGGCCACCTCTTCCTGGCCAGGGAGTTGAGGTCTCCTCCAGAGCCTGACATCCACATGTCGTGGGTGAGGAAGTTGAAGTCTAGGGGCACAGGGCGTCTTCATCGCCAGCAGATCTTCATCACCAGGCCTTGATTAACTTTTGCTCCTTTAAGATGAGCACAGCAAATTAGATTTTCCCTGTGTTCCATGGTGCAGAGAAAAACCTGAGATCCAGTGACCTAACAAATAGCTCAACTAAGAACCCATAAAACCTGTCTCCTTCAGCATGCAATGCCCTTGTCTTCTTATTATGGAGAAATAACAGCACAACTTTTGGTCAGAAGGACCCTGAACATGAAACTAAAAGGCTGTGGATGTTTGCCTCTGTGCCCTGACCCTTTAAACAGGCAGCAGTCAAGGTGGGGTGACCAGCCGGAACTTTGTCCAGACTTCGGTGTTCCCCAGGACACCCTAACCGAGCGAGGCGGCACCTAGCTTTAAAAGTCACCCCTGCCCCTCACAGACCTCACCTGTGTGACTCCCAGAAATGGCTTCAGCTCTGGGGCCTTGCCCCTCTTTGGGGGAAGGACTTGCCCTCTGTCCAGGGACTCCACCTGGCACCGCACACCACAAACCTTTCCGACCTTCCAAAGGAGGTGCATCCTCTCTGCCCTTCTGTGGACATTTAGAGTAAAGGGGTCATTAAGAGAAAGTCTGGTAAGATGGGGCATGCACAGTTTAAAGCACTTACCAAAATTGCTTTATGGTAGGAAAGAAAGCAATGTTTGAGGGACTGGGATTGTAGAACTGTATTCTTCACTATGCTTTTCTCTATCCAAACCACCAAAACTGTGATGTGAGGAAAGTTTTTGGTATTTACTGTGAGAGAAAGGGCCTTTCATGGTACCCTGGTCTTACACTGGCTTGGGTGCCATGGAGCCATTTGGGGCAGGTGGCATCCCACACAGCAGGCCCTGCGTGGTCCCATGCTCTGTTAACAGCACTGGTTAGAAGTTAGGTGTGGCTGTCAAGAGATTCATATGGAACTGAGTGAGGGTGTGGCTGGGAGGAAAAGGAAGGAAACAAACAAAGGCAAGGGAAGAGGGGAAGCAGGATCCAGAAAGGGAAATGTGGGGTGAGAACATGCGGGTTCCTCCTTCCGAAAGCACCTGCCATCTACAGACAGGAAAGCCGGTCTTCAGCAGTTTCGGGAGACTACAGGACAACTCTGAATCTGCCATGGTGATGTAATGGGCTGTAGCTAACCTGCAGATTCCTGGGTTCCTTGAAGAATGCTGAGAAGCGTGATGATTCACTGGACCTCTCAGACTCGGATGCAAGGCAAACGGAGTAACTGGTCTTCCTCTGCAGAAGAGGGTATCTGCTTCTCTCCTGCGAGCAGAAAAGTCCATTCACAGCCAAGCTTACCTGGCATTGAAGAGACATCTTGTTTTATTTAGGATAAGGGTAGATGGGGGACACATTGTGAGAAATCTGGAAGTAAGTTGAACAGTGTGAGCTCACCATTACCTTATGGAAATGAACGGGTCACGTGAGGTTTCCGTGTGTTCCCAAGGCTGTGGCGGGTTTTCCTGGGGGGGATGGCATGAGGGAGGGGCTGCACTGTGAGCCACTGCCGACCCTCACCGATCAGAATGCAGCACAGTGATGAGTGCTAACCATCCCCCCCAGGCGGACCAAGGACCCAAGAAATACAGCTTCAGTGGAAACACTGGCCAAGAGGAGCATCGCTAAAGACAGGGAGGGGAGCTCAGAGACCCAGCAACAAGAGTGACACCAGCCAGCTGAGAGATGCGCCTCTGAGGGGTAATGAGTTTGCGGTGACAAACCCAGCTTGAAGCAACGGAGAATTGATGGGTTCTGACAAATGCTTTGGTGGGCAGACAATAGACAAAGGAAGAGAACAACACTGGAGCAGGCTGGATCCAGAGGGTGGACAAGGGCTGCAGACAAAGCAAAGCAGAGTTTGGGATCAGAAAGATGCATAAAGACAGTCGGATCAGAGGGAATGAAATGAGTCCTGAGCATTCTTCTCATTTCCATGCACAAACAGAAAACAAACAAAACATGCTGTAAAGAACCATCTAGATTATTCACTGGAGTCCTCCAAGCTCCCAATGCCTCTGGCTTCATGTTTCCCACCGAGATTTCAACCTCAGAAGAGACTCCGTGATTCAAGCAGGACAGTCCTTGTCTCTTTTGGAGTCATTGCTTCTTAGAATCTGCCAACCTGTAAGTCCTGGAGTTCCAGGTGAAGTAGACCCTTGGGAGACGAGGTGCCAGACACTGTGCAGACAGTGTAAACCAGCGTTACCAGCCCCAGTAACAGAAGCTCCATGCCAAAAGGGCTTTTTCCTCACCTCTAATCTGTCCATCTCAATCATTAATAAACAGCAGAAGCACATATTATAGATCCAAAGATCATCTCTAAAACTTCAAGATTTGCCCCCTTGAGAATGTGTTGTCTGAGGCCCCTGCAGGACAGCAGGGCACTCAGTGTGCAGCACCCCACGAGCTCTTCCACCTCTGTAGCCTGCAGACTATAATCGGGCCCCTTCCCTGATTTATGGTCTTCAGAGCAGGAAAACCAAGATGAGTATGAAATTGTAAGCTCATCCAATGCTATTATTTTTAATTGAAACGATCTAGAAACTGGCAACTTGTGTGAATTGTATTCTCATTCCTTACTATATGCTTAATTCCAATTTGTAATGAGTAGAATGATGTGAGCACGCTAAAGTGACAAATGTGCCCTTGCATTTCACCAATCCAGCTTCTTGACCTGATAAATATAAGCAAGCTACCATTTAACACGCACAGAGTAGATTTCCTTGGCAGATTGATTTCACATTTCATTATATAAAACAAGCATGGACTTACGTGAGGGTTAGAAGCCTGGTTATGAGAGGTGTGCCTGTGTGTATCCAATCCTAACTCTCCATAACAAAAAATATTTCTGAGAAGTGGTGGTTCCTCCTATTTTTCTGGCTGTTATTTAATGCAACAAAATGCCAAATTATTGACATGCTAAAACACCGTGAGAATCTAGACTCCTCTTTGCAGTCCACCGTGGATTCCTTTCTGTTCAACAGTACAGTTACTAAAATTAATTTCTAACTACCCAACACAAGTGTGCTACCTTCCGGGCTCATGTGAGGCAAATAGGATCTGGGACTCCAAGGTATTCATTCTATTGTGTGTGCCAAAGGCTCCCAATTTTTCTCCCTTCTTACATGCCATATGCACACCACTGGTCGCAGATGCCAGTGGTCATCCAGTCCAAGACTAGTCTGCACTAGATGTGCGGGCACTGCCAGGAGCCTCAGAGGTGGTGGGACTCCTTAGGTGACAACTCCGTGGGTGTCACAACAGTCTCAAAGTGTCTGGTGCAGTCTTGACCACCCCAAGAGCAAGGCAGGGCATTGTTTCTGCATCCTGGTCATTTTCTTTGTTTGCCTGGTTGGGAGTAGCTGTAGGGGCTGCTCTGATGCCCAGCATGACCCCCATCCAGGAGAGGTTCAGTTCTTAAGTGATGCAAGAAAAGAAAAACGTTGCACACCTCCACATCAATGTCTGATCCCCTTTGCCATTCTTTTTAACGTTCATTTCAATTCAATTAAACAAATACAAAACAAAAATATTCCAGTGAAAAGAACACAGAACCAGGAGTTGGAATTAAAGTCTAGTCCTAACACTGTCACCAGCTTATTAAATGACCTGGAGAAAGTTCAGCTCTGTAAAATAGTTTCTCCGAGATTTCCAAGACATGAAACGTGAGACCTTTTCAAATTATCCTTCGTTCATTCATTAAAAAAAAAAAAAATGCTATTGAGCACCTAGTACTTTGGGGAATGAATAAGTGCTATTTAGTGAATGTGAATGCATGCCAGGCACTAAGCCAAGTGCTGTATAAACATTATCCAACCCAATCAGCCTAGTGATTCTGCAAGCTAAGTTCTATTGCTATTCCATTTCACAGAGGCAATCTGAAGGGCCAAAGGTAAAAGAAATGTAGCTTAGGAGGAAATACGGGTCAAGATGCTGTACAGATATAGACAAGGAAAAGAGGAGAAAACAGCCCTGGAGAAGTTTCACCTGCAAGGTGACAGTTAGTAAGCAGTGGTGTGACAACTCGAGTCCACATCTTCTGTCCCGGGTCCCATCTCTCCATCACTGCACAGAACCACCTTCCTTTTTCAAACACATGTTATCTTCCTTAAACTTAAACAAAGGAGCTGACCATCCCAAAAGCGTGCCGTATCTCCCAGGGGGGTCACTTTGTCCCATGAGTCGAATGAAGGGGTGAGCACGTTTACCTTCCTCCTGCAGACACAGTGATGCTGTTCGCAGCTCTTGATGTGCACTGTGTTGGGCTTGTAGTTCAGGAAGCCCTCAGAGCAACCCAAGGAATTGTTATGCCCATTTTACAGATGCACCTACCTGAACCAGGAGAAGTTAAGGAGGGAGATGGAAGCAGGGCTACAAGTCCAATGCTCTGGTTACCAGGGAGCCTTGGCTGGAAAGGAGAGCCCAGCAGGGCTAGGCACTGTGAACACTGACCTTCTTGAATTTGCCACCTCAACTCCGGGTGGGACCCATGCTCACCTGCATGGAGGGCAGGGCTGCTCCCAGCAGATAAAGTCCATCACCAATGCCTTTTCCCTCCTTTGACACCTGTTCCCCTTCCTCACCCAGCTCACCTTTCACTGCCTAGCAGCAATCTGCACTACTGAGTACCCCCTTCCCTCACCCTTCCGTGAAGGAACCTAGTAATTTACATCCTACTGTGTGTTTGGCACTGTCTTCTCTTTCCTAGGGATATTTGCAGAATAAGCCTTTGCTATAATTGTGCAATGAAAATTTCCTCTATTGTTAAGTGGATCTGCGGTATCCATTTTTGGGTATTCCTGGTTCAGACAGAACTTGTGCAAGCCTCTGAAAAGAGCCCCCAGAACCAGGTGCTTATTCCAATTACTTTTAAGATCAAACCAAACCGGATGTAAAGGAAAAAATGAAACAAAAGACTAAATGCAAGACGAAGGGAGTGCTCAGAGGAGGTAAATAGAACTACGATCGTGAGGACCGTCAAATCCGGTGCCACTGCTTTGCGTTTGCTTAGTTTCTATTGTTTTCCCCAACGAGCCTTGAACATCTTGGGTAATGACTCAGTTAACCTATAAATGTTTAAAACCAGTCAATGAAAGATAGATTAAGATAAATAGAAGATAGATAGATAGATAGATAGATAGAGATAGAGACAGAGAGATGATAGACATAGAGGAATAAATGGTAGAGAATTAGAATCAGAGAGAGAGGTCGGTAAATGACAGATGGCAAGTGGATGGGTGAACACACAGACAAAAGAGAATACCTCCCTTCTCTGTTGCATAGTGTGGAGTAGTTCTCTGCTGCTTGCATTTTAGCTGCTACTATTTTTCTTCCAATCCAATTCGCTAGCCTGGGAACCACTGAAGTAGAAAGCAGAGATGAAGCCGTGCTCCCAGTTGGAAGGAATGGATATCCTTGCTTTCCTTTTTGATACCCTTGAGAAGCACCTTCGCTGTGTCCTTGCATCTGGGGAGATTTGGTAATTCCTTCCACAGACCAGTGGGGAGCCACTTGATCTGTGGGCGAAAGTCTACCTCATAGTAAAGCTTGTGCAATGCGGTGCCCCTCAGGGCTTGGGCATCTAGTTTCTCCACCATAAGCACGCACAGACAGAGAGCTCTCAGGAGGTATTTCCACAGGTGCTTTCTTCTGCCCCCTGAGCTCATAACAGTATGCAAATAGTTGAGGATCAAACATAAGTCAGAGGCAAATGGCTTCAGCGCATCAAGCAGCCTTCCTGCATGACAGAGCCACAGGCAACGGCAGGGTTGTCAGCCTTGCTGCCTTGAGCCCCCCGTGATGACCCAGCTGCTGCTGCTAGGAGAGATTTTCCACAGCTTGGCATCTGGGCTGGGAGCCGGCTTCCACTGTCACATGTCACCTCACCAGCACTAGGCTCGCGGGTGGAGATGGACGCAGCTCAGGGAATTTTCCAGTGTTACCAGCACAGCACAGTGAGCAAGACCCACAAATAGTCACATAAGAGACTTCTGTGTTCCACATACAGCGGGGGTTCATGGCTCTGAAGTCAGCTTGTCAATTAACTCACAGGGAAAGGGAGACACAGATTACTTAGCATGCAGGCTAATGAATTACCTTCCGAAATCAGGGCTGCAAGTTCAGTCCCTGCCAGGCAAATAAGACTGTATCTTCGAAATGCTAAGAAATGGGAGAACCACGCTGCCAAGAGCTGAGCCCATTCAGCCCTCTGCAAGTTGTTCTTTCCGCTTTATCACAGACTCAAACAGCTGTCTGATTTTCCTTATCATTTCTATAAATACGGTGTTCAATTATAAAACAAAGTCAATTGCCCGATTTTTCACGTGGTGATATCAGCATTCACTATATAAAAGCATTGTTGGAGCAGTTACGAGGCTCCATGTACTGACAGGTCACCAGAGAACCCAAGATGGGGTGTAAACGAGGAGGAAGGGCAGTTGTTTTGGAGTCAAACCTGTCAGGCAAATAAACAGCTAACAGTGAAAATAAACAGAATGCCGGGCACAATCCCATGCCAAATAACATCAAGGACTTTAAAACAAATTGTTTTTCTCCAAAGGAATTTTTAATTCATAAATTTGTAAGCCTGGTTTTCCTGTTTTAACTTAGATAAGGTGTCACCTTGTTGTGAAAGGAAAAGGGCTCTGGAGGCAGGTAATTCTGGGTCCAGATTCTGATTCTGCCCCTCCTTAGTCAGGCAACTTGGAGTAGCTTGGCTCCCAGGTGAGCTGAAAATGGTACCAGGTGTGCACAACTGGTTGGGCTGGTGTGAGGTTTAGAGATGATGTAGGTCAAATCCTTAACACAGAGCCTTGCCTGTCGCGAGCACACGTTCATTCCATGGAAGCTCCTTATACTGTTCTCCATCCTTTGTAGAGCACAAAGTCTTTGGGTATCAAGTTCCTCCTTGTGGGAGTGCAAGCTGGTGCAAGCTTTTTGGTGATAAATTGGGTAACGTCAACCAAAGGTTAAATGTGAATGTCCTTTGAACTGGCAATTTCTCGGTTCCTTTGACAAAAACTTATCCTATAGAAACACCTTCACAATACCCAAGGTTGTATGGCTGGGGACGTTCGTTGTGCTCCGTGTATAGTAGTAAAACCATGGAAACCCCTGCAGTGTTCACATGGAGGGGAGACGATGACTGGATCCCAATCCAGGTATAGAAGGGGATGCTGGAGGTGTGATGTTGAGCTGGATTCAGGAGCTGTGCAAGGAGGGGTAGACGTAGCTCTGCTTAGAAGCAGCTCTGCACCACCAGCTGCACCGCCTTGAGGTTGAAGAGCTGGCCCTCCAGTCAATGATTCATTCTACAAGAGGACGTGAGATGCTGTCTTCTCCACCTGCCCCCACATGGGTGGGCTTAATCAAGTGTGGGCCTGCGGAGAGAATGAAGTCCATTCTGCTATTATAATGCTTAGAGATCAAAGCTTGTAAATTACATTATCAAGCACAAAGGACTCTGGGAAGTGCTGATAAGAACTCTCTGGTTTAATAAACTGGATTGTCTATATTACTGTTCTAAACAGGGAACATAAAAAGAAAAAAGGGATGCTGTGCATTAAAAAAATGAAGCAGATCTAGAAACGCTAATAAAGGTTGTATATATGTATATAAAGAAGTCAGTTCAACCTTATTGAGTCACGAGTCCATTTGTATAAAATGTCATGTTGAACATGTATCTACACTTAGATATATGAAATATTTCTAACATAGACCTATGCATATGTATATTCATGTATTTACATGTACATACACAGATATGGTTGTAAAGGCGCGGGACATCCCTAGCTGAGCTCCCAACAAGTTGTTTCTACAGAAGGATGGGAATGAGGGCCCTGACTGGGCACTTTAGAAGACTTTCACACTTTACTTTATACCCTTATCTACCACATACAGTTCTTGTTATTAGCTTGCACTTTCCCTAAATGTTTTAAAATTATAAAGTTAATATACACAAAGATCCAGCACAACATTCTTGTAATATGTTAGTGTAATTAGTCTGCCTAAAGATCTGGCATAACTTTTTGGTGTTGGCTGGGTAAATATTCAGTCCTTACCTGTTACTTTCAAAAGCAATGACTAAAATGACCCAATATTTTGTGAATTTTAAGGTGTTTGGCAGAAGACGATATGACGTATTTACAGCTCATCTGTGTAATGTTAAGATTGAAATCTTTCTTGTGTTAAATTATATAAATGGAGGCTATTTTAATGTTTTATGAAGAGAATGTATTTCTAGACTGTAATGTGTACTCTTACCTTAAAAATATTTAATTTTTTTGACTCAAAAATCATGTGTATAAAGATAAATACCTTATCTGTAAAATAAGAAGATTTAACAAAAAAAAAGTCTTTACGCTTCCTTCCAATTCTAAAATTCTCTATATCTGTGATTTGGGCAAGAAATCTTACACTAATGAATAACAGTATCAAAAATGTTTGATATCATTTAGACAAGACACCCATTCATTAGATGATACTGAGTTTCTTTTCCATTTGACTGTTTTAAAATGTAACTCAGTGGTGATTGAATTGAATCGCTAGTTAAGTCATTATTTTAAGCCTGTTGCACACATTTTAAATTTAAATATATCGCCTGTGATGATTCGGAAGTCTTATGATAGACTTCTGCATAGTTACACTCTTTTTCTAAAAATTTATTTTATTGAAGTATGGTTGATTTATAAAGTCGTGTTAATTCCTGCTGTACAGCAAAGTGATTCAGTTATACATATATATATATAAATATATATATATATTCTTTTTCATATTCTTTTCCATTATGCCTTATCACAAGATATTGAATATAGTTCCCTGTGCTCTCCAGTAGGACCTTGCTGTTTACCGTCCCATATACAATAGTTTTCAGCTGCTTATCCCAAACTCCGAACCCATCTCTCCCACACACCCACCTCCTTAGCAACCAAAAACTCCCAGTCCATCCCTCCTCCCCACCTCCCACCTTGGCAACCACAAATCTGTTCTCTTGCATAGTTGTTCTCAAGCTTATTACAAGGCTAAAACACCTACCGAGATATTGAACCTGACAGAGGATACGTACAGACTGCACCCCTGCCCTGTCTTTGACATTAAGTGCTGAGTGTACTGTCTCCCATCCTCGTACAGGGAGGGACCAGGTACGAGCATCAACAGCCTTGGGCCTAATCCTGAGTGTTTACTGGTCATGATGAGCTATGTGATGTTAGGCAGTTTAATCGATGTCTCTGAGTGCCCATTTTCTCAGCTACAAGATGGAGTTGATAATATATATATGCTTTCAGAATATCTGGAGGATTCAGTGAGCCAATACCTGAATCGGAGAGCACAGTGTCTGACAAGTGGGAGGGGTCAGCACATACTCGTTCCCTTTCCTCGTGACTGTGTGCGCCCCTAATGGAGACCCTGGTTTGCTGGCCCCATTCTGCACTAGGCCCTTGGTGGGCTTCTCAGTCAAACATCTTCCTGACCTGGCAGCTAGTCTAGGAGGCATAAATTTGTGGGAGACACAGGGAGTCCCAACGTGGAGTCTGAGATACCAGTTACTTACTGAGTGGAAATGCCAAGCGGGTCTCCTGAAGTTAAGAGACAAGTTTCAGTCTGGAATGATGCTTCTGGGAGTCATGGGTATCGAGATGGCATTCCATGCCCTGAGACCAGATGAGATTGACAAAAAAAAAGAGGAGAAGAGAAGAGGTCTGAGTGCTGAGCCCTGACACTCCAAGGTCAAGGCTGAAAAGAGGACCCAGCACAGAAAGCTGGGAAGCGGCACGCCTACCAGTGGAAGGATGCCTGGGATGGTGACGCCTGGCAATCAAGAGAGGAAGGTATTTGTAGGAGGGATGAGTGACCTGCTGAGTCAGACACTGGTAACAGGTGAAGCAAGGTGAAGACGAGGGTACCTACCACTGAGAAGAGCTCTAAAAGACAAAGCAGGTTCTGAGTAAAAAACAAAGTAGAACCTCCATTTTTATTCAACGTGGAAAGGATCTCCCTTCACACTTTCCGGGAAGACCCAAGGCGTTACAACAGGGCCTAAAGTTAGCATCCACCTGCAGCACGCCTGGGAGGCCGTTGCAGAAAAATAGACTGAATTTCACAAAGACAGAGATGGCGGGAGAGGAGAGGCGTGCGTGCCGCATGCTGAGTGGGGCTCCGGACTGGACCCAGGTGGTCACGTTGGCCACAGAGCAGGAGATGCAACTGGCTGTAGAGAGAGGCCATGGGTCGGGGGCTGGAGAGGCCCATGGGGAGCTGCACTCTGCCCTGGCCATGGGGACACTGAGGCTGGAAAGGTCACAGGCAGGATGGGCACGCCGGACACACTGCCCTTGGGAGGGCAAGAGGACATCAGCGGGAAATGCCAGAGGCTCTGGGCGAGCTCTGTGGATATTCTAAGAACTCTCCAGTTGGCCCTTGAATTGGGTGCATTTTGTTGTAGGTAAATTATATTTCATTAATCTACCTTTTATTACTCATGATTTATGATGTTGAAAAGGCACTGAGGGGTGATCCCTTAGCTATTCATGATTTTCACATGTGATGGACAAACCAACACACCAACAAGTATACAAATGTCCTCACAATTGTTACTGAGAGTTTTAGGTGTAATGAGTCCAAACAGTGGGTTCTGGCCTCTGTTCGGGGCTCTCCCTGCCGTGCAGCCCCCAGGGCCTGGCTCATGCGTACACTGAAAAGGCAGACAAGATGCTAAAAAGAGCGGAAGCGGACACAGTGGTCAATCCCTCCACCTCTTGCCTCATCATGACTTAGTGCACAGAGGCTACACACTTGGACTCTGGAGCCAGACCAGCCCACGTCCAAGTCCCATTCCCGTCCTTACTCTGACCGGACGAGCTGCTCAGCTCTCGTGCACTGACTTTCCCACCTGGAGGATGCAGCCAGGAGAGCTCCTGACTCCCAGGTTGTCCCTTGGACCCACTGAGCCCAGACGGGTGCCTGGCACAGAGCAAGCCCCACGGAAGGCTGGAGAAACAGACCTGAGCCTTCCTCTCATTTACAGAGGCTTAAACTCCTCCTCATGTTGCTTTCTGAGGATCTTTTTCGGTCTCAGGTTTCCCATGATACTCCTTTATTTTATAATTCATATGCCCAGTTAGCACATGCTGATCTGGCACCCATACCAGACTTTGCCTTCGTGGGGGACATTAACCTGAAAAACAAGTCCCCATGTGTAGGGGAGCAGCTGAGCCAGAGAGAAGGGTTCAGCATCGAAGACCAGGCAGCTATGTAGAAAACTCAAGAGACGAAGATGTTGGGGTGTGCCGGCTGCTGACCTGGCCCCCAAATCCAGAGGCTGCGGAGCCCTTGTGACCTGTCAGCGGCCCTGCAAGGCACAGAGAACCTCGCGGGGTTCACCCAGGGCTGTAGGAGGACTGTTAAACTAAGATCAAGTCTTGTCTATCATCTCCCACCCACCAGCCTCCTCCCTCCAACCCTGCTCTCCTTTCCACTGATTAGAAGGAAATCGACCTGTTATTTTGGTGTCTTCAGGTGCCATCCGAAGGGAGGCATGATGCAGTGGATTGGAAAGTGATCCCCAAGGTCAATGTAAGCTACACCAATTGTACAGCTGGAGGGGAAGGTGAGCAGGTGCCAGCCCGAGTCACTCACCGTTTACCTAAATTAAATCCGGGGGTGCTACTTGGGCTTGGTGCTGTGTGCTCCCTTCTGCTCCCACGGCTGGTGCCTGTTCCAGTCCCAGGGGGTTGTCACAGCCCAGAGACTGTGGGGCAGGTCCCTTCCCATCAGCCCGTTTTCAAGGGTGCCTGGTGCCTTGGAAGGCAGGCTCTTGGTGACTGTGTTGTTTGGACCCGTTTACTTCTTTTTGTTTTTGTTTTCGGTTTGGGCGCAGAGAGGCTTTATCTGTTCCCTGCACTGGGTGCCTGTGCTGTGTGACAGTGGGACCGTCAACACGGAGGCCCAGGCACGCAAGGACTAACGCTTCCTTTTCTTGCACCTGGTGAGCTGCTGAGCAAGTTATTGAGTGCTTCCTCCAGAGCTGCAACCCCCTAGATCGTGGCGCGGCTGGCACCCACCTGGTCCGAGCCTCCACGGTCCCCTGACCCTGTAGGTCGGCTCTGCCTCCTCATGGGCCATCCATCGCCAGGGCAGAGAGCACCGCGCTGGGCCTCCCTCCTCTAAGCCCCGCCCCCGGCCCGGCATCCTGCCTGCCTGGAGCCCCAGTCCCCCCCTGTGTCCAGGTCCCACCAGCACTTCCTCCCTCTCTGTCTCCAGAGTTCTCTTTCTCTCAAACGTGCACAAACGTCCACTGAGCCAACGTTTGTCCATGGAGATGCCTTTATGCCAACAGTGTGGGAACACTCAGGGTCTGCTGTGGGGTGTGGATGCAAGTGTGTGTGTGTGTGTGTGTGTGTGTGCACGTGTGTGCTCATGTGTACGGTGAAGAGAGGGACGGCAGGGAGAAATAACAGCACTGCTCAATGACTGACCTCTGACCTCTGCACTTGAGCACAGTGATGATCATGAATCCTGGCTGGGGCCAGGTCCCCACCACCGAGGAGCTCACTTTCCTGGTGAACGGACAGCTATTTCCCTTGAGATCTGATTGCGCACCTCCCTGGGGTTCTGTGAGAAAGCTGGGAACTATTTCCTCCTGCCCCCAAAGACAGGGCAGAGTGGAATGAGGGTACCACTTTCATAATATCTCTGCTTGAATTCTGGAAAATGAATTGAAGGAAGTCATGCTGGAGTTTCCAGGTTCTTGGAGTAATTCCACAAGAAATGAGGGTGGGGACTTCCCTGGTGGCACAGTGGTTAGGAATCCGCCTGCCAATGCAGGAGACATGGGTTCAATCCCCGGTCTCGGAAGATACCATATGCTGTGAAGCAACTAAGCCTGTGTGCCACAACTACTAGGCCTGCACTCTAGAGCCTGCTACCCACAACTACTGAGCCCGTGCGCCACAACTACTGAAGCCCATGAGCCCTAGAGTCCATGCTCTGCAACAAGAGAAGCCACTGCAATAAGAAGCCCGCTCACCACAACGAAGAGTAGTCCCCGCTCACCGCAACTAGAGAAAGCCCATGCTTAGAAACAAAGACCCAATGCAGCCACAAAAAAGAAAAAAATAAAAAGAAAGAAACGAGGGCAAGTGGCCCGGGAGCTGTGGGTGGGGTTGGAGCTGGGAGAGGGGAGGGAGGGAGGAAGGTGGCAGGTGCACAGAGTATTACCTTTGGAGCTTTCAAAAGGGCGGAGACTCCCAACTCTTGTCCTTACCTGTGACTCGCACACTGGCAGCAGGGGTGGGAGGGTAATTATGACCCCTTCCCAGACTGACAAACACTGATGTACAGATGAACCAGAGAAGGTGGTTCTGATTGGTCAAGGGGGTGAGGGAAGGTGAAGGCAAGGACAGATTTGGAGCTGAGTCTTCTCATGGACCAGAGGGCAGATCTGGTTTAAAGCAAGGAGACTGGGCAGAAACCTTTTAATGATAGCAAAAAAGGTACCTCTCTAAAGGTGGATGCCTGAGCCAGGACTACCTACATGATTTTATGGGGCCAGTGCAAAATGAAAATGCAGGGTCTTTTGTTCAGACATTATTAAGAATTCCAAGACAGCAACAGCAGAACCTTCAACCAAGTGCAGGGCCCTTCTGACTGCCCAGGTCACACGCCCATGAACCAGCGTGGTCTTGGACCTTTCTCGGTTTCAAACGTGTCCTTATTTATCTTTTGAGTGGAAAAGTAGACTGATGCTGCTCTAGTTCCTTCCCTTCTCACCTGCAAACACTTAAAATTAGAAAAGAGCGGTGTTGTAGTCACTTAATTCTCTCCATCTCTCTGGGATATTAATTTTGCACAGTTAATGCTGAGCCTGTCAACCTTCGTCCTTTGCTGTCTGTTAGAAAATCTCAGCTGGACTCCTTTTCTGGGCTGCCATCTGTTGCTATGACGCCTTCTATTTTTAAATAAGGGAGAGCACCGTAAGCTCCCACAGAGGCAAGGAGGGAGGGACTTTTCATAGAATGTTTCCTTATAAAGAAGGCAGAAGATCCAGTTCATTGGAAGTTGGTCTATGAACTCAAACTGGCCGTTCTCCTTAAATGACTCGTGTCCATTCATTATCTTTCCTACCCGATAGCGTGTTTAGATGAGCCATTTCCAGATAGTCATCTTACAAGAGCATCACACAACAGACACATCTCACCCCTCAACTCAAAGCAACAAAAGTCTGCTAGGGTCACACCATCCTTGACCTTATATCAATGAGTCTGATTCACTTTTCATGTCTTCTTTTTTTGACCCACTTGGAGTAGGCTGGTGGTGGAGTAGTTTCAACCATGATCCTGTTTTCACACGGAGCCTTCCTGTGTTTGCAAAGCTTTCCCTTAAAACTCTTTTTTATTGTACTTAAAAAAAAAATTGAAGACATTCCAAAATGAAAATAAAGAAACAAAATATGCCGGGTAGATATTTTTCCCATCTGAAAGCTAAGTGCAAAAAAGACTTTTGGACTTTGAACTTCTAGTCACTTTTTGAATCCAATCTTGTAAAGACAGGAATTGGCCTATGAAGTCTTGTAAAAAAATATTTGAAAGCAAATGGTTGAACGTGTAGAGGAAGTAATTTAAAAATTAAAATTTTCCTGCAGTCTAACCAATCAGCTGTTTTTGGAAATGCCTAATGCCACATGTTACTATGGAACCAAACAAGAATGAGATTTTAGTTCTTAAAACCACAAAACGTTGAATACACTTTGTAGGAGGAATGTAAAAGTTTATGAATCTGACTTCATTTGTGCCTGATTTAACTCCAAAATCAATAAATGCACTTAAATTATCTTCTTCAAATTATCTTTAATAGCAGAAATTTACCTAGAAAAACCTGCAGCAGATCTTTATTAGTACGAAAGGATATGGAGGGGCTGGTACTTGGTCTTGTTCAACTCGCCTAGTCTAGTACTTTCATCCATTATTGGTTTTGCTTGTCTTGACTCAGCTCTGGTCTTTAAGGGTGACTCACAGGTAGAGGCATGATGCCCCAGTGGCTTGAGGCTCAGCCCAGACATCTTCCCAGGGGCTGATTCTCCTCTGAAGGTGATTGGTTGGTGCGAGGGGAGGCCACGCCCGCCGCATTCACTGCGTATTTTAAAGGACCCTGAGGACCACTCCCACACAGTGGACAGGACACAAGGGAGGATGCCCTCACTCTGTATGCCATGAAGGCTACTGCTTCTCAGCTTTGGGTCTCATTGTGGTACTTTGCCTTTTAAATCTGTCTTTTTTATGACACTTTCCAATATTTTTTAAATGACAATTGTAAGAATTATTTGTTGGAAAAAAATCTGATGTTTTACATTCTCTCGCCATTACATTAGAACTTTGTCATGACAAACTTAAAGTTTTATTTAAAAGTATAAGTAGGTATTGTGAAGTGTAAGATCCCTCCTGTCAAGGAGGTGGGGGAACATTAACAAAGCTGAGTGTGTCCGTGATCTAGTCTAGGGCTACCTGACCCCTCACTAAGGTGGTCTTCTTGAGCAGAGAAAGGATCTAGGCAGCATTCTACTCTTTCCTTTACAAACATCTGTATAAAATACTTAACTCCTACAGATGTTTGTAAATCCATAACTTAAGAAAAATACAGAACGCAGAGACATATTTTTAAAAATACTGAACTCTTTCTCATTGAGTTCTGTTACTATAAAATGTATTATACAATGAGGTTATCACCTCACACCGGTCACAATGGCCATCAACAAAAAAATCTACAAACAATAAATGCTGGACAGGGTGTGGAGAAAAGGGAACCCTCTTGCACTGTTGGTGGGAATGTAAATTGATACAGCCACTATGGAGAACAGTATGGAGGTTCCTTAAAAAACTAAAACTAGAACTACCATACGACCCAGCAATCCCACTACTGGGCATATACCCTGAGAAAACCATAATTCAAAAAGAGTCATGTACCAAAATGTTCACTGCAGCACTATATACAATAGCCAGGACATGGAAGCAACCTAAGTGTTCATCGACAGATGAATGGATAAAGAAGATGTGGCACATATATACAATGGAATATTACTCAGCCATAAAAAGAAATGAAATTGAGTTATTTGTAGTGAGTTGGATGGACCTAGAGTCTGTCATACAGAGTGAAGTCAGAAAGAGAAAAACAAATATCATATGTTAACACATATATAGAGAGTCTAAAAGGAAAAAAGATGGTTCTGATAAACCTAGGGTCACGACAGGAACAAAGATGCAGATGTAGAGAATGGACCTGAGGACACAGGGAGGGGGAAGGATAAGCTAGGACAAAGTGAGAGAGTTGCACTGACATATGTACACTACCAAATGTAAAATAGATAGCTAGTGAGAAGCAGCTGCATAGCACAGGGAGATCAGCTCAGTGCTTTGTCACCACCTAGAGGGGTGGGATAGGGAGGGTGGGAGGAAGATGCAAGAGGGAGGGGATATGGGGATATATGTATGTGTATAGCTGATTTACTTTGTTATACAGCAGAAACAAACACAGCACTGTAAAGCAATTATACTCCAATAAAGATGTTAAAAAAATAAATAAAATATATAAAATAAAATAAACAAATATTATATAGTTTTAAATATTATATAAGATATTATATAAAAGTATATATTATATTATACACATATGCATATATGTGTATTTCATAGCCCCAAAGTTCAATAGCCCTTAAAGTACAGTGGGAAGAAAACAAGGTTCTATCTATTAAAGTTTAGGAAAAATCATGAACAGTTAACAAGGTGAAGTGAGAGAAGACAGCACAATGTTAATGGGCTGACTTTAGGCAAGGTTGGAAGCCCCAAAGTTTGTCCATCACTTACTTCTCTGTCTGAGTCTGTGTGCGGTCCTCGGGCTTGCCCACTGCAGCCCTGGCACGTAAGGTGGTGTCCACAAGAAGTGCTGGGTATTTTACAAAAGGCTTGTAAAATTTTCACCCAGGAATTGGGTCTTTAGACCTCCACTCTTTTGGAAATTGAAGAATTTTTCACCTAAAATTTCTCCTTTAATGCAAATCTCCCTAAGCTGTTCATATTTGAAGGTGTTTTTGTTTTGATCGGGTACAATCTTACTACAGTTTAGTTAACAAAGGAGAACAGGTTATACACTTGCAGAGTCAGAGTTCCTGTCTCAGGAAAACTAAAGATGAAGGAACCCAGCATCTACCTCTGTGGGAGGAATCTGGTCTTTGCATTCTCTCTTTTCCCCAACCCCTTCTCCCCCCTCCCCATCTCTCTCTCTCTCTCTCATATTATTCAATAATAGTATTTTGTTTCCCATCCTATTACTTTTTTCTCAGTGGCTCTGGCTGGACACGCTGGCTATGGGACAGGCCAGTCCCCATCAGGGACCTCAGATGCTCTCTGCAACCCTTAAAAGCTCTGAACAGGATTTTTCTCTGCCCAGATCAGATTTATGTTGCCAGTCCTTATGACAATCTTGAACCTGAATTTAGTTAGCTAGAAAAAGTCAGCAGGCACAGACTAATAATTCACCATCAAGAAAGTCCAAGAGATTCCCAAACCTAGCCCATGACAGTCTACCCGCTTTGGGGGAATGTGGTTTACCCCCAGTCCTTCAGGAAACATCTGAAGTGACTGTACTGTTGCATGAAAAACACCTTCAGAGCCATCATGAACACCTCTGGGAAGAAGCACAGTTTAACAGAAGAAAAGTGGTCACGGGGAGAAGTTTACCAAAAACAAATATTCCCAGGCACACACTTTTCCATCGCTAACTGCTAATAGGCGCTCACTCGGTCACTCCTTGCTTTTATCATGCTTGTTCTCCTCTGTAAATTCACTTCTTTCTCTCCCCCTCCTCCCTCTTTACACTGAGATCATCACCATGACGTCCTCTCACTGTCCTGGGTACTGGGGACACCATGCACGTTCATTCCCATTTTTCCATGCCTCCCTCCCCACACTGGTCCACTGACACACACTTCCCCCTGCCCCATGTCCCTGTGTGTCGGGGCCAGCCTTGAATGGGACAATCAGCTCACCCTCTGCAAGTGAGAAAGGGCTGGAGGCCGAGTGCCTTTTACAAAATTATGAAAACACCCATTGCTACACCCTTCCCCGTTGGCAGTTGTAAGTCTCTCCTAGTTCCTGTACCCAGGCCCCGCACTAAACTGCCTGTGGGATTTGCTGTTGGCCATGTAAAGAACTTCTGCTCAGAGCTTTTCTCTGGGACCCTAGGAATGAGAAGACACCAAGCACCATGGCTCACCAAGCCCAGCAGTAAGACTGGTTCTCACTGCCCTCAACCCCACCGTTTACCAGTCACTCTTTCCAATGTGACAGCATCTTCCTGACTAAAAAATCCCTTCTTTCGATTAAGACAGGAGATACCATTTCCTCTTGACCAGATTTATCCACTTATGCCAAAATGTTGTCTCTCAGATAGTCAACTCTGTATGCTTTTTATTTCACGTTATGGAGGGAAAGGCCCTAAATTTACACGACCTTTTATAGACCAAGAATATGAGTGAAGCTGGGGCTCCATCACGCTGTGCCCACTTTGAGCCTTTGCAGTAAATATTTCAGGCCTTCAAAAGGAGAGAAGGGACAGACCCTGGAGATAAAGTTGAGGGTCCACACTGGCTCTTCCCTCTGCTTGACCAACTCCTCTTGTTGTTTTAGCAGATTGATTAAGTTATCATTGATATAAACTCCACATGTGCTCCATAACATAAACTTTCATGTGCTTATTTCCCATCCATATGTCTTTTTTGGTAAAGAACCTGTTCAACTCATTTGCCCATATTTTAAAAAAAATCTGGATGAGTGTTTGTTATTACTGAATTAAGAGCCCCTCATGTAGTCTAGTTACAAGTCCTTCATATGATCTGCAAATATTTTCTCCCAGATTGTGGCTTATCTTTTCATTCTCTCAACTGTGCATTTTGAAGAACGGACCTTTTTCATTTTAATGAAGTCTGAATTAACACTATGTTCTTTTATAGATTGTACATTTGATATTGTATCTAAAAATAGTTGCTGACTCAAAGTCTTAAAGACCTTCTACGTTTTCTTCTAGAAGTTTTAGTGTTTCATATTTTACTCTTGGTTTATAATCTATTTTAATTTATTTATGGTGCAAGGTATGGATTAAAGTTTATTTAATTTTTTATTATGGTTATCCAATTGTTCCAGCCCTATTTGTTGAAAGGAGTATACTTTCTCCATTAACTGCCTTTTCGTCTTAGTGCAAACGATCAGCTGTGCGTATACGTGTGGGTCTATTCCTGCACTTTCAGTGCTGTTCTGTTGGTCAGCATGGCTGTCTTTATGTCAGTGCCATGCTATATTGATTACTGAAGCCCTAAAATAAATATTGA